>NC_138302.1:70478747-70878747 GCF_965601325.2 Salmo salar | reverse complement strand
TCTCTCCGCTCTCCTCCCTCTCTCCACTCTCCTCCCGCTCTACACTCTCCTCCCTCTCTCCACTCCCCTCCCGATTTCTGCTCTCCTACCTCTCTCTGCTCTTGGCTCTCCTCCCGCTATCCGCTCTCCTCCCGCTCTCTGCTCTCCTCCCTCTCTCCACTCTCCTCCCGCTCTCCGCTCTCCTCCTGCTCTCCATTCTCCTCCCTCTCTCAGCTCCACCTGCTCTCCGCTGTACTCTCTCTCTCCACTCTCCTCCCGCTCTCCGCTCCCGCTCTCTGCTCTCCTCCCGCTCTCCTCCCACTCTTTGCTCTCCTCCCTGTCTCCGCTCTCTTCACTCTCTCCGCTCTCCTCCTTCGCACCGCTCTCCCCGTCTCCGTTTTCCCTCTCTCTGCTCTCCTCCCTCTCTCCGCTCTACTCCCTCTCTCTGCTCTACTCCCTCTCTCTGCTCTCCTCCCTATCTCCGCTCTACTCCCTCTCTCCGCTCTACTCCCTCTCTCTGCTCTCCTCCCTCTCTCCGCTCTACTCCCTCTCTCTGCTCTTCCTCTCTCCGCTCGCTCTGCCCTCAAAGAACAGAAATGTCTCATATTCACAGAATACTCCCTCCTTCCCTGACACACACACCCAGTTCATTAACATTCACTGGTTCTCACTGTGACACGCTTGGCTAACCCACTCTCAGAGACGGGGCTGAGCAAGGAGTAGAATTTTAATAGAGGGAGGTGAGAAAGAGAGAGGTTGTGAAGGAGGGAAGGGGAGGGAAAGAGGGAGGGAGAGGAAAGTACTGAGGGAGGGAGAAGAGAAGGATAGGGAGAGAAAAGTGAGAGAGAGTGAAAGAACGGTGGAGAGAGTAAGAGGAGGGGGGTGTATCAGACTAGCAGGTGTCCTCTGTCTGATTCTGTCAGTGAATAGACTGTCCTTCTATACCAGTTTGTATTGTTCTGTGTGTATATGTGTGTGTGTCTGTGTCGTTCTAAGCTGCACTCATGGGGATAGCTAGGTACTGAGCTGAATGGCAGATGGGAAAGAAAAACATTATTTTCCCCTAAATATTCATAATCTCATTTGTCTCAAGAGAACCCAATACCTGTGGGTTTGGTGTTTGCTCACCTTTCATCACTAACTTTCTGATTCAATTCATATTGTCTCCAGGTTTCACAGTCTATTATAACTTCAATCTCATAGGTTTCTTTACTCACTGATATAATTACATTACCTACGAAACACAAAGAAACTGTAGTTGTTCTTTATTTCATGATGTTTGTCATCATCTCTGTGGTTATGAAAAACTCTATGTTTGTGTGTGTGTGAAAACTGTTTTTCTTAAATGTCAGGTAGAGCACAGGCGTCCCCATCCCTCCCCCACACCCCGGGAAGCTCAAGGGTAATACTTTTATTAAAGATCATGGTGATTGGCTGCTGAGAAGCCAGTGCCCTTTTCCACTGCTATGACTGACAGAAGTGAGGGGGTCCTGGGAAAGAATGTTGGGGGTGGTTTGAAGGATTGTGTGTGTGGGCGCATGTATGTGTGTATCTTTCCTCTGATCTCTGAAATGCAATAAATCTCTCAAACAGAGAATGTTCCTGTTACAGTGTCACTATCCTGTAACCGTATATGCCCCCCCCCCCCCCCCCCCCCTAGCTACATGTGTGTTGGACAGTAGGATGTGGACACGGTTATACAGTACAGTATGAGTGAGTGTGTGTCGTTTCTTCAATAAGGGAACAGTCAGTGAGCTTCCCTTTCTTTCTTTGAGAGCCACAGCCTTTTTCATGGTCTTTGTGTGTGTGTGTGTGTGTGTGTGTGTGTGTGTGTGTGTGTGTGTGTGTGTGTGTGTGTGGTGTTTCACAGGGCTTTGTCTGGCCCCTCTGAGGCTGAGGGCTCGACTCAACACAGCCATGTCCATCGAAGCCATTCGTCACGCCTAAGGAGTGTGTGTGTGTGTGTGTGTGTGTGTGTGTGTGTGTGGTGTGTGTGTGTGTGTGTGTGTGTGTGTGTGTGTGTGTGTGTGTGTGTGTGTGTGTGTGTGTGTGTGTGTGTGTGTGTGTGTGTGTGTGTCATAGCCGAGCGGTGTTGGACCCCCAGACACAGAGGATAAGTTAGCCTCCACCCTGTTGCCATGGCAGCGGCTAGCTTTATTAGTGTCCCACTTGGAGTACCACACACGCCACGCCACCCTACCCCGAGGCGCTTGCGTTTTGGAGCAGTTAAGAAACTTGTCAGGAATGAGAGATGGGTGATGCATGGCTAAATGAAGCGGAATGGAGGAACCGCCACACGATTTCACACTAGGGTAGCCTGCGGCACAGCCACACACAGCACACACACACACACTCACGCGCTTACACTCACACGCACGCACATACACACAGAGGCAAAACGAGATGCCTGAGATGAATGTACTTTAAATACAAATTCCTATTCTCACTCTGCAATACTATATCAATATTCACCAAACCATACCCATATCCCATACCATTAGTTCTGAGAACTAATTCCCATATCAATTCCCTATAAACCCAACCCCATATCTAGTCTATGAACCATATCCCATATCCACATCGATTACAACTAAGCCCTGCCACAGTCCATTAACCAAATTACACAGTCTTACCAAACCAAACAGCCCAATAGCTATTTAGTGTGTCAGACAGTTCAGGCTAGAGACCTGGAGACCTGGGGATCTGGAGACATGGGGATCTGGAGACATGGGGATCTGGAGATCTGGAGACATGGGGATCTGGAGACATGGAGACATGGAGATCTGGAGATCTGGAGACATGGGGATCTGGAGACCTGGAGACCTGGGGATCTGGAGACATGGAGACATGGAGATCTGGAGATCTGGAGACATGGGGATCTGGAGACCTGGAGACCTGGGGATCTGAAGACCTGGAGACCAGGGCAACTGTTAAACACTGTGGATGAACGGGGGCTAATTGGACAGCAGGGAAAATAACAGTCCCTCTGGAAAAGTGGAACGAATTACATTTTTACATGTCCTATTTTCTATTACTCTCCTCTTCTCCTCCTTCCCCTCTCCTCTCCTCTTTTCCTCTGTCAAGTGTTGGTATTCTCCTCCCAAAGAGCAGAGAGGAGAACAGGGACGCAAGGACGCATGTCGTAGAGAATACTAAACACTCTGAGGGTTCTTAGACACAAAGGCCTGTACACACACACAAACAAACAGACGCACATACACACACACGTAGACTTACACACACGTGCACACGTGTACACACACACACACACACACACACACACACACACACACACACACACACACACACACACACACACACACACACACACACACACACACACACACACACACACACACACTGTTGGGTATTAGAGTACCCCTGGCGGGGGCTGAATAGAATGTGTTTGTATCGGCTGCTCAAACACTAAGGATTATGGGGGATAGGAGGGGAATGCTAAAACCAGGAAGGAGGGCAACGACCTTGGCAGTGGGGAGGAGAGGGTAGGAGGAGGGGAGAGGAGGGGGAGAAGGAGGGAGAGGAGGAGGGGAGTTGAGAAAGGAGGAGTGAAAAGGATGGAGAAGCAAGCAGTGGCACAATATAAAGCATTTTAAGGCACACACCAACGACACACACACACACACACACCTACAATACACACACCTAAGCACACACACAGGGCCACTCAGCTCAGAGAAGTCAGCTCAGACAGATCCAGCTCAGCTCCTGAGCTCCATCACTATCAGATATGCATTTAGAATGGAAAACGAAGTGTTCATGCAAAAATTGTTAGTTCATCGTATTGTATTGAAACGAAGTGAATCACATCGATTCGTTCCACTAATCAAATCAAATCCCACCGAATCATTTCAAACTAAAAGTATCACTCCTGTATCGTATCCGAGCCCATGTATCTACACTCTTAGAAAAAGGTGCTATCTGGAACCTAAAAGGGTTCTTCGGCTGTTCCCATATGAGAACCCTTTGAAGAACCCTTGTAGGTTCCAGGTAGAACACTTTTGGTTCCAAGTAGAACCATTTTGGGTTCCATGTAGAACCCTTTGCACAGAAGGTTCTACCTGGAACAAAAAAGTGCTTTACCTGGAACCAAAAGGGTTCTCCTTTGGGGACAGCTGAAGAACCCTTTTGGAACTTTTTTGAAGAGGGTAGGTGCTTATCAAATCCTGCTTGTAAAGAGATGCATATATCCTATACTTCTACAAGTGGCAGGAGAAAATAAAAATGCAATTTTCATTTGGGTCCTGTAATGGGGTGGTATGTGGAAACATGCTGTGCCTGTGTGTTAATGTGTGTGTGTTAATGTGTGTGTGGTGATGCGTCTAGCAGGGTAATAACCTCAGATTGGATCGTCAGATCATTTCTACAAGTGTTACAGCAAGGAGAGAGGCAATCAGGGAGGGAAGGGGGAAGCGGAGGTTGAGGGGGGAAGCAGAGGTTGAGGGGGGAGCGGAGGTTGAGGGGGGAGCAAAGGTTGAGGGTGGAGCAAAGGTTGAGGGGGGAGCGGAGGTTGAGGGGGGAGCGGAGGTTGAGGGGGGTTGAGGGGGGAGCAGAGGTAGAGGGGGGAGCAAAGGTAGAGGGGGGAGCGGAGGTTGAGGGGGGAGCAAAGGTTGAGGGGGGAGCGGAGGTTGAGGGGGGAGCAGAGGTTGAGGGGGGAGCGGAGGTTGAGGGAGGTTGAGGGGGGAGCGGAGGTTGAGGGGGGAGCGGAGGTTGAGGGGACTACATCTCAGCTCATCAGTCATGGAGACAGGGGATAGGAAGACAGGTAAGAAGGGACCAAGAAAGGGAGCGGGTGAAGAGAGGGGTGAGTGAGGAAGGTAAGAAAGCTTAGAGAAAGAGAGTGGGGAAGGGATGGGAGGAAGGGAACGGAGAAGGTATAGAGAGTAGGCGATGGTGCTGTATTCCAAACTCGTGTTGAATCTTCCCAGATAGAGCCACGTCTAACCAAGCCTTGTAAGCCTATGTGCAGTATGTCTTTTGTTTCTTGTATGCGTGTTTTTCCTTGGTGTTTGTGTTTGTGTGTGTGTGTGGTCCCTTAGGGGGTGCTGAAAAATAGAAATAAATCAAACATAATATAATAATGGACCTTTACTAGTATTGGCTGTGATTGTCATTCTAATAGAATCCAGAAAGAAGAATATCCTGTCCTCAAACATTTACATCAAAAGGTGCAAAGTTCTGGGCAAAGACACAAAACATCCACATCAAATTAATTATTTTTCTTGATCAAATAACATGGAAAACAACCACTTGTGTGCAGTATTAATTTACCATCCTTACAAACCACTTAATGTAAATATACAGTACTGTATTGTACATAGTTCACATACACTTAGTGTGGAGTCATTAAAACTCATTTTTCAACCATTCCACAAATGTCTTGTTAACAAACTATAGTTTTGGCAAGTCGTTTAGGACATCTACTTTGTGCATGACACAAGTAATATTTTCAACAATTGTTTACAGACAGATTATTTAACTAATGGGGGTCAGAAGTTTACATACACTAAGTTGACTGTGCCTTTAAACAGCTTGGAAAAGTCCATAAAATGATGTCATGGCTTTAGAAGCTTCTGATAGGCTAATTGACATCATTTGAGTCAGTTGGAGGTGTACCTGTGGATGTATTTCAAGGCCAACCTTCAAACTCAGTGCCTCTTTGCTTGACATCATGGGGAAATCAGCCAAGACCTCAGAAAAAAATAGTAGACCTCCACAAGTCTGGTTCATCCTTGGGAGCAATTTCCAAATGCCTGAAGGTACCACGTTCATCTGTACAAACAATAGTACGCAAGTATAAACACCATGGGACCACGCAACCGTCATACCGCTCAGGAAGGAAACACGTTCTGCCTCCTAGAGATGAACGTACTTTGGTGCGAAAAGTGCAAATCAATCCCAGAACAACAGCAAAGGACCTTGTGAGGATGCTGGAGGAAACAGGTACAAAGTATCTATATCCACAGTAAAACGAGCCCAATATTGACATAACCTGAAAGGCCGCTCAGCAAGAAAGAAGCCACTGCTCCAAGACCTCCATAAAAAAGCCAGACTACGGTTTGCAACTGCACATGGGGACAAAGAACGTACTTTTTGGAGAAATTTCCTCTGGTCTGATGAAACAAAAATAGAACTGTTGGCCATACTGACCATCTTTATGTTTGGAGATAAAAGGGGGACGCTTGCAAGCCGAAGAACACCATCCCAACCGTGAAGAACGATGGTGGCAGCATCATGTTGTGGGGGTGCTTTGCTGCAGGAGGGACTGGTGCACTTCACAAAATAGATGGCATCATGAAAAAGGAAAAGTATGTGGATATATTGAAGCAACATCTCAAGACATTAGTCAGGAAGTTAAAGCTTGGTCGCAAATGGGTCTTCCAAATGAACAATGACCACAAGTATATTTCCAAAGTTGTGGCAAAATGGCTTAAGGACATCAAGTCAAGGTATTGGAGTGGCCATCACAAAGCCCTGACCTCAATCCTATAGATAATTTGTGGGCAGAACTGAAAAAGCATGTGCGAGCAAGGAAGCCTACAAACCTGACTCAGTTACACCAGCTCTGTCAGGAGGAAAGGGCCAAAATTCACCCAACTTATTGTGCGAAGCTTGTGGAAGGCTACCCGAAATGTTTGACCCAAGTTAAACAATTTAAAGGCAATGCTAACAAATACTAATTACCGTAATTTCCGGACTATAAGCCGCAACTTTTTTCCCAGGCTTTGAACCTCGCGGCTTAAACAATGGCGCAGCTAATTAATGGATTTTTCCCGCTTTAAATTTTTTTTTTTTTTTTAAAAACACATTCTGTGACGTGCTCAGTTTTTTGGCGGCATGAAGCTTTCATTAGACCAATGAAATTGCTGAACGGGTTAAGGTCAAACAACTTTTTTGTTTACTGTTTAGATTAAATCGAGCGCTCTCAAACTTCCCATCATTCTGATTACGGTAGTCATTTTGTCACCCTCATCATGGCAAAGACACAGAGAAATGCATATGATGCAGCTTTCAAGTTGAAGGTGATTGATCTGGCTGTTGGAAAAGGAAATAGAGCTGCTGCACGGGAGCTTGGTCTTAATGAGTCGATTACAAGTCGTGTTTCGTTAAAGCCTATTTATTTTTGTTACAAGCCGTGCTTCGTTAAAGCCTATTTATTTTTGTTACAAGCCGTGTTTCGTTAAAGCCTATTTATTTTTTGTTACAAGCCGTGTTTCGTTAAAGCCTATTTATTTTTGTTACAAGCCGTGTTTCGTTAAAGCCTGTGTAAAGTTCATTTGTTTCAATGTACCGGTAGGCACCTGCGACTTATAGACATGTGCGGCTTATTTATGTTCAAAATAATATATATTTTTTAATTCAGTGGGTGCGGCTTATATTCAGGTGCGCTCAATAGTCCGGAAATTACGGTAAGTGTATGTAAACTTCTGACCCACTGGGAATGCGATGAAAGAAATAAAGGCTGAAATAAATCATTCTCTCTACTATTATTCTGACATTTCACATTCTTAAATTAAAGTGGTGATCCTAACTGACCTAAGACAGGGAATTTTTACTAGGATTAAATGTCAGGAATTGTGAAAAACTGAGTTTAAATGTATTTGGCTAAGGTGTATATAAACTTCTGACTTCAACTGTAATTATGAAAGTCAAGTTATAAATGCTGGTAAAAACTCAAATTCGTTGCTTAAATATTTTTCACAATAGTAGTGCACCTGGCCTTTACTAGTCCTGTATTAGCAGACCAATATAGACAACGTGGGGAGAAAAAAGAACAGCATTTTTTTCTGCAGCATCCCCACCCCCAAACTACTTTCCGCAGCTATGCCTTTGGGTGTGTGTTCCCTTGGTGTGTGTGTGTCAGGCTGATGCTAAGGTGAGGTGATGGGTCAGTCTATATCACACAGGGACCGCCCTCCCCCAGCCTCCCTCCAATTCCCCCCACCCCCCTCCCCTCCGAGGGCTGTTAAGGTCATGTTGTCCCTGTGGCATTAACATCATCCCCAAATGCCACTGACCACCAACGCAAGGGAAACAGCCAGGTTGTTACCGTGGAGACAAGCTAAACCAAACGTCAGTATGTCTAATATCCAGTGCATCAGGTGTGACTGGGCTGGTTAACACCAGAGAGACACAAACATCCATTTGGATGACAAACATTGGATAGATGTGTGGGGCAGTAATGGCACTAGAGAATATAGGTTCCTTAATTGGAAACTGAGGTAGAGCAAACACAGATACAAAATAAGATTGTATCCCCATATACTCACTCATACACACAAGCATACACAGTAGGCGACCAGGGAACACAAAGCAGAAAGACTATTCTCTCTCTCTCTCTCTCTCTCTCTCTCTCTCTCTCTCTCTCTCAGCTGACAGTTAACAGGTAGTTAGAGTGGATATTCCTCTTGCTGCTCTCAGAGTGGTATTGCTCAGACGAAGGATTTAGAGGAGCAGGTATGAGTCTTCTACTTGACACGTACAGTACACAGAGGAAAACACAACCACATGGCAAACACAACCATATGGCAAACACAACCATATGGCAAACACAACCATATGGCAAACAAAACCATATGGAAAACACAGCCATATGGCAAACACAACCACATGGCAAACAAAACCATATGGCAAACACAACCATATGGCAAACAAAACCATATGGAAAACACAACCACATGGCAAACAAAACCATATGGAAAACACAGCCATATGGCAAACAAAACCACATGGCAAACAAAACCATATGGCAAACACAACCATATGGCAAACAAAACCATATGGAAAACACAGCCATATGGCAAACAAAACCATATGGAAAACACAACCACATGGCAAACAAAACCATATGGAAAACACAGCCATATGGCAAACAAAACCATATGGCAAACACAACCACATGGCAAACACAACCATATGGCAAACAAAACCATATGGCAAACACAGCCATATGGCAAACACAACCACATGGCAAACATATGCATATACACATACTCTCCTTCTCTCTTTCCGGCCTCAAATATTTTTGAGCTAATTGGGCTTTCAGCTCCAGGTGTGTGTGTGTGTGTGTGTGTGTGTGTGTGTGTGTGTGTGTGTGTGTGTGTGTGTGTGTGTGTGTGTGTGTGTGTGTGTGTGTGTGTGTGTGTGTGTGTGTGTGTGTGTGTGTGTGTGTGTGTGTGTGTGTGTGTTTGTGTGGTGTTTACTTTGCAACAGAAGGAGCGCTCTGTGCTGATCAGTGTTGGGGGTAATACGTCACAAAAGTATCGCACTGCGTAATAAGATTTCTTATTATGAGTAACTAGTAATGTACCCCGTTACTTTTTAAACTGGGTAATATAATTATAGTTACTTTGTAAAGTAACGCATGCATTACTTTCAGAATAATATTTCTACCGGGCGAGTGTTTCCATGATCCAATCTTGACTTCCTCATTTTGTTCTCGAGCGAGCAAAGAAAGGCTGCTTGGAGAAATGTCATGGCAGCTGCTGTCCGTAAAAATGTATAAAGGGGGCACCTCTGATCTTTGCCATTGATCGCTTATGTGATAGCAGAGCCAATAGAGGGCTTCACGGTCTAGTGGCAAGTGTGCCCGCTCTACATCTCTATGCAGCGGTATATGCAGAACTGGCAGCTAGAGAGAAAGATTTTGAAAAGGAAGGAAATCTGTACAGATGTTTAGCTTAAAATATATGATGCTAACTAAGCCCAGATGAAAGCGCAGCACTTGTTTACTAGCACAGGAAAGTATTCTGCCACAGATGAAAGGAGAAACTTATGATACCTGTGTTAAGTAGCCTTTGGTAGAGCACGCCCCCTCCGACATTCAAACAAACAGTGAGGGTTTGAGATTTTTTTCATGAAAGTAACTCAAAGTAATGTAACACATTATTTCCCATGCAAAGTAATATTGTTAAGTAAAGTGTTACTTTTGCGATATGTAACAAATAATATGTAATAGATTTCAAGTAACTTATTCCAACACTGGTGCTAATACATTGTGACAGCCTCTCCTCCCCTCGCTAACACTGACACACTGCTGGTTAGTGGCTAATTAAGATGCATGAGTCATCTCTCTTCTTCTGCTCCTCTACTCCTCTTCTCACCTTCTTATCAACTCTTATCCTTCCCCCTCTCTTCTACTGTCTTCCTTAGTCTCATCTCTCTGCTTTCCTCTCTTCCTACACTCTTAGGAAAAAAAGGTGCTATCTAGAAACTAAAAGGGTTCTTTGGCTGTCCCCATAGGAGAACCCTTTGAAGAACCCTTTTTGGTTCCAAGTAGAAACTTTTTGGTTCCAGGTAGAACCCTTTTGGGTTCCATGTAGAACCTTTTCCACTGAGGGTTCTACATGGAACCCAAAAGGGTTCTACCTGGAACCAAAAAGGGTTCTCCTATGGGGACAGCTGAAGAACCCTTTTGGAACACTTTTTTCTAAGAGTGTATAGCCCATTCCTTCCTGTCCTCACTAGTCTGTTTCATGCTACACATGAATGGTGCTGTCTAGAGTGTAATTGGCACAAGTGAATGGTTTTGCAGCCAGGAAAAGCATCTAATTCAGGGATGACACACACGAGAGCTCAATCGTACCCACGCCACACAGAAACATTTCAGAGTAGGCAAGCACTTTGAGTTACACCATCCAGGTTCCACGCAGTTAGTATAACACACACACAATGTTTCATAATTGAACATTATGAAACATTGAAGATACCAGGCCTGGTCTTCATAGCAGATTTTGAAAAGGTGTTTGATAAAGTACAACTAGAATTTATATATAAATGCCGTGATTACTTTAATTTTGGTGAATCTCTTATACAATGGGTTAAAGTTATGTACAGCAACCCCAGATGTAAAATAGTAAATAATGGTTACTTGTCAGAAAGTACTGAGCTTTAAAGAGGAAAAAACAAGGCTGTCCGTTGTCTCAATATCTATTTATTATGGCCATTGAAATGCTAGCTATTAAAATTAGATCCAACAAGAACATCAAGGGGTTAGAAATCCAGGGGATAAAAACAAAGTGTCAATGTATGCCGATGACTAGATTTTTCTTAAATCTGTAATCTGGATCCCTGCACAGTCTCATTGAAGATCTTTATCACTTTTCTAGCCTCTCTGGATTAAAACCTAATTATGACAAGTGCACAATATTACGTATTGGCTCGTTTAAAAATACAGTGTTTACACTACCTTGTAGTTTACCAATATAATGGACGGATGTTGAAGAAGACATACTTGGTATTCACATCTAAAAAAAATAGAAATGATCTTACCACAATTCATTTCAATAGATAGTTAGCAAAAATAGATAAGATTCTGCAACCATGGAGAGGTAAATACTTGTCTATTTATGGAAAATTACATTGATTAACTCTTTGGTCCTATCACAGTTTACTTCCTTGCTAATGGCACTGCCTACTCCAGATCACTAGTTTTTTTAATCATATGAGCAAAAAATATATACATTTACATTTACATTTAAGTCATTTAGCAGACGACTTACAAAATGGTGCATTCACCTTATGATATCCAGTGGAACAACCACTTTACAATAGTGCATCTAAATATTTTAAGGGGGGGGGGGGGGGGTTAGAAGGATTACTTTATCCTATCCTAGGTATTCCTTAAAGAGGTGGGGTTTCAGGTGTCTCCGGAAGGTGGTGATTGACTCCGCTGTCCTGGCGTCGTGAGGGAGCTTGTTCCACCATTGGGGTGCCAGAGCAGCGAACAGTTTTGACTGGGCTGAGCGGGAACTGTGCTTCCTCAGAGGTAGGGGGGCCAGCAGGCCAGTGGTGGATGAACGCAGTGCCCTTGTTTGGGTGTAGGGCCTGATCAGAGCCTGAAGGTATGGAGGTGCCGTTCCCTTCACAGCTCCGTAGGCAATCACCATGGTCTTGTAGCGGATGCGAGCTTCAACTGGAAGCCAGTGGAGAGAGCGGAGGAGCGGGGTGACGTGAGAAAACTTGGGAAGGTTGAACACCAGACGGGCTGCGGCGTTCTGGATGAGTTGTAGGGGTTTAATGGCACAGGCAGGGAGCCCAGCCAACAGCGAGTTGCAGTAATCCAGACGGGAGATGACAAGTGCCTGGATTAGGACCTGCGCCGCTTCCTGTGTGAGGCAGGGTCGTACTCTGCGAATGTTGTAGAGCATGAACCTACAGGATCGGGTCACCGCCTTGATGTTAGTGGAGAACGACAGGGTGTTGTCCAGGATCACGCCAAGGTTCTTAGCACTCTGGGAGGAGGACACAAGGGAGTTGTCAACCGTGATGGCGAGATCATGGAACGGGCAGTCCTTCCCCGGGAGGAAGAGCAGCTCCGTCTTGCCGAGGTTCAGCTTGAGCTGGTGATCCGTCATCCACACTGATATGTCTGACAGACATGCAGAGATGCGATTCGCCGCCTGGTTATCAGAAGGGGGAAAGGAGAAGATTAATTGTGTGTCGTCTGCATAGCAATGATAGGAGAGACCATGTGAGGATATGACAGAGCCAAGTGACTTGGTGTATAGCGAGAATAGGAGAGGGCCTAGAACAGAGCCCTGGGGGACACCAGTGGTGAGAGCGCATGGTGCGGAGACAGATTCTCGCCACGCCACCTGGTAGGAGCGACCTCTCAGGTAGGACGCAATCCAAGCGTGGGCCGCGCCGGAGATGCCCAACTCGGAGAGGGTGGAGAGGAGGATCTGATGGTTCACAGTATCAAAGGCAGCAGATAGGTCTAGAAGTATAATTTTATATAATTTTATTTGGAATGCTAAGCCGGACAAAATTTAAAGCTGCCTATTTATATAATGACTATCAGTTTGTGAAGCTAAAATTATTAAATTTTAAAGCTTTAAACCTCTCACTAAAAGCTTCAATGATACATAAGTTATACTTAAACCCAAAATGGTTCTCCAGTAGATTATTAAGAAAGGCTCATCCTTTGTTAAAAAAATTGCCTTTTTGCCTTTATACAGATTACTACTCATTTCCGACAAATTGAAAATGAAATTTTGTTTAAAGTATCGCCCTTTCTTAAACAAGCCATTCAAAGCTGGTTACAATTTCAGTTTTATCCTCCAGAAAAGATAGAACAATTATTACAACAAATGTTATGGTTAAACTCAAATATAGTAATTAATAATAAAAAAACATTATTTATCGAATAAATGCAAACGGAATGGAAACGGAGGAGTTACAGTATGTCACATATGCTGTTATCGAAAATATATGGGAATATCTGCTCAATCCAAACTTACAACCAACTGATTGCAGCACTACCACAAAAATGGAGGAGGCAAGTGGAAAAGGGAGAAGGTAAGGAACTTGTTTGCCTGCCATATATTAAAGATACAAATTGGCTGAAAGGGATTGGCATAAATAAAAAAATATACCAGTTTCATGTGAGGACAAAAATGTTGACAGCTGTGCCATACAGGTTGCAAAATAAATGGGACGAGATTTTCGATGTACTAATTCCATGGCACATGGTTTATAAACTGGTACAAAAAACTACACTAGAGTTTTTCAATTTAAATTATTATACAAAATTCTTGCCACCAACAGAATGCTATATACAGTGGGGAGAACAAGTATTTGTATTTAATATACTGCCGATTTTGCAGGTTTTCCTACTTACAAAGCATGTAGAGGTCTGTAATTTTTATCATAGGTACACTTCAACTGTGAGAGACGGAATCTAAAACAAAAATCCAGAATATCACATTGTATGATTTTTAAGTAAATAATTTGCATTTTATTGCATGACATAAGTATTTGATCACCTACCAACCAGTAAGAATTCCGGCTCTCACAGACCTGTTAGTTTTTCTTTAAGAAGCCCTCCTGTTCTCCACTCATTACCTGTATTAACTGCACCTGTTTGAACTCGTTACCTGTATAAAAGACACCTGTCCACACACTCAATCAAACAGACTCCAACCTCTCCACAATGGCCAAGACCAGAGAGCTGTGTAAGGACATCAGGGATAAAATTGTAGACCTGCACAAGGCTGGGATGGGCTACAGGACAATAGGCAAGCAGCTTGGTGAGAAGGCAACAACAGTTGGCGCAATTATTAGAAAATGGAAGAAGTTCAAGATGACGGTCAATCACCCTCGGTCTGGGGCTCCCTGCAAGATCTCACCTCGTGGGGCATCAATGATCATGAGGAAGGTGAGGGATCAGCCCACAACTACATGGCAGGACCTGGTCAATGACCTGAAGAGAGCTGGTACCACAGTCTCAAAGAAAACCATTAGTAACACACTACGCCGTCATGGATTAAAATCCTGCAGCGCACGCAAGGTCCCCCTGCTCAAGCCAGCGCATGTCCAGGCCCGTCTGAAGTTTGCCAATGACCATCTGGATGATCTAGAGGAGGAATGGGAGAAGGTCATGTGGTCTGATGAGACAAAAATAGAGCTTTTTGGTCTAAACTCCACTTGCCGTGTCTGGAGGAAGAAGAAGGATGAGTACAACCCCAAGAACACCATCCCAACCGTGAAGCATGGAGGTGGAAACATCATTCTTTGGGGATGCTTTTCTGCAAAGGGGACAGGATGACTGCACCGTATTGAGGGGAGGATGGATGGGGCCATGTATCACGAGATCTTGGCCAACAACCTCCTTCCCTCAGTAAGAGCATTGAAGATGGGTCGTGGCTGGGTCTTCCAGCATGACAATGACCCGAAACACACAGCCAGGACAACTAAGGAGTAAGAAGCATCTCAAGGTCCTGGAGTGGCCTAGCCAGTCTCCAGACCTGAACCCAATAGAAAATCTTTGGAGGGAGCTGAAAGTCCATATTGCCCAGAGACAGCCCCGAAACCTGAAGGATCTGGAGAAAGTCTGTATGGAGGAGTGGGCCAAAATCCCTACTGCAGTGTGTGCAAACCTGGTCAAGAACTACAGGAAACGTATGATCTCTGTAATTGCAAACAAAGGTTTCTGTACCAAATACTAAGTTCTGCTTTTCTAATGTATCAAATACTTATGTCATGCAATAAAATGCAAATTAATTACATAAAAATCATACAATGTGATTTTCTGGGTTTTTGTTTTAGATTCTGTCTCTCACAGTTGAAGTGTACCTATGATAAAAATAAGACCTCTACATGCTTTGTAAGTAGGAAAACCTGCAAAATCGGCAGTGTATCAAATACTTGTTCTCCCCACTGTATGTGGGGCATACAACAATCTCACCTCTGTAGATTTTTCTGCGAAGAGACAGAATCAATAGATCATTTGTTCTGGTATTGCCCCTATGTAGCTTGTGTCTGGTTCAGGAATGGTAAAAAAAAATGTGTATGTAAAATATGTATGCAAAATGTAGCAAAAGAGCTGTAAAAAAACTAAAAGATATTTGTCCTCCGGAGGGGAAGGGTTAATATATGTATATATTTTAAAATAAAAAAACAACCACATGTGCAAGCGCACACACACACACAAGTGACAGAGAGAATTATGATAGTATGAGGCCAGTTGGATGTGGGAGTGTAAAGTGGACAGAATTAGGCTATCATCATCACGCTTCAAAGCCCCACACATTTTCAAACATGTTAGGTTCTGAACAAACAGAGTAAAAACTCACGGACAACTAGAAAAAGCTCAAACCAAGTTTATTCACCCACTGGGTCAAACAGCTGAAAAAGACAAAGACATGTTTACACAAGCACATATATTTATACCCTCCTACTAGCTGGTGTCAACTCCTTGCACATCTAGACAGCCAATACATCTCTGTTGCTAGTCAGTAACTTAATTTGTTCTTCTCACTGGTGTAGTCTCATGCTAGAACCTTCGTGGGCGTGGAATTATATGTGTGTTCCTTCTCACTTCATCTTATCTGACCTCGGTCCGAATTACGCACTCCTCCCTGATCCACGAATATCATACCTTAACAGTGACTGAAACCAGACTGTTGCCTTTTGCCTCCCTCCTTAGGAGCCATTTAACAATAACATGTTTTTACAGAATGTCAACTTCCTGCACTCCCCCTTGTCTCACTCAGTAACATTCCATACACCTAGTTCTTATCCACCCTCTATTGACCCCAGTGTATATACTTGTACAGTAATCAATAAGTTCTAGTATGGTAACATGAATAAATATACTTCAAGCTAGAACCCAAAAGTCCCTCCTTTTTGAATAGTAACTCCATACTGTTCAACATTATATGAACTTTGAAATTACTTATGAATGAACAGAAAAGAAAACATGATCAATATTCTCAGTTGATTTGTGTGTTTCCACCTACAAGGCCTCTGACCTCTAATCACACTAAATGGGATTCCTCTTCCCCCTCCTGATAATGACATTTCAGCTGGAGCTTTTGACTTTCTCTTCCTCCATCAGGATCCTAAGAGAGTGATAGAAAAAAAAATGGAAAAGAAAAAGAAAACACAAAATATGACTATTAGTAATGTGTCAAGCTATAGATAGACATAAATGGCAACAACCAATCAATACTCTATACCTATACCTGTTCTGCTGGGGTCTACAAAAATGAAGACTCTATACACGTCCTCATGCTTGTACCCTTTCTCCTCAGTCTGCAGGTTTCACAAGAGGTTAGTTCAATAGTTCACAATCTGGAGTATTAACTCTATCATATGCCACCTATCTCAGTCTTATGGAAACATACTGTATCAGAGACAGGCCCTCTATCTACTTTGCCTCCGGCCACAAATGCATTTGCACATACATCATTCTGTCTAACCCATAACATTTTAATCACTACTGCTAGGCCACTTATATAGTTATAAACATACTAAAACA
This sequence comes from Salmo salar, assembly GCF_965601325.2. NCBI lineage: Eukaryota > Metazoa > Chordata > Actinopteri > Salmoniformes > Salmonidae > Salmo > Salmo salar. Next base: position 70,861,988 of record NC_138302.1, on the reverse strand, counting down.
TGTTCAAGTCAATTAGTCAGTTTCCAACAAACCCTAATACAAAACTTCACCCCCTCCCCATCCCGTCACACAATATCATCATCACCATCACTCCCACACACACGCACGCACACACACACACACACACGCACACACACACACACACGTAGTTTTCTTCACTCGTAGTTTTCGTAGTTTTCTAAACACGTCACATACCTTCTTTATTTGGCAACATTTACCTAATTTCTCTATGTTTATGAAGACAGAAATGATGGCAACCACTGATAAATGCACAACAGATCAGGGGTTGGAAACAGAAAACCGGAAAATAACTAAATATGCTGCCTAGATTAAAACAACTATAGCTTGCCTGCTCCATAGCAAGCTGCTCTAACCGTATGGATTGGTGCAGTAATTTAATGTTGATCAGAGGTTTAAAAAAGAACAGAAAGGAACGATATAAACCGGTACTTTTTTGGGGTTCGAAACGGTTCATAACTTTATTTTGCATCGTCGGAACAGTGGAATGGAACGAGAAAAAAGAATGGTTCTGTTCAGAACGAAACGATTGGAAAATCATTTTGGTTTCAACGCCTGCAACAGATAGCTCGGCACGTCTCCATCTCTATCGCACTCGCACACACCTCCTCCCCATTAGCGTTCTTCCTGCACCTGTATGGATTTGTCTCTTTATCGTTGTTCCTGTTTAACGGAATAGGAATGAGCATGGAACAGTCTGTCCTTATCTCTCCCTCTGTCCATTCTAATCAATTCAACTGCATTCAGTTCAATTCAAATCTGTTAAAAAACCTTTGTTGGCATAAAAAGTAAGGGAACTTATAGTACATCGCCAAACAAATTATGGCATTAACAACAACAACAACAAACAATATCATTACAGTTAACAATAGCAATAATAATCATATGAAAAAGAGTAGTCACCAAATACAAGATAAAGTATACGTATTCACAAGACAGTACACACAATCTCTTTTTGTGTTGCTCTCTTTCTCCTCTTTCAGATATCCAGACAGCACAGACAGTTCAGATTAGAGTTGTATTACTATTATCACACACTGCCATCTCGTCCTTACAGGCCACCGTACAAACCAGACATGATTACTCCATAAATACATGACCATAAAACCTAATAGGCAATGACATTTCAGTTTTCCACTGAATACAGGAGTTCAATATAAGTCTGATTGCATTGTACTGTAGAAATAAACAGTATCATGCAGTTCTGTCTGGGAGGTACACTGTGCAGTCCCACAGTTAACTGTGGTGATATGAACACAAGCCTGACTGGTGTCACACATTTGCGCCAGCCCCAGCTGACTCCAATAATCAACTAATCATGGTCTTCAGTTTAGAATGCAATAACTTTCATCAGGTGTGTTCGCTATAGGGCAGGGGGGAAAGTGGGAAACCAATCAGACCCCTGAGGACTGGAGTTGCCCAACCATGAACTCAGGATTTATTTACAATAACATAACCATGCTCTGACACTTGACATTAACATAAATTCACTTCTGTTAATATTTTAACAAAATAATTGAGAGGTGATCCCTGTATATGCAATTTTATCATCAAAATCAATCAACCAATCAATTGCACATATAAAAAGTGTTGAGTGATGAGTCAATAGTGCAGATTCCTTCTGCTTGTGTCATCATACTGTTCCATAAAGAGTGATTTAAAATGAGGAATAGCTCCACTTGGCTGGTAGGTAACATGGGCAGGCTGTGGAGGGTAATGAGTTTTTGATGACCTTGTTTTAGACGGGAGTCTGGGGAGGAGGAGAGAGGGGTGTGAAGGTGTGTCTCAGAGCTCATTTCCTTTTCTCTAGCTTGTACCATGGAAGTATATCCAGCCTTGGGCTGTGCCTGTGAGAGTACTGTCTGGAACAGATACTTTTTGTCAAGGGATGTGTCCATACTGCCCTACAAAGCCAAAATACAGTATCTACGAATTTGGTGTAAAATCTTAGATCTGTTGTAATGATCAGATTTATGTATGCGATAAACGCCAACATTTTGTACATTACCTTTGAAATAGTAGATGACACAGCGGGACGAGACGGAGCCGAGTCCCTTTGTGTAGTACATTTTTCGAACGGAGGTGTTTATCCTGCTTATACCACAGTTGCCAAAGTAAACAATATGAAAGCACACATTTATCGTTAAAACCTGACAACAGCCAGTGAAAAATCAGAGCGCCATATTCAAAACCACAAATCTAATAATTTCTATTTCTCAAACATAGGACTATTTTACACCATTTTATAGATACACTTCTCCTGAATCGAACCACGTTGTCCAATTTCAAAAAGGCTTTACAGCGAAAGCAAAACATTAGATTATGTTAGGAGAGTACATCGACACAAATAACCACACAGCCATTTTCCGAGCAACTAGCATGCATCACAAATACCCAAAACACAGCTAAATGCAGCACTAACCTTTGACGTTCTTCATCAGATGACACCCTAGGACATCATGTTACACAATACATGAATTCTTTGTTCGATAAAGTTCATATTTACATATAAAAACAGCATTTTACATCGGCGCGTGACGTTCAGAAAATATTTTCCCTCAAATACTGCCGGTGAATCGGCGCCACAATTTACAAAAATACTTGTCATAAACATTGATAAAATATTAAACTGTCATTCAAAGAATTATAGATGAACATCTCCTTTATGCAAACGCTATCAAAGATTTCAAAAAAGCTTCATGAGGAAAGCACTCTTTGCAATAATCTGAGTACTGAGCTCTGAAAAATACACTAGGCTATACAGATAGCCGCCATCTTGGAGTCATCTAAAATCATAAATTGCATTAGAAATGTTCCCTTACCTTTGATGATCTTCATCAGAAGGCACTTCCAGGAATCCCAGGTCCACAACAAATGTTGTTTTGTTCGATAAAGTTCATAATTTATGTCCAAATAGCTCCTTGTTGTTCGCGCATTCAGTTCAGCTACTCCAAATGTAGAAAGCGCACGGACAATGTCGCGACGAAAAGTAAAAAAAAGTTGTATTTACGTTCGTTCAAACATGTCAAACGTTGTAAAACATCAATCTTTAGGGCCTTTAGAACGTGAAGATTCAGTAATATTTCAACCGGACGGTTCCTGTGTCTTGAAAGGATCCACCCTCGTGAATGCGCGCCAATGAAGTGATGTCATTCCCTTGGTGACCAACTTCCCCACCTTCTCATTCGGTCTCTGTTCATCGTAGACGACTCAAACAACTTTGTAAAGACTGTTGACATCTAGTGGAAGCCTTAGGAAGTGCACAATTATTACTACGTCACTGTGTATTCAATAGGAAACAACTTGAAGAGAGCCCATGCATCCAGATTTCCACTTCCTGGTAGGATTTCTCTCAGGTTTTTGCTTGCCATATGAGTTCTGTTATACTCACAGACACCATTCAAACGGTTTTAGAAACTTCAGAGTGTTTTCTATCCAAATCTACTAATAATATGCATATCCTAGCCTCTGAGTTTGGGTAGGAGGCAGTTTAATATGGGCACATATTTTTTTCCGAAATTGTCAATACTGCCCCATATCCTTAAAGAGCTGTAAGACGTCAAACATTTTTATTTTTTAAGTCGATATTTTATTTTTATTAGCGAATTCAAACTTACTTATCTTTTAGTTGCTAGAAACGTGAACCAGTCGTTCGTTTGAATAGTTCGATTATTACGGATGCGACCCAGTCGTTCTTTATGTTCCTGGCAACGTCTTATCCCTTGCTTGCTGCTAGTTAGCCAACTAGCTATGGCTACAGAGTCACAACCACTGCAGCCAGAATATCAGCAGTTTATTGCATTACGTTTTTTTAAGATGTTTATCTCACTTATACCACAATTGCCAAAGACAACAATACTAAGCACATATTTACCAGTAGAAATAAAATCATTTAGTTGACATTTTCATTTATATAAGCAAATTCATACTTTCTCATCTTTTGGTGGCTAGAGACGCGACCCAGTCACTCATTTGATTAGTTCTAACGTTATATATATGGGCGCAACCCAGCACAACCCCTGTTTTCTATTGACATTCATTTGGATACATCCATAACAATGAGCTGATAATGCCCGATTTTGCATGGCATAGCTAGAAAAGTTTGCCTTCTCGTCAGGACACTTGTCAACACTCACTGTTAATTACGACGAGATCCTATTGCATATCAAACACCAGGTTAGAAGCTAGCTAAATATATAGTTTGTTGCGAGCAAACCATGTTCATCAGTCACCACGTTAGGTCATCAGATGTTCCAAAAAAATATGTTTCTGCAAAAACAAATCAATGCTTGCTAGCTAGCTAGTTACATAAATACCTTGTTGAACTTGCGTTTACAATGTATGCAATTTCAGTTTGGTGGTTGTTGGTTTAGCTTTCTGTTACTTGTAGCAAGAACAGTCTGCATGTGTAGGCGTATAATGCATCATGATTGCAAGGTGTTCCGATATCTTTTTCAACTGTCCCGTTATCTGGTTTTAATGTCCATTCTAGAATGCCCTTCTAGCCAATCAGAAACAAGTATTCAACAATGCTGTGGTATTATATCTGATTAATGTGGTATTTATTTTCCTGACACAAGAACAAGCCAGTTGATCAGAATATACCATGCAGATCAGAAATTGCTGTCTGTCTGGACAGAAAAAAACGTTGAAGTCAGATTTCACCGTAAAACAATTACGTAGTTATTGCGCTTTGCCTTTGACTGCATAGTTCTCCCACAAATTACAACATACAGTGGGGGGAAAAAGTATTTGATCCCCTGCTGATTTTGTACGTTTGCCCACTGACAAAGAAATGATCAGTCTATAATTTTAATGTTAGGTTTATTTGAACAGTGAGAGACAGAATAACAACAAAAAAATCCAGAAAAACGCATGTAACAAATGTTATAAATTGATTTGCATTTTAATGAGGGAAATAAGTATTTGACCCCCTCTCAATCACAAAGATTTCTGGCTCCCAGGTGTCTTTTATACAGGTAATGAGCTGAGATTAGGAGCACACAAGGATGTCAGGGACAAGATTGTAGACCTACACAAGGCTGGAATGGGCTACAAGACCATCGCCAAGCAGCTTGGTGAGAAGGTGACAACATTTGGTGTGATTAAAGGGAGTGCTCCTAACCGCAGCTTGTTACCTGTATAAAAGACACCTGTCCACAGAAGCAATCAATCAGATTCCAAACTCTCCACCATGGCCAAGACCAAAGAGCTCTCCAAGGATGTCAGGGACAAGATTGTAGACCTACACAAGGCTGGAATGGGCTACAAGACCATCGCCAAGCAGCTTGGTGAGAAGGTGACAACATTTGGTGTGATTATTCGCAAATGGAAGAAACACAAAACAACTGTCAATATCCCTCGGCCTGGGGCTCCATGCAAGATCTCACCTCGTGGAGTTGCAATGATCATGAGAACGGTGAGGAATCAGCCCAGAACTGCACGGGAGGATCTTGTCAATGATCTCAAGGCAGCTGGGACCATAATCACCAAGAAAACAATTGGTAACACACTACGCCGTGAAGGACTGAAATCCTGCAGCGCCTGCAAGGTCCCCCTGCTCAAGAATACATATACATGCCCGTCTGAAGTTTGCCAATGAACATCTGAATGATTCAGAGGACAACTGGTGAAATTGTTGTGGTCAGATGAAACCAGAATGGAGCTCTTTGGCATCAACTCAACTCACCATGTTTGGAGGAGGAGGAATGCTGCCTATGACCCCAAGAACACCATCTCCACCGTCAAACATGGAGGTGGAAACATTATGCTTTGGGGGTGTTTTTCTGCTAAGGGGACAGGACAACTTCACCGCATCAAAGGGATGATGGACGGGGCCATGCACTGTCAAATCTTGGGTGAGAACCTCCTTCCCTCAGCCAGGGCATTGAAAATGGGTCGTGGATGGGTATTCCAGCATGACAATGACCCAAAACACACGGCCAAGGCAACAAAGGAGTGGCTCAAGAAGAAGCACATTAAGGTCCTGGAGTGGCCTAGCCAGTCTCCAGACCTTAATCCCATAGAAAATCTGTGGAGGGAGCTGAAGGTTCAAGTTGCCAAACGTCAGCCTTGAAACCTTAATGACTTGGAGAAGATCTGCAAAGAGGAGTGGGACAAAATCCCTCCTGAGATGTGTGCAAACCTGGTGGCCAACTACAAGAAACGTCTGACCTCTGTGATTGCCAACAAGGGTTTTGCAACCAAGTACTAAGTCATGTTTTGCAGAGGGATCAAATACATATTTCCCCTCATTAAAATGCAAATCATTTTATAACATTTTTGGCATGCGTTTTTCTGGATTTTTTTATTGTTATTCTATCTGTGAGAGACAGAAGAACAACAAAAAATCCAGAAAAACACATGTAAAAAATGTTCTAAATTGATTTGCATTTTAATGAGGGAAGTAAGTATATAACCACCGGTATCCAGAATAAATAAAGAATGGGTACATAACCCGTCTGTCACGTCCTGACCCTTGTAAGATGTAATTTTCTATAGTATAGTAGGTCAGGGCGTGACAGGGGGTGTTTTGGGTGGTTTTCTATGTTTTTTATTTCTATGTTTAAGTTCTAGTTTTTCTATTTCTATGTTGTTGTTTTTTGGGTTGATCTCCAATTGGAGGCAGCTGGTCTTCGTTGCCTCTAATTGGAGATCATATTTAAGTAGGGTTTTTTTCCACCTGTGTTTGTGGGCAGTTATTTTCTGTTTAGTTTCTGTACCTGACAGAACTGTATTCTGTTCATTTGCTATTTTGTCTTTAATGTTTTTCGAGTTAATAAATATCATAATGAGCACTCAACACGCTGCGCTTTGGTCCCCTCTCTACGACAGCCGTTACAGAACTGCCCACCACAACTGGATCAAGCAGTGTGCTTGGGAGGAGATGGATACCTGGTCTCTGAAGGAGAGGCTTGAGAGGGTAAACTGGACTTGGGGCCAAGTAATAGACAGATATAGAAGCCTGCCAGGGAGACACGAGAGGCTACAGAAACCCAAAGATAATATTTTTTGGGGGGGGCACATGGAGCAGTCGGCGGAGCAAACCAGAGCCAATCCGGGAGAAGAGGGAAAATTTGGAGAAGGGAGAGTTATTGAGTTGGTGGAGGATGCACAAGTTTTTCCCAAAGGAACGTGTCGTCAGTTTGGTGCCACCTGAGTCAGCTCGCCGTACTCGTCCTGAGAAGTGTGTGGAAGTTCCGGAACAAGTGATACTGGCTATACACACCAGGTCTCCAGTATGTCTCAACAGCCCGGTACGTCCTGTGCCTCCTCTCTGCACTCGCCCTGAGGTGCGTGTCATCAGCCCGGTGTCACCTGTACCGGTCCTCGCATTCTCCCTCCAGTGCGTTTCCACAGCCCAGTACGTCCTATGCCTCCTCTCCGCACTCGCCCTGAGGTGCGTGTCATCAGCCCGGTGCCACCTGTACTGGTCCCACGCATCAGACCTCCGGTGCGCCTCCACAGCCCAGTACGTCCTGTGCCTGCTCCTCGCACTCTCCCTCCAGTGCGCTCCTACAGCCCAGTACGTCCTGTGCCTCCTCCCCGCACTCGACCTGAGGTGCGTGTTACCAGTCTGGCTCCACCTATGCCAGTCCCACACATCTGACCTCCAGTGCGCATACCCAGTCCGGAGCCTCCAGCGATGCTCCCCAGTCCAGAGCCTCCAGCGACGCTCTCCAGTCCGGAGCCTCCAGCGACACTCCCCAGCCCGGAGCCTCCAGCGACGCTCCCCAGTCCGGAGCCTCCAGCGACGCTCCCCAGTCCGGAGCCTCCAGCGACGGCCTGCAGCCCGGAGCCTCCAGCGACGGCCTGCAGCCCGGAGTCTCTAGCGACGGCCTGCAGCCCTGAACCTCAAGCGGCGGCCTGCAGCCCAGAACCTCAAGTGGCGGCGGTCTGCAGTACAGAGCCTACGGCGATGATCTACAGTCTGGTTCAGCCGACGACGATCCACGGTCCGGTGGTAAAGAAGCAGAGGGATCTGCGGGCGGAGCGGGGGTTACGCCCCGAACCGGAGCCACCTCCGCTGCTGGAGGATCTGCTGGATGGTAAGGTTCTGGGTACTGCACTAGAACCGCCATAGACAATTGTCACCCTCCCTACCCTCCCTTGTTGTTTTGTGGTTTCATTTGTTGTTGTTTTTTGTTGCATTCGGAGTCTGCACCTTTGGGGGGGGGGTATTGTCATATCCTGACCCTTGTGAGATGTCATTTTCTATAGTAGAGTAGGTCAGGGCGTGACAGGGGGTGTTTTGGGTGGTTTTCTATGTTTTCTATTTCTATGTTTAAGTTCTAGTTTTTCTATTTCTATGTTGTTGTTTTTTGGGTTGATCTCCAATTGGAGGCAGCTGGTCCTCGTTGCCTCTAATTGGAGATCATATTTAAGTAGGAGTTTTTTCCACCTGTGTTTGTGGGCAGTTATTTTAGTTAGTTATTTTAGTTTAGTTTAGTCTCTGTACCTGACAGAACTGTATTCTGTTCGTTTGCTATTTTGTCTTTAGTGTTTTTCGAGTTAATAAATATCATAATGAGCACTCAACACGCTGCGCTTTGGTCCCCTCTCTACGACAGCCGTTACACCGTCGCGCACCAGACAACAATGTGCACAAGCACTAACAACAAACAATACCACACAAAGACATGGGGGGAACAGAGGGTTAAATACACAACACGTAATGAGGGAATGAAAACCAGGTGTGTGGGAAAACAAGACAAAACAAATGGAAAATGAAAAATGGATCGCTGATGGCTAGAAGACCGGTGATGTCGACCGCCGAACACCGCCCGAACAAGGAGAGGAACCGACATCGGCAGAAGTCGTGACAGTATGTTCACCTGTGGTCCTGCCACATTAGATGTCAGTGAGTGTCAGTGAGTATCTGAGGTTGATTATTAATGTTCTTTTTATTTTTTATAATGTGTCTCAACCCTCCTGCTGTGTCCTGGTGAAATTGGACCGATTTACACGTTTTCTCTCTGAAAAATGTGGTTCATTTAATCTGATTGTCATAAGGTTCCATTACTTTGCCCATGCAGGGAATCTGAACACACAAAATGCATTTTGATCATTTGCATTACATTTTGGGTGTTTTATTTAACTTTTGTACACCTCTGGTGTTCCCAGTCAAAAATGACCGGTCATTAGAAATGAATGGGTCAAATCAAATCAAATCAAATGTTATTTGTCACATGCGCTGAATACAACAAGTGTAGACTTTACCGTGAAATGCTTCCTTACAAGTCCTTAACCAACTGTGCAGTTCAAGAAGAAGAAAATATTTATCAAGTAGACTAAAATAAAAAGTAATGATAAAAAGTAACACATTTACATTTACATTTTACATTTAAGTCATTTAGCAGACGCTCTTATCCAGAGCGACTAACACAATAAGAATAACAATAACGAGGCTATATACAGGGGGCCCTGGTACCGAGGCAGTGTGCGGGGGTTCAGGCTAGTTGAGGGGGGGGGGGGGGGTCAATGTAAAATGTCCGGTGGCGATTTTATGAATTGTTCAGCAGTCTTATGGCTTGGGGGTAGAAGCTGTTGAGGAGCCTTTTGGTGAGACTACAGCACAATTAGTGTATAAAATTGAGTTCAGGCACATTCCCATTCATCAGATGGACACACTTCCTCTCCCAGACCCCCACATGCATGTGTGTCTGAGCATACACACACACACACACACACACACACACACACACACCTCACTCCCCTTCTTGGCTTCCATGGCAACCCCCACAGAACCTTTCCCCAATAGAATATTTCCACCACGAGAATCACACCTGTTGGCATTCTCACAAACAAGGCCAACATTGTTTCAATAATATATAGAACTTTTCTCGCAGCTCTGGTATATAAAGCTTTTTGAGGCCTTGCTCACAATTCATTCTGTGGCAACACAATGACCAAACGATATACTGTATGTGAGGCTCTTGATCATATCTTTGATCATGACACTGGTGAGGAGGAGAGAGGCCAGGAAACGGACAGTGAAGATGCATTAGAGGAAGTGTCAGAAGTTGAAGACAACACAGAATATGATTCAGACCAAGAGACAACCGATGTGGAACAATCCAGTGATGAGGAAGAGGGCCCTGCTGAGGTTGTTGTCCCATTACAAAGAATGGGAATTTGTCCTGGTCTTCATCCCCACCTGAGAGGAGCGGTCGGCTGTCGGCTGAAAATGTTGTCAGGATGACACCAGGGCCAATGAGATACACCATATCCCGGGTTAATGACATAAAATCCTGCCACTATTTAAACATTTGAAATGGTTTCAAAACAAATGTCCTTGTTAAACTTTGACACAAAGTAGTCTGTGATAAATAGCACAATATGTTTCATCTATGTATTTGTTATAGTCGAAAACAAGTTGTATGAGCTCAGGTCAATGAGGCCTACAGGCCATAACTAGCAAATAGAAGTTGAAAACGTTTAATGTTCACAAGAACTTAAGTTGATAAAAAGATCTAACACAATATTAGGTGATAATATATGTATTATTATGGATTTATAATCAGCTATAATGGGACGCTCATTTTGGACCGGGAACACAGAATTAATTAACATGAAACAAACACAACAGGAGGGTTAAGTACCTATCTAACTTTGCAAATTTTGCCCTTGGTGCCGTAATTGCAAAGTGTAAAGCCATGGGTGGCCTACATTTTCAATGTTTTACTAAACTGTTTGATTCATTGGTGCTACGTATCATTACTTATGCTGCAGCAGTATGGGGGCAAAGAATTTATTATTGTGTTAATTCTGTTTTTAACCGTGCCTGCAGATTTTATCTTGAGTTGATACATTTATGCCAAAGCGATGTGGGCTGGAAAACTCTTTTTGGCATAACCAATGTATTTTTTTATAATTGACAGAGATTATGCGCCATGCCAAATGAACATTTATATAAGCTCGTATTTTTATGGCTAGTGATGTTGCAATTGCAACAAAAACAAAAAATATACCATGTCAGTCTTTTATTTTTGCTCCATTTATATAACTCACCTCACTGACACAGTGTTTTCAAGAAATTACCTAAATGTTTTCGAATCAGCACTTTCAATGAGTGAAGAACTTAAGTGGCAACTGATAAACAAACACGAAAGTAACAAACTACACACATACTGCTTTTTTAAAGCACTTTTGGGACAGCATCATATGTACGTACAGTTTTATCTAATCAATATGGACACTTATTTGCACATTTTAGATGTGGAGTGGCCCCTCTTGTTATTGAGATTGGTCGATACACAAACACTCCCCTAGATAAACGTTTCTGTTCTTTTTTATGCCGACCACAGTGCATTGATTTTAATTTGAGACTTTAATTCGAGACCTTTCAATGACCTGAGGATTTTTCTCTCTTTCTTCACCTTTTTCACTCTCTGTTTTGCAGCCTTTTCCTTTCTCTTCCTCATATTTTCTGTCTTCTTTACAACTACTCTACCCATTTCAAAATGTTTACCATCTTTGTCTGCCACCATGTTGTCTATTTTCCATAGAAGCTCTGGGATCCGTTGAAAGTTGAAGACGTGATACCTGATTCCACATTTTTCAACCAGTCACTGGAGGGCCTCCCCTTCACTCATAAGTACTCCTGCCTTTCCCAGACATTCTCCATTGATGAACAGCACAATAGTGTGACTCCAGACATTATCACTGAGAAGCTCATGGTGGTCCTCCACTGCTCGTCTACATTCCTCTGTAAATGAGTGGAATGCCTTTATGACCAGGAGGATAGCATGGGGTCCTGGAGGACACAAAGATGCACTTGCTTTTATCTGCTTTTTAACCAGCACAGGAGTTTTTTCTTCAAGACAGGAATTCCACCAGCCTGGCGTATCAACCACAGTGACCTTCCACCCTTCTACTTTCCCTTGTTTCTTCACACACAGAGTAGCTCTCTTCAGTAAGGAATAGTTCAATTTTAATCTGGCCAGGATGGTGTTCCCTACTCCATTCTTTCCACTAAACCTGCACCCCAGCATCACAATCCTTATGTGACGGAGAAGAGGACGATCTAAAATGGAGACGGAAGGAGAGTCGAAAAGAAAACGACATGTATTAGCTGTCTTGTGTCAGGCCTAGTAAATGGATTGATCGACTCCAAATCAAAATCAACTTAGCTTTTATTAATGTAGACTCTGGGATCTGGGTTATTTCAATTCTTGATATTTACCCATTAGGCACTTACCCATTGTCACGCTGGATCAGGCCAACACAAGCTAGTGTCAGAGAAGTTTGAAAGTCGAAAGATGCAATAAGCAATTCCATTACTTACCATAACGCCTGCAAGTGTGAGGAAGATTCAGACAGAAGGCAATGGCATGCTCTTATAGAAGTAATCGCTATTTGAGTCCATTGTGATTCTGTCTGTCTGGCTCTGGCACACACTGACCTGCAAGGATGTAACACAATAAAAGGTAATCGTCTATTGATTCTTGAAAATAACAAAAATGTGAACGAACAATGTATGGCTTCAAAATATGTTTAAAACTATCAGGTGGATTTCTGGATGTCAGTCCTTGCATCGAGAGCTCACTCTAGGAATTTGAGAGGGGTTGTTTGTAAAGTGTCTTGACATGCTTTAGCTGGTCTCGCACTAGATAGGAATACTGACACATGCTGCTTATATTATGGGTTCAATCCCATAATGCAATAGATATGATTGGAACATGACTGGAACATGACACATGAACATGTAACGTTTTTAAAATAGCATAACTGCCTTAATTTTGCTGGACCTCAGGAAGAGTAGCTGCTGCCTTGGCAGCAACTAATGGGGATCCATAATAAATACAAAATACTTGTTACCGTTAGTCTTGAAAACTCGACCCTAGGCAACATTGAATAGGGTCTGGTTTCAATGGCGGACTCTTTTGATATAGAGGAACTATGTCATTGCTTACATCACTACCTTATCCTCTTGAATAAATACATAACAGTAGTTAGCAAGATGGAGATCAGGGAGGTTATTTTCGCAAGTGGCTAGTTTGCAACAACTACCTTCACTAAAACCACTGCCAAGGTTTTGCCTGCAAACGTTGGTTTTGATTCAAGACATTGTGGTATGTCTGCCTCGCGATTTCTCAGAAGAACACCTAACATCGATTTTTTTTTCTTCTTTATTGAAGTTGCCAAAAGAGTTGAAAGTCACTTGCCTAGGGTTGGGTTTTCAAGACTGTGTGACTGTCAGAGATGTAGTCAAAAACCGAAGTACGGATAATGTATTTATGTGAAAATGTCACTTATTTGTCACGTCCTGACCAGTAAAAGGGGTTATTTGTTATTGTAGTTTGGTCAGAGCGTGGCAGGGGGTGTTTGTTTTGTGTGGTTTTTCTATTTCTATGTTGGGGTTTTGTTAGGACCTCCAATTAGAGGCAGCTGGTTGTCGTTTCCTCTAATTGGAGGCCATATTTAGTTGGGGTTTGTTTCATTTGTGTTTTGTGGGTGGTTGTTCCTAGTATAGTCTGTGCACCTTACTGGACTGTTTTCGTCGTTTGTTTTGTTTAAGTGTTTTTTTTCTTTAATAAAATAAGAAGATGAGCAATATATCCGCTGCATTTTGGTCCACTCCTTATGACGCACGTGACAGAACCACCCACCAAAGAAGGACCAAGCAGCGGAGGAAGGAGCAGCAGGTGAGCTACTTGGAGTCGTGGACATGGGAGGAAATATTAGATGGAAAGGGACCCTGGAGGCAGGCTGGGGAGTACCGGCGACCGAAGGAGGAACTGGAGGCAGCAAAGGCAGAACGACGGAGGTATGAGGCATTATATCCTCCATTTCAGGAGGAGAGGAGGCAGCCGATACCAGCCCCCCGCAAGTGCCGTGCTAGAGTGGGCATCCAGCCTGGGAGGAGTATGCCTGCTCAGCACATCTGGCCACCAGTGCGTCTCCAAGGCCCAGGCTACCCTGCGTCTGCTCTACGCACGGCAGCCATCATTCCTCAGCACAGCCCAGTTCGCCCTGTGCCAGCACTACGCCCGTGCAGGGCTACAGTGACAACTCAGCCAGGACGGGTTGTGCAGGCTGTGCGCTCCAGACCTCCAGTGCGTCTTCAAGAGCCAGTGTATCCTGTTCCTGCTCCTTGCACTAGCCTGTGGTGCGTGTTACTGTTCTGGCGCCTCCAAAGCCAGCCCCACACATCAGGCCTCTAGTGCGCCTGCCCAGTCCAGTACGTCCTGTTCCTGCTCCTCGCACTAGCCCTGAGGTGCGTGTCAATAGTATGGCGCCTCCAAAGCCAGCCCCACGCATCAGGCCTTTAGTGCGCCTGTTTTTTTCTTTAATAAAATAAGAAGATGAGCAATATACCTGCTGCATTTTGGTCCACTCCTTACGACGCATGTGACATTATTTCATAAAACCTTTCAAATGCACCTGAAATACAATTTTAACTAATCGTTTATATATGGTTAATAAAATAGTAACATGTTGCATTTAATTGCAATGCAACAAAAAAACACCTTAGTGTGGTATTTTGCTGAGAGGGAAGGGTGCTCTGTACTGGCCCTCCAACATCACTTCCAGCAACAATTGATCTCCCATCCAGAGACCGACCCTGCTTAGCTTCAGAGACAAACAGCAGTGGGATGCGGGGTGCTATGCTGCTGGAATGTGTGCCAGAACTTGCAACCGCAAAAAAAGTCAGCATTGATGGATACTAATAATAATACATATATTTTTTTTAAATGTGAGCAAAAGCAAAAGCCTGGGTAATGTAACCAAAGATGGTGAAAATTGCACTGACATTATTGTTGTTGCATTCATTTACAATGAATTTGTTCTCATGTTTCAAAATGATTTCCTTGCAAATACTTATTTTGCTCTCAATACTTTTGGGTTGATGTTTTGCTTTCAATATCATTATTTTTTTTGCAATACTAAGCATGTCGTTCTCAACTTCAAAAGTTTTGCTTGACATTAATGGCACCAAAGTAACTCCATAGAATACCCTTTCTGCCTTAGCTGTTCAATATGTATTGCACAATGCTGCCTCTTGGGGGCGAGAGAGGGTAGCGTGGTGGTTCTGAGAAAAGTCAAAGGATGTCAGAGGAAATGTGCAATCACAACCGAAGAACAAAAAAATATTGTTTTAAAACTAGCTGTATATCTTCTTCAAATACAGGCCTCACCATACAGTATGTATTTGGACAGTGAAGCATTTTTTTTTTTTAAATTTGGCTCTATACTCCAGCAGTTTAGATTTTAGATCAAATCTTTCAGTAACACTGTCCAATAAGGTGCCTAAAGGATTTATGAAGGATTTATAATGACATTATTAATGGTTATTTAATCATTTAGAAATACATTATAAACCATTAATAAACTAGTTATAACACATTGATAAAATGTGTGATGGCCAGGCAGTGCTTGCCAAATAGCAACACTATTTACCTCCAGTTATTAACCATTTATAAATGAGCTTGCTAATGCTTATAACATGAACCCTTATGTATCATCATGCAACTTTTTTACAAAAGTTGCAGAATTGAACAATAGTTATTCTCACTTTCGGGTGTGAAGATGCATGCATTGTTGCTCAGTCCCAGGAACATAAATGTTTGGTTTTCAGACCAATTGTAAACTCCCATGAAATGTCTTGCCCCACATTTGAAACCCTGATGATGCATTGGAGCAATTATTTATCCTAGCAATTAAAGGGATAGTGCGAGATTTGGGCGATTAAGCCCATATTCTACTTACCCAAAGTCTGATGAACTCATGGATACCATTTTTATGTCTCTGAGTGCAGTTTGAAGGAAGTTGAAGGAGGTAGTTTTGTGAATCATTACTAACTAGCATTAGCTGGAAGTCTAATGGAACAGCTACAGTAGCATACTAATCTCAAGCCATATTATTTGGTATGGTACGCAGCTCATTGGTTTCTGAGAAATTCTACAGACTTTCTGTTGATCTAACCATCTGCTTCAATGCGCCTCAAATAAAGACAACCTGGAACGTGCCCATAGATTTGTGTTGAAACTGATGTCATGTGACACTGCGTCCTGAAGCATCAGGATGGTGGTAGCTAGCTACCTAGAACTAGTAGGAGAAGTGTGCCAAGGCCAGAAAGAAGATATTTGCTGTGGTGGTCCTTCGTAGACACATTTTGACATCAAACTTTGTCATCAAAGTCTCTGAATTTATGGTGCTTTGAAGACAACTGGGAACTCTGATGAAAAAAACAAGGTCGAATCATGATGACGTCAGTGATCTTCAGGTCAGAGCTCTAGAAAGAGGCCTGAGTTGCCGACTTGCAATTCTGAGTTGGATGACAGTTCGAAATGTATTTTCCCAGTCGGAGCAATTTTTTTCCAGAGTTCCCAATTGTCTTGAACTCACTGAAGTCAGATTTCCCAGTTCCGAGTTTCCAGTTGTTTTGAGCGCGGCAGAAGTCATGCTGGATTGACAGCATGGCCAACGTTGAATGTTTATCCTTTTAAGCTTGGAAAAGAGACCCTTAAACCCAGACTTGGGACCACACACCCACTCCACTGATTAGCAGGCTAATGATTGCTTTGCAATGCTTGCAGTTAGTCACTGATTCCTTAAAAAACACTCATTGTTGAATTTGCGATTTCCAACTTGTTGTGTAATGTCCAATGGCTGATGAGCACCGATACGTTTTATCTATAATTTCTCTTCATTATTTCTGTTCATATGACAAGGATTGAAAAGGATTTGCCAGTAGATTGTCGACTTGATTCATGATGATGACTGCTAGGTTTCTAGCTAAGATTTTGAAAGTATGATGTTGGCATGATCAGTCCAATCAAAGCATATGTGATTGTGATGTAATTTTATCTGTGGCCAATGACCTTCAGCCTTCTTGGATGGGCACTTCTAATGTAACTCTATGGCAGACCCAAGGGGCTTGAATTTCGAGCTCTACCTTTAGATTTTGCGGTGACATAGTGTCACCATTAGTGGCAGAACACTGAGCCAATTGCAACGCAACTAGAGAACATTACCAACCCCTATGTTTCGTATTTTCCATTGGTTGCCCCACCACCACAGAAAGCACTGAGCTAGGCTGAAACACCTGCATTTTGGAACTGCCTTACTCAAGAAAGACCAAGTTTGTATGCTGCTTTATTAACTCAATAATATTTTTTTGCAAACTGATATGTGACACGTATTGATGATGATAGTATTACCTAGTAGGGTAGTGTAGAGTGTCTATGCTCCCGACTGGCGCAGCCATCTAAGGCACTGAATCTTACTGCTAGAGGAGTCACTACAGGTTTGATTCCAGGCTGTATCACAAAATGGCTTAAGGACAACAAAGTCAAGGTATTGGAGTGGCTAGCACAAAGCCCTGACCTCAATCCCATAGAAAATTTGTGGGCAGAACTGAAAAAGGATGTGTGAGCAAGGGGGCCTACAAACCTGACTCAGTTACACCAGCTCTGTCAGGAGGAATGGGCCAAAATTCACCCAAGTTAAAGTTAAACAATTTAAAGGCAATGCTACCATATACTAATTGAGTGTATGTAAACTTCTGACCCACTGGGAATGTGATGAAAGAAATAAAAGCTGAAATAAATCGTTCTCTTGTCACGCTTGTGTGTAGGAACGGACCAAGGTGCAGCGTGCTAAGTGTTAATGATTACTTTATTCATAAACACACTCAAACAAAATAACAAAAGCGAAAACGAAAACGCACAGTTCCGTCAGGCACAGACACTAAACAGAAAACAACCTCCCACAAACACATGAAGAAAACAGGCTGCCTAAGTATGATTCCCAATCAGAGACAACGATAGACAGCTGCCTCTGATTGGGAACCACACTTGGCCCAAAAACAAAGAAACAGAAAACATAGATTTTCCCACCCGAGTCACACCCTGACCTAACCAAACATAGAGAATAATAAGGATCTTTATGGTCAGGGTGTGACATCTCTCTACTATTATTCTGACATTTCACATTCTTAAAATAAAGTGGTGATCCTAACTGACCTAAGACAGGGAATTTTTACCAGGATTAAATGTCAGGAATTGTGAAAAACTGAGTTTGAATGTATTTGGCTAAGGTGTATGTAAACTTCTGACTTCAACTGTTGTACCACATCTCGAAATGGATGGTGGCATATTGTTGTTTTGCCATGAGAATGTTGATGTTGGCTTGGTAGAAAAGTCACACCAGAATTCAACAGTCTTTTAGAGTTCAAGTTGTAAATTGGTAATGTCGTCAATCTCTATTCTTGTAATTTTAGGGGAGAAAGAAACAAAGAGACAATCCTGGTTTAACTGAATAGCTAGTGTACTCACCATAATAATTATAGACTACAGATTTAAATCACAGCAATTTCAAATGGTTGTCCCAATGTATCTTTATATAAAATAAAATGCTAGTCTTACTATGTATTACATGTTTAGGAAGGGATTATATGTCGTTATAAATGTTTGTAACTCATTAATGAGGCTCATGTGTCAAACTTTGTCCCACGAGCCCATGGTTTGAGTATAAAATGTATAATATATATCAATATTGAACAACATTGAAATGACTAAAACCAAATCCAAAGTGTGTAGTAATGATAATGGACCTACATTATGTCTCTTCACTCTATTCAGCTGGCTAAGAGTTACCGAAACGAAATCTAGACGGGTGCAGGCGTGCAACTTTCACTGGGGCAGGCTGTTACGCCCCCCCCCCCCCCCTACACATTATGAAATTGCATTTTTGTCTCCCCCAATTATATCAGTGCAATGACAAAACTGCAATGATAAAACTGGGGGGGGGGGACAATGCAATTTCAGGAAGTCTATGTGTGTGGGGGGGTCTAGCTTTCTGTTCTGAAAGGCTGGCTGGACTAGCACGAGAGAGTTAAAAAGATGCAGCTGCTGACAGTGTGTAAGTGTTGTGCTTTTTCTCCAAGTTGTAAAGCAAGCAGAGCAGCAACTGGCTATTCTTTAGTTGACCAGCCTGGTCTCATAGACGAACATATTAAACATAAATACGAGAAACTCAAATGAGTATGATATGTTACATTTGGTTAAATAAGACACATGGTCACTTCATGCAAAAACAAAAGCTTTTTAGCAACTTTTCATTTTTTATTTACAACTTTTTAGCTACTTTGCAACTACTTCAATTTGTGCATTGCAAATTCAAAAATATTACATTCAAAATTCCAGATCCTAATAGAAATGAAAAATGATGGAATGCAAATACAATTTCTGATGAAACCAGCGGCCAAATGTTTGAAGACCGACATTCTGATGTTTTTTCAGTGCAATGTGAGTTTTTATTATAGTCAGTATAGCAATGTAATGTTATTGATCTGTCCGTTATCCTAGCCAATTCCCTACTTTTCACACTGACACAGTAATAAACAGCTCGACAGGCTTGACTGTCATGGTTCACAGTCGGTACACAACACTATGCTCATCATTTCATAGCAGGATCAGATGGTGACAGGTGTCCCAGCAGGGTTAGAAAGCCAGGGAAGACCAGTCTACGGAGCTCAGGTGATATTAACAATATTAGTGAATGATACAAAGTTCCATCTTGAGTTGATCTTAAAGCTACATTCTGGGGTCTGGGAATAATGGTCAATTCAATTATTGAACCATTGATTCTATTATTGGATAATATATTGTATAAATGTACACCAAGATAATTCTTTGTCATGCCTCATCTTAGGAGGATCAGATGGGGACAGAGGTCTCAGCAGGTTCAGGCAGCCAGTCTGTGACGGAGCTGAGGTGAATTTTTGCAGATAAAACACTTTATTCTCTCTGTGCTGCAAACACTGGACAAGCCAGAGGCTTCACATATTGAAACTATTTTAAGGCAGTCTGATAAACCTCCAAAGTTGATTTCCAAACTGTATCAAGGGTTGATGGAGGCTTTTCCAGATGGAAGCTATTGATGATGATGAATCGATACAGATATGTTTGAATGCCCAGTCATGTTCAAATCATCTCAGACATAAATTGCTGCAGTTTAAGACCATCCATAGAACGTGCTATATGCCAGTGAAACTGAATAACATGTACTCAGAAATGTAATTTCTCTGCTGGAGGTGTAAAACACAAAAGGGGACATATTTTTATGTTATGGTCTTGTGAAGAAGGTTGGCTGAATTCCGGCAAAAAGTATGTTGCTTTATATTAGCATGTCTACAGATTCTCCCTTCTCACTGTTTTTGTTTGCTTGGAAATGTTGATACTGGAAAATGTGTAACCAAGCATTTTATAGCGTCTAAGAAATGCATTGCCATTAATGAGAAGATTGGTTATCCTCCCACAATGTCATAGTGGACGACAGAAATGTCAAGTTATGTATCACTAGATTTGATCTATTACAAGATTAAGGGTATACTGGGCAACTTTCATAAGGTCTGGATGACTTATATGAAATACAGTATGATTAGTCTGTACTGAAAACATGCCCACGTCAGAAGAGATATCTATTTAGGCAATTGCTAGTGCCCTGGGGGTCTGCTGTCCTGTGGGTTGTCACTCTGGCCTTGGCCTAACACACCCGCAACCAATAATGAATGTTTCACTAAGATCCTAAAGCTGAGTGGGGTGTGTTGGGTTGGGGCGCTACAGGGTGGAGGACCCCTAAGGACAGAACGGGGTGACCCAGCTATATTGTGTGCAAGTAAAAAGAGCTCTACAGTACTATTAGGCCTATTATATGAATTACGTGGACGATGTGCTGTTTCTGTGTGTTAAGTGCAAAATTTCAAAAGTGCAACTTCAATGGAAATGTCTATTGTATTATCTATACTTTTATTATTGTACTAGGTTTCCTATGGAAGATACTGTATACACTCCAATAAGTGCTCAAATCATCTATAAATGCTTTCCCAACATGTATAACTGCTGATAGAATACCTTATTTTAAAGTGGCAGACATATGAACATTTATAAATACATTATCATCATTTAAAACTGCTCAAAATTATACATTATTTTAAAGTAGCAGACCTATTAACATTTAATAATACGTTACCAATATTTTAACTGGCAAAAAACTGCTTAAATTCAACTCTAAATTCACAGACCATTATCAAATGAGTTAACATTTATAACTTCTGAAAAGACACCTTAAAATGCATTCACATTTTGGCATTTTAGTCGACGCTCTTATCCAGAGCGACTTACAGGAGCAATTACAGTTAGGTGCCTTGCTCAAGGACACTGGCAGATTTTTACACTAGTCGGCTCAGGGATTCGAACCTAAATTTGCAAAAATAAGTCTTCCATCCAACGCTATTGGAATTTTAAATGCATCCGTCCAGGGGTGCAAATTTGGTTTTCGAAGTGGGGGGAACATAACGGTGAATGTACACTAGATAGCGGTAAATTGCCACGTGCCGCTTAGGCCGCCCATTGCGACTCGCTTTAGGGCGTGCTGGCAGCATATAACAGCATGTTCGATTGTGCGTCAAGAATTCAGCATAGCAAGTTTGTATGAACTCATCATCAAGCTTCAAGTGGTATTTACAGTATGTATTCATTTGTGATGCTATCCTTGATATGATCCTGTTATTGTCACATCAACACATGAACATATGTGTGCCCATGCATCTATCAATCCAATATTATCATGATTTGTTATCAGGGATATTATACTTTAGTAATCCACAATGACCTGGTGATGTAAAAGTCTAATAATTACATTGTCCTCCATATTCCTACAGATACCTTGTAACTGGAGATTTCTTCAAAACGATTGCCTACAGTTAACGTGTAGGGCACTGCAAGGTTGGGTGACCTGGAGGGTTGGATGCGCCAGAGGAGGTTGGGTAACCTGACCTGGAGGAATTCAGGTGTGTGAAGACTTCCTGTGTCCTGCATAACTTCATGAGGATGGACACAAGGGGATCTGTAGCTCGCTGCCGTGCGCCAGAGGAGAAGTCTGCTGTTCTGCAGGATGTTTCAAGGATGGGGTCCAACCATGCAGCAAGAGAGGCAATCCGTGTGCGGGAGCTCTTCACCTCCTACTTCTTCGAAGAGGGCGCTGTTTCCTGGCAACACCATAGACTACACCATGCACAGCCAAAGGCTCTTTTTAGAGCCATTCACATTGCAATGAGTATTCTTCCATTTACTTAGCTATGTCAACTGCAGTTATTCAATTCCCAGTTTCTCTCCCTTTGATTTCTACTTCTCAGGTGAGGGTGCTGTTTAGGTAAGGGTGTGACGTCTGTACAACAACAGGCTATTTTAAATCACCCATATTGAAAAAATGTAGAACTATTAGACACCCTATAACGCACACCTACACACTCATGTATCAATCTGATTGATGGATTGTGTTGTGCAGGCTCAGGTGTATAACTGTGGCTCCTTCCACCTTCAAAGAATCGGCAAGAGGGCCAACCATGGAGAATAGTAAGACACTTCATTATTTCTATAACTGCGCTATATTGTTTGTCCTCGTGTGTCCGTTCATGTTTTTCTGCTTAAAGTACTCTGCAGCCACTTAGTGTGGTGTGGACACCAGATGAGGCCACACACACAGATTCCTGTTGAACAGTGTGTCTTTAACCTCTAGAGGACCCCTTCGAGATAAAATCCCGTTAACGGGATTGGTTGGACAACAACCAGTGAGATAGCACGGCGCGAAATTCCCCCAAAAATTAACGCGCCAATGTAAAAATTGGGTTTTTGGATATAAATATGAACTTGATCGAACAAAAAATGCATGTATTGTCTAACATGATGTCCTAGGAGTATCATCTGATGAAGATTGTCAAAGGTTAGTGCTTAATTTCAGCTGTATATCTGGTTTTGTGACGGCAATCCGTGCTTGGAAAATTGGTTTTTTTTTGTTGCTAATGTGCTATCCTAAAATAATCTAATGTTTTGCTTTCACCGTAAAGCCTTTTTGAAATCAGACAATATGATTGGATTAACGAGTAGAGTATCTTTAAAATGCCGTATAATACTTGAATTTTAATTTTGAGATTTTTATTTTTTTGAATTTCGCGCCGTGCTATCTCACTGGTTGTTGTCCAACCAATCCCGTTAACGGGATTTTATCTCGAAGGGGTCCTCTAGAGGTTAAAGAGATGCTTTGCATTGAAATACAGATAAAAATGCAGTAGTCCCAGAGTTAATGATCCCAGGTCAGTTTTGCATGTCCCCTCCTGATGATTATGATGACTTACAATGTTAGAATAAAAAATAAAAACACAAGGCTTAAACATGCTCTCTCTCTCTCCTCTCTCTCAATCTGTCTCTTGTCTGCAGATATGTTTTGATGAGTGGGAGGATGCCAACCCCCAGTCCCATCATCACCACCTCACCCGCTCTTAAGATAACCTTCGGGCCGACTAGAGACACTTGTGTAATTGTGATGAACTGAGAGAATATTTGGGTAGCACTGATTCATTAATCATGTGCTGCCTTCCCTGCTCCTATGTTCTTACCTCTTTCCCTTTGTCTTTTACACCTCTCGCCGCCTCTTTCTTCCTCTGTTTTTATGATCCACAACAGATATTACAAGTATATTTATAATGCATGTATTTATAATACTTGGATAATGAACTTCTTTCAACAAAAAGTTTCAGAATTCTCTACTGGTTGAAATTAAGTCCCTCATTTAATGAAATACTACACCTATCCTGTGTTTATCAGATCAATGGAGATGAAGGGCATTATATATTGAGATGAACTGGTTTTAGAGTATTTACATGATGCAGAGGAATGGGAGTGTACTGTCTTTTAAAAATTATATTTCTGTAGTCTATTAGTCTATTAGTTACAATGTGTAACCATTGATGTCCCATGACCAAGATTGGCAAACACTGTTGAAGTGTATAATTGTAAATGTACAGGCTACAATGTGGGGATCTTATGAATGGTAATGGTAACTACATATATATACGACTTGCATTCTTGACACAAAGTTATATTCTACTCAAACCATAAGCTTCATTAATGTCATTCAGACTGTTTTGAAGTTGATACAACTGGCTATAATAGCTGAGGTTCATAGCTAGGTTCTGAACTAATATGCATACCAAACGTTTGGGTCCATACACAGAGCAGCACAATAGCTACAGTTGAAGTCGGAAGTTTACATACACTTAGGTTGGAGTCATTAAAACCTGTTTTGCAACCACTCCACAGATTTCTTGTTAACAAACCATTTTTTTGGCAAGTCGGTTAAGACATCTACTTTGTGCATGACACACGTAATTTTTCCAACAATTGTTTACAGATTATTTTACTTATAATTCACTGTATCACAATTCCAGTGGGTCAGAAGTTTACATACACTAAGTTGACTGTGCCTTTAAACAGCTTGGAAAGTTCTCGAAAATGATGTCATGGCTTTAGAGGCTTCTGATAGCTAATTGACATTCAAACTCAGTGCGTCTTTGCTTTACATCATGGGAAAATCAAAAGAAATCAGCCTAGACCTCAGAAAGAAAATTGTAGACTTCCACAAGTCTAGTTCATCCTTGGGAGCAATTTCCAAAATGCCTGAAGGTACCACGTTCATCTGTACAAACAATAGTGCGCAAGTATAAACACCATGGGACCACGCAGCCGTCATACCTCTCAGGAAGGAGACGCGTTCTGTCTCCTAGAGATGAACGTACTATGGTGCGAAAAGTGCAAATCAATCCCAGAACAACAGCAAAAGACCTTGTGAAGATGCTGGAGGAAACAGGTACAAAAGTATCTATATCCACAGTAAAACGAGTCCTATATCGACATAACCGGAAGGGCCGCTCAGCAAGGAAGAAGCCACTGCTCCAAAACTGCCATAAAAAAAAGCCAGACTACGGTTTGCAACTGCACATGGGGACAAAGAACGTACTTTTTGGAGAAATGTCCTCTGGTCTGATGAAACAAAAATAGAACTGTTTGGCCATAATGACCACTGTTATGTTTGGAGGAAAAAGGGGGAGGCTTGCAAGCCGAAGAACACCATCCCAACAGTGAAGCACGTGGGTGGCAGCATCATGTTGTGGGGGTGCTTTGCTGCAGGAGGGACTGGTGCACTTCACAAAATAGATGGCATCATGAAAAAGGAAATAATGTGGATATATTGAAGCAACATCTCAAGACATCAGTCAGGAAGTGAAAGCTTGGCCGCAAATGGGTCTTCCAAATGGACAATGACCCCAAGCATACTTCCAAAGTTGTGGCAAAATGGCCATCACAAAGCCCTGACCTCAATCCTATAGAAAATTTGTGGGCAGAACTGAAAAAGCGTGTGCGAGCAAGGAGCCCTACAAACCTGACTCAGTTACACCAGCTCAGGAGGAATGGGACAAAATTCACCCAACTAATGGGAAACTTGTGGAAGGCTACCCAAAACGTTTAGCCCAAGTTAAACAATTTAAAGGCAATGCTACCAAATACGAATTGAGTGTATGTAAACTTCTGACCCTCTGGGAATGTGATGAAAGAAATAAAAGCTGAAATAAATCATTCTCTCAACTATTATTCTGACATTTCACATTCTTAAAATAAAGTGGTGATCCTAACTGACCTAAAACAGACAATTTCAGTTTGTCCGTGATGTGTACGCCGAGGAACTTAAAACTTTCCACCTTCTCCACTACTCTCCCGTTGATGTGGATAGGGGGGCTCCCTCTGCTGTTTCATGAAGTCCACAAGCATCTCCTTTGTTTTGTTGACGTTGAGTGTGAGGTTATTTTCCTGACACCACACTCCGAGGGCCCTCACCTCCTCCTCACCTTTGGTCTGTGTTTGAGCTATAGCTACATGGGAGGTATCAAATGAATCCTTAGGTTGGTAGGGACAATGTTATCTGACGATGTATGACTTAAAGCCAACATCGAATGTCCACCGAGTGACTATATATCTTTGCGCATAATAAATATGATGTTGCCTGCTTACTTGCTGTAGGCATCCATATCCCCTGTATGTCCCCCGACACCACCACAATGTTTGAGAGAGGTTGGTGTTGTAGAAATTTTGTTTTTTTATGGACAATAACTTTTAGGCACATCCAGTGTGCAAAAACAGTGCAATTACCACATTCGGACACTTTGGAGAGGTTGAAAGGACACTTGAATGCACCCTGGATACCCCATAACACCACCACAATGTTTGAGTGAAGTTGATATGGTAGAAAATGTGTTTTAATACTGAACAAATAGGGATTGCAAATATGTAATAGCACTGGAATTATCTCATTTAGAGACATATGCCACTTTGCAGAGGTTTAGGGACAGTTGGAAATGTCCCTTGACCACACCTGACACCACTTACTAAAACATCTGCCCATTTCTAGTTATTAGGTCTATCAATCCCTTTTTTTAATATTGTTCACATGTTGTGGAAGCCATCTGATGTGTTTCCAGCTCTAGTCATCAAAAATTCACTTATAGTTTGTCAATGAAAGATGACTTTCAAAAAAAACGGTTATTTTGTGTGTGCTTGATCTTGTGTATTCTGAACTATGTAACTCCTATCTATCTTCTGATCATTTCCTCATAATCTCCCAGATGTCTTCTTTCCAAATATACCACATTTTTGCATGTCAGGATCATGTAATTACACATGAACAGCAGTTACTTTTGTGTATATCTATTTAAGCGGAAATCTACATTTTGCCATGGTCCCTTAACACGTGTGTGGTCACTGAACCACCTTCGTTACATTAACAGCTCATTGACCACACAGCAGGCACACTTTAAAAGAGAACAACAATCTGAGCACAACATACAGTCTCCTTGCCTGAAGAGCTGCATTGGCTACAGCCTTGGACTTAGCGGGCTAATGTGCTCTTCTGACGTGCAAAATACCCTTTTTTCAAATCCTGTCAGTCATATTTGTGCCGTGGCTCAGATGGGTCTCTGTGAGGAGGAGGAAGAGGAGGTCAAAGGATGGGGAATTGTAACTGAGGTAGTTCAGTAACCAGTAATGCATAATGAGTAGGCCTAACCTTCCCTGAAACCTGAAGAGTTGCATTGGTTAAATGCCAATGCTTCAGCTTAATAGGCCGGCCAATGCTTTTCTGTTGGTTACACTAGTCTAAAAGTAATACACAGAGAGCCCAACATGACTAGGATGTACTATTGCATGGGGGCGTCGTGTTACTTTTCTGGTTCATGCCTCCAATAAGCAATTTTCATACACTTTGAAAATGAAAATGAAAAAAATGTAAGGCTAAATTGGATAGTTGGAAGCCCCTTTCAATTTGCACATTCCATTTGCCATTTTCTGTTTGCCTCTTGCCATCCAGGCTGTATCACATCCGGTCGTGATTGGGAGTCCCATAGGGCGGCGCACAATTGGCCCAGCATCGTTCGGGTTTGGCCGGGATAGGCCGTCAATGTAAATAAGAATTTGTTCTGAACTGACTTGCCTTGTTAAATAAAGGTTAAATGTCATTTCTTCAAATAAAACATTTTCTGTTGACCATTTTCATGTAGAATTTTCTGAATTTCTGTTGACCTTCAATTAACCACCCACTGGGCACACAATGATTGAATCAAGACGTGGAACCAACGCGTAATAAATGTTGAATTGACGTCTGTGCCTAGTGGGAATTTTCTGTTTTCATTTTATCTTTGCAATTTCATTGTGGCATGATATGAAAATATAAATGGATTAATCATTTTCACATTCCTATTTAACATTTAAGCATTTTATTTTCAAAGGGGCACGTAATCCACCTAACCCCTGACAAATAGGCAAGTTCAAATCAGCTGCATCTACCTTGTGGAACTGGGCTAAATTTCATCAAATTTGAATTGTTGTAACTCTGAATGCAGTAGTTGTTTAAAAAAACAGATTCTGAAAGACAAACTGAAATCAAAATCATGAATGGGCAATGATTTAAATAGCTTCAGTAGGTTTTTGTTTTAACTCATTGCTATTTAAGTTGTTTCAAATTTAAATTTAAATTTTTTGGCCTGGCCATGGCTGAAGCCAAACGAGAGTAGTCTTGGAGGGGGGTTAATGTGTGTGTCCCTTGTGTGTGTTTGCACATGGCAAGAGTTTGTACATTCACTCTGACAAAACAGTACACAGTTACAGTCACTCAACCTTCTCTGTAACTTGAAACAGTCTAACCAGGTCTTTTGTCTTGAAGTCAATAAATTACACAATGTAAATGGGACAATATTTTCATGTTGCACATCTTTTAGTTGTCTATTAAATGCTTTCAATATTTGTATATGAATTTCTACAATTTATAGTTGGTTTGATGTTTTTAAGTCATTGTAATTTGGAGCTATTGACATTTAAAAATATTGTCCCATGTACATTGTGTAATTTACTGATGATCCCTAACTAGCCTCATAGGGATATAAAATGTCAAACCAAATTGACCATGGGCTTTACGATCAGGCCGAGTGCAGCTGCGCTCTGAATTGATGATTACTTGGGTGCTGCCAGCTGTGGGCAGGATTGAAATAAACCCAGCAACACAAGGAAAACAGTTATGGTTCCCTTCATTCCTTTAATCTCGCCAATATCCGTTTTGGATGAGACTGACTTTATTACCCAAATTATCCTATTTGCACTTTGTAGTACATTTTTGACACTAGCATATATATTTCTCACTCATATCGATGCCATATAGGCCGTTTTCAAAAAGAGAAGTTGCTTTTTAGTGGTAGTTGCTCTTTAAAGTACATTTTGAGATATTACCATAAAAACATATGATGATAGACATGCACCCTCTGTTTTCGTGTTTGTTAATGAAATTTTCCAAGTGTTATTAATGAGCATAAGCAATAACACTCAATGTAGCCGCATGCCGCAATGCAGGTTCCTAAGCATAGACAGGCAGACATACAGGTAGCTAGTCAGACGAAGGTCACTAGTGTTAAGATCTTTTCATAGGAAAACCTTTATAATCATGATTTTCTTGCTGCTGATAGACACATAGACAAAGACACACACAAAGCAAGCCATCTAAACTCCATTACCAGTTTCAAATTCATAGAGCAAGGTGAGGTGGGTCCATGATTGGCACAAAGACCGACAGACAATTTTAGCATGATGAGCAACAAGAAAGACATTTGCAAAAGCCTCACCATGTAGTTTTATTTACTATTATTACATTTTTTTTCACCTTTATTTAACCAGGTAGGCCAGTTGAGAACAAATTCTCATTTACAACTGCGACCTGGCCGAGATAAAGCAAAGCAGTGCGACACAAACAACAACACAGAGTTACACATGGAATAAACAAACATACAGTCAATAACACAATAGAGAAAAAAAAGTCTATATACAGTGTGTGCAAATGAGGTAAGATAAGGGAGGTAAGGCAATAAATAGGCCATAGGGTGAAATAATTACAATTTAGCAATTAAACACTGGAGTGATAGATGTGCAGAAGATTAATGTGCAAGTAGAGATACTGGGGTGCAAAGGAGCAAAAAAATAAATAACAGTATGGGGATCAGGTAGTTGGATGGGCTATTTACAGATGGGCTATGTACAGTTGCAGTGATCTGTGAGCTGCTCTGACAGCTGGAGCTTAAAGTTAGTGAGGGAGATATGGATCTCCAGCTTCAGTGATTTTTGCAATTCAATCCAGTCATCGGCAGCAGAGAACTGGAAGGAAAGGCGGCCAAAGGAAGAATTGGCTTTGGGGGTGACCAGTGAAATATACCTGCTGGAGCGCGTGCTATGGTTGGGTGCTGCTATGGTAACCAGTGAGCTGAGATAAGGCGGGGCTTTACCTAGCAGAGACTTATAGATGACCTGGAGCCAGTGGGTTTGGCGACGAATATGAAGCGAGGGCCAGCCAACGAGAGCATACAGGTGGTGGGTAATATATGGGGCTTTGGTGACAAAACGGATGGCACTGTGATAAACTGCATCCAATTTGCTGAGTAGAGAGTTGGAGGCTATTTTGTAAATGTCATCGCCGAAGTCCAGAATCAGGCAGGGTAGTCACTTTTAAAAGGATATGTTTTGCAGCATGAGTGAAGGATGCTTTGTTGCGAAATAGGAAGCTGATTCTAGATTTAATTTTGGATTGGAGATGCTTAATGTGAGTCTGTAAGGAGAGTTTACAGTTTAACCAGACACCTAGGTATTTGTAGTTGTCCACATATTCTAAGTCAGAACCGTCCAGAGTAGTCATGCTGGGCAGGCGGGCAGGTGCGGGCAGCGATCTGTTGAAGAGCATGCATTTAGTTTTACTTGCATTTAAGAGCAGTTGGAGGCCACGGAAGGAGAGTTGTGTGGCATTGAAGCTCATCTGGAGGTTAGTTAACACAGTGTCCAAAGAAGGGCCAGAAGTATACAGAATGGTGTCGTCTGCGTGGGGTTGATCAGAGAATCACCAGCAGCAAGAGCGTCATCATTGATGTATACAGAGAAAAGTGTCGGCCCGGGAATTAAACCCTGTGGCACCCCCATAGAGACTGCCAGAGGCCCGAACAACAGTCCCCCCGATTTGACACACTGAACTCTGTCTGAGAAGTAGTTGATAACCAGCTTCCCTATGGCTCAGTTGGTAGAGCATGGTGTTTGCAACGCCAGCATGGTGTGTGCAACGCCAGGGTTGTGGGTTCGATTCCCACGGGGGGCCAGTACAAAAAAACGAATAATAAAAAAAGTTACAAATAAATAAAAGGCATGAAATGAAATGTATGCATTCACTACTGTAAGTTGCTCTGGATAAGAGTGTCTGCTAAATGACTAAAATGTAATGTAAAATGTAAGCCAGGCGAGGCAGTCATTTGAGAAACCAAGGCTGTTGAGTCTGCTGATAAGAATGTGGTCATTGACAGAGTTGAAAGCCTTGGCCAGGTTGATGAATACAGCTGCAAAGTGTTGTCTCCTATCGATGGTGGTTATGATATTGTTTAGGACCTTGAGCGTGGCTGCGGTGCACCCATGATCAGCTCGGAAACTAGATTGCATGGTGGGATTAGAAATGGTCGGTGATCTGTTTGTTAACTTGGCTTTCGAAGACCTTAGAAAGGCAGGGTAGGATAGATATAGGTCTATAGCAGTTTGGGTCTAGAGTGTCTTCCCCTTTGAAGAGGGGGATGATTGCGGCAGCTTTCCAATCTTTAGGGATCTCAGACGATACGAAAGAAAGGTTGAACAGGCTAGTAATTGTAAGGGTGTTTAACTGGCGGCAGAGAAGTCAGACGCAGGAGATAAATAACTGTTTCCAACGGCGTAGTTTATTTACAAAAAACCCACTGGAAAACATAATAATAAAAATCAATGGGTAACATAACCCGATGCACACCAGTACAGACGTACACATACACTTACAATAAACAATCTCCGACAAGGACATGAGGGGAAACAGAGGGTTAAATACACAACATGAAATTGATGGGATTGGAACCAGGTGTGAAGCAAGACAAGACAAAACCAATGGAAAATGAAAAATGGATCAGTGATGGCTAGAAGGTCGGTGACATCGACCGCCGAACACCGCCCAAAAAAGGAGAGGGACCGACTTCGGCGGAAGTCGTGACAGTAATAGGGGTTGCAACAATTTCGGCTGATCATTTTAGAAAGAGGGTGTCCAGATTGTCTAGCCCTGCTGATTTGTAAGGTTCCAGATTTTGCAGCTCTTTCAGAACATCAGCTATCTGGATTTGGGTCAAGAAGAAATGGGCAAGTTGCTGTGTGGGGTGCAGGGCTGTTGATCAGGGTAGGGGTGGCCAGGTGGAAAGCATGGCCAGCCGTAGAAAAATGCTTATTGAAATTCTCAATTATTGTGGATTTATCGGTGGTGACAGTGTTTCCTAGCCTCAGTGCAGTGGGCAGCTGGGAGGAGGTGCTCTTACTTTCTATGGACTTTACAGTGTCCCAGAACTTTTTTGAGTTTGTGCTGCAGGATGCAAATTTCTGTTTGAAAAAGCTAGTCTTTGCTTTCCTAACTGCCTTTGTATATTGGTTCCTAACTTCCCTGAAAGGTTTCATATCGCGGGGCTTTTCGATGCTAATGCCGTACGCCACAGGATGTTTTTGTGCTGGTCAAGGGCAGGCAGGTCTGGAGTGAACCACAGGCTATATTTGTTCCTGGTTCTACATTTTTTGAATGGGGCATGCTTATTTAAGATTGTGAGGAAAGCACTTTAAAGAATAACCAGGCATCTTATACTGACGGAATGAGGTCAAAATCCTTCCAGGTACCCGGGCCAGGTCGATTAGAAAGGCCTGCTCGCTGAAGTGTTTTAGGGAGCATTTGACAGTGATGAGGGGTGGTCGTTTGACTGCAGACCCATTACGGACACAAGCAATGAGGCAGTGATCGCTGAGATCCTGGTTGAAGACAGCAGAGGTGTATTTGGAGGGCAGGTTAGTTAGGAAGATATCTATGAGGGTGCCTGTGTTTACGGATTTGGGGTTGTACCTGGTAGGTTCATTGATAATTTGTGTGAGATTGAGGGCATCAAGCTTAGATTGTAGGATGGCCGGGGTGTTAAGCATGTTCCAGTTTAGGTCACCTAACAGCACAAGCTCTGAAGATAGATGGGGGGCAATCAATTCACATATGGTGTCCAGGGCACAGCTGGGGGCAGAAGGTGCTCTATAGCAAGCGACAACGGTGAGAGACGTGTTTCTGGAAAGGTGGATTTTTAAAAGTAGAAGTTCAAATTGTTTGGGCACCTACCTGGATAGTAAGACAGAACTCTGCAGGCTATCTCTGCAGTAGATTGCAACTCCGCCCCCTTTGGCAGTTCTTGTCAGATAAATGTTATAGTTAGGGATGGAAATTTCAGGGTTTTTGGTGGCCTTCCTAAGCCAGGATTCAGACACGGCTAGGACATCCGGGTTGGCAGAGTGTGCTAAAGCAGTGAATAAAACAAACTTAGGGAGGAGGCTTCTAATGTTAACATGCATTAAACCAAGGCTTTTACTGTTACAGAAGTCAACAACTGAGAGCACCTGGGGAGTAGGAGGGAAGCTCGGAACTGCAGGGCCTGGATTAACCTCTACATCACCTGTCACGTCCTGACCAGTATAAGGGTTATTTGTTATTGTAGTTTGGTCAGGACGTGGCAGAGTGTATTTGTTTTATGTGGTTCGGGGTGGTGGTTTTGTAGAAGGGTATTTGATTTATGTATTCCGGGGTTTTTTGGGCACTGTTTTATGTTAATGTATTTCTATGTTTAGTCTAGTTAGTTGTATTTCTATGTTTAGGTTAATGTGGGTTTGGAATCTCAATTGGAGGCAGGTGCTTTCTCGTTGCCTCTGATTGAGAGTCCTATATATGGGTATGTGTTTGGTTTAGTGTTTGTGGGAGATTGTTTCTTGTTTTGCCTGTGTGAGCCTTACAAGACTGTTCTGTTGTTCGTTGTTTTGTTATTTTGGTGAGCATCCACATTCCTGCTGCGTTTTGGTCCTCCATTCCAGACGACAACCGTGACATCACCAGAGGACCAGAGGAGGAGTAGGATAAGGGTACGGCTAATGGCTAACAGAACTGGTCGTCTAGTACGTTCGGAACAGAGAGTAAAAGGTGCAGGTTTCTGGGCGCAGTAGAATAGATTTAATGCATGATGTACAGACAAAGGTATGGTAGGATGTGAATACAGTTGTGGTAAACCTAGGCATTGAGTGACGATGAGAGAGGTATTGTCTCTAGAGACATCAATTAAACCAGGTGAGGTCACCACATGTGTGGGAGGTGGGACAAGAGGGTTAGCTGAGGCAGGGCTGGAGGCTCTACAGTGAAATAAGACAATAATCACTAACCAAAACAGCAATGGACAAGGCATATTGACATTAGGGAGAGTCATGCGTAGCTGAGTGGTCATAGGGTCCAATGAGTAGCTGGAGGGGCTGGAGACACGGCGATTCAGACAACTAGTGGGCCGGGGCTAGCAAGCTAGCAGAAGGGCTTAAGAGGGACGTTGCGACCGAAGAAGACTATTGTAGCCCCCTTCGTGTGGTTACGTCAGCAGACCAGTCGTGATGGATCAGCAGGGGTCCGTGTAGTAAAAGGGTCCAGGCCAATTGGCAAAATAGGTACAGTAGCTCAAGAAATTGACTGATAGACCACTTCAGCTAACAGTCCTCTATGCTCTAGACAGCTAGCGGGCAGCGGCTTGCAGGCTAGCAGATGGGCATTCAGGGGACGTCGAAGGAGCCTGTTGAAAAACCCCCTCGGGCGGATTACGTCGGTAGTCCAGTCGTGATGGATCGGCGGGGCTCTGTATCGGCAATAAAAGGAGTCCAGGCCAATTGGCAAAATAGGTATTGTAGCCCAAGGAGTGGCTGATGGACCTCTTCAGCTAGCCGTGAGATGGGCCTAGCATAGGCTAGCTCCAGGCTAATTGGTGCTTGCTCCGGGACAGAGACGTTAGCCAGGAGAAGCCAATCGGATAGCAGCTAGCTAGCTGCGATGATCCAGGTGAAGAGGTTCAGAGCTTGTGGTAGGAATCCGGTGATATGGAGAAAAAGGAGTCCGATAAGCTCTGGGAGGAATCACGCTGTGCAGACTGGCAGGAGTTGTCCGGGCTAAAGGTTAGCTGATGACCGCAAACAGTGGCTAGCTGACTACTAGCTTGGGGGTTCCGGTTCTAAAGTAAAGAAAATAGCAAATCCATACCACATTGGGTGAGGCGGGTTGCAGGAGAGTATGTTGAAGTTGGGGTTAAGAAAAATATTTAACAAAAATATATGCGAAGAAAAAAGATATAAAAAGATATATATAAAGATATATACACGGAACACGACAAGACGAATACAAAAGACGCCTGACCAGTAAGGGCTTGAGTTATTGGCTCTTCACAAGCAGAATAATAAATCTGTAGCTTTTAACAGCAATGAAACTAGGTGCTGGCTACAGTAGGTGTTAGCTTATGATCAGGCTGAAAGAGAAATCCCTCTTGTACATGGAACAATTCAAAACACTTTATGTGCATGCAAAGATGATGATGATAACTAACCAAAAGATAGGACAGAAGGGGCTTAACAATGGGAATGTTTTACGTAGCAATTATTTTTTTGCAAACTGCGTAGGGACTACAGTAATAAACACTGTACTGGCCATATCTCGAGTGAATCAGTTCATGAAGAAGATTATTTTTAAATCCAACATGGCAGAAAATCTAATGTGGCGGACCTAATGGGTCCTGGAGGCAAATGTGTTCCTTATGATGATCAACACTGATATTCCAAGTTTCGTGGTTGTACTGTACATCAAGCAGGGTGGCGAGGCTGAGCGTTAGACTTTGGATGCTTATTACAGAGCAGTTTTTTGTCTCACCCTAACTCTCTAGAAGGAAGTGCGTGACAAATGGCTTAGCAACCATGTGAAACTTTATCAATTCATAAAAGCTCTTTAGATTAATTATTATTTGAAATATTGTCCACAATAATGTCTATATTAAATTGTTTTAGCTTTAAGATAATGTTCATAGTGAACAAATACTGTTTTTAATTCATCTTTAAATTGATGGCAAGTTTTTCTGAATTAGCTCGCATACTAAACCAACAAGAATTTGGGCTAATAATGTAGTCAGCAAACCAACACAGAACATGACAAACAAAAATGCACACAACCATTCCCTTATTCACTCAACAGATTTTAGATCTTAAAATAGATTTGCACACAGGCTACCAGGACTCTGACATACCAACTTTGAGACATTGAAAGTATACACTGACAGTACGAAGCATTAGGAACACCTGCTCTTTCCATGACAGACTGACCAGGTGAAAGCTATGATCCTTTATGTCATTTGTCAAATTCACTTCAATCAGTGTAGACAAAGAGGAGACAGGTTAAAGAAGGATTTTTAAGCATTGAGACAATTGAGACATGGATTGTGTATGTGTGCCATTCAGAGGGTGAATGTGCAAGATAAAAAATGTGCCTTTGAATGGGTATGGTAGTAGGTGCCAGGCGCAACAATTTGTGTCAAGAACTGCAATACTTCTGGGTTTTTCACACTCAACAGTTTCTTGTTTGTATCAAGAATGGTCCACCATTCAAATGACATTCAACCATCTTGAAATAACTGTGGGAAGCACTGGAGTCAACATCGGCCAGCATCCCTGTGGAACGCTTTCGCCACCTTGCAGAGTCATTGTAAATAAGTATTTGTTCATAACTGACTTGCCTAGTTAAATAAAGGTTAAATAAAATAAATAATAATAATACTAACCATTTTACATTTCAACTTCAATGGGATAGGGATGTCCCAAGGAATCCGGATAGCACTGATCAATTCGTGACTGAGCTGAGCCAACAGCCTTTCAACATCCACTGGCCTGAGCCATCGAACAAATTAAAATAGAGGGGGCAAATTTATGTCTTTGCACCTCCACATTTTTAACCCAAAATTATGATTTCATTTATATTTTAGCTAGTCTGTATAAAAAAAAATATCTCACCATTTTATAAATGGTTTATTTGCTTGATATGATTGCATTTTGCAACCCCGCTCCCCTGTCAGCCCAAGATGAATGCTTTTGGCCACTAACGTTTTGCTTCACTACATGCTCTGCTGTTTTGATTGGTGCAGCTAAAAATCACAAGTGTCTATTCTATAATGAAAAAGCACCTGCGGCTGTATCACATCACATCTGGACGTGATTGGGAGTTTAAAAAATCTATCTGGTTCTTCAATGACAGATGGAACAGACATGTTTAACTTTGATTCTACACAAGTAAAGGCCAAAAAAAATCTAACGTATTACATGGAATGTGCATGGGCTTCACGATAGCAAAAAAAATCCTAAGGTTCTTGAACATTTAGAAAAATAATTCTGCAAGAGCAACACTTAAAAAAATGAAAAAAGTAATATTTAAAGACAAGATGGGTTGGAGGAGAAGCTGGGTTGGAGAGGCCTATGCTGCCACCTATTGTAGTAACAGCTGAGGAGTAGGCATCCTGATAAATAAGAATACACCTTTTTCCATTATTTCCTAGCATACA
Organism: Salmo salar; assembly: GCF_965601325.2. NCBI lineage: Eukaryota > Metazoa > Chordata > Actinopteri > Salmoniformes > Salmonidae > Salmo > Salmo salar. The sequence continues at coordinate 70,825,126 of NC_138302.1, read as the reverse complement.
GATCAAGAAGGGTGTTTTCTCATTTACAATTGTACCTTACATGGGCAGAAATATACATTGATTTAATTGTATAAATCCCCAGGGACAAACCTGGCCTTCTTAGATAGAATTCAAGCTACTGTATATTAGATCAATCCCAGACAGGAACTATAATTTTAGCAGGTGTCCTAAATCAAGCGTTCAGCAAATTAGACAGACATAGGAATAAAAAACGAAAATTCAAGGAACCTCCAAAGAGGCTGAAAGATTTAATCTCTACAAATATTTTACAGGGCACCTGGAGATTATTATTCCAAACTACAAAATACCACTCCTTCTTCTCTCAAAGTAAGAAAAACTGTTCAAGAATTGACTACATTTTTATTTCCAAAAATGCACTCAACAATATACTGGGTTCTAAAATCAATGATATAGTGATATAGGATCATTCTCCTGTATCATGCTTAATCGCACCAACAGAAAATACGCTTAGTGACAGAATATGGGGAATGAACAGAGCACATCTTCAAGACCCGAAATTAAATATGTAAACGAAAATATAAAAACTTTTCCCATTACAAATGTAGACATAGAGGACAGAGAAAAGCCGACCCCAGACATAATTTGGCATGCTTTTAACGTGTACATTAGGGGACTGATAGTCTCATACTCTAGAATCTGAGATAAGGATTTATTTTTCTTAAATCTGAACTTTAAAAAAGAAAATTGCCTAAAATGACCCAAATCTAATTGACTTTAGCTCAGGACCTGAAGCAGGGTTGCAAAGAAAAAGCCATATCTCAGACTGACAAATAAAAGATTTAGATGGGAAAAAGAACACAGACACTGGACAGAGGAACTCTGCCTAGAAGGTAACATCTCGGAGTCGCCTCTTCACTGTTGACATTGAGACTGGTGTTTTGCGGGTACTATTTAATGAAGCTGCCAGCTGAGGACTTGTGAGGCGTCTGTTTCTCAAACTAGACACTCTAATGTACTTGTCCTCTTGCTCAGTTGTGCACCGGGGCCTCCCACTCCTCTTTCTATTCTGGTTAGAGCCAGTTTGCCCTGTTCTGTGAAGGGAGTAGTACACAGCGTTGTATGAGATCTTCAGTTTCTTGGCAAATGCTCGCATGGAATAGCCTTCATTTCTCAGAACAAGAATAGACTGACGAGTTTCAGAAGAAAGTTATTTGTTTCATTTTGAGCCTGTAATCGAACCCACAAATGCTGATGCTCCAGATACTCTAGTCTAAAGAAGGCCAGTTTTATTGCTTCTTTAAATCAGAACAACAGTTATCAGCTGTGCTAACATAATTGCAAAAGTGTTTTCTAATGATCAATTAGCCTTTTAAAATGATAAACTTGGATTAGCTAACACAACGTGCCATTGGAACACAGGAGTGATGGTTGCTGATAATGGGTCTCTGTACGCCTATGTAGGTATTCCATAAAAAAATCTGCCGTTTCCAGCTACAATAGTCACTTACAATATTAACAATGTCTACATTGTATTTCTGATCAATTTTATGTTATTTTAATGGACAAAAAATGTGCTTTTCTTTCAAAAACAAGGACATTTGGCAGTGACCCCAAACTTTTGAACAGTAGTGTACATTGATACATTGATACTGACTGTTAGCACTTGGTGGTCTATAGCAACTTCCCACAAGAATGGGCTTAAAGTGAGGCAGGTGAACCTGTAGCCATATTACTTCAACAGTATTTAACATGAGATCCTCGCTAAGCTTTACAGGAATGTTTCTCTGAATATAGACTGCAACACCGCCCCCATTGGTATTTAACCATGTATTGCTACCACTGTATCATCAAAGGTATTATCTAAGTGAGTTTCAGAGATAATCAGAATATGAATGTCACCGGTTACTAGCAAGTTATCGATTTCATGAACCTTGTTTCTTCCTCATCAATCTACACACAATACCACATAACAACAAAGCAAAAACAGGCTTTTAGATTAAAAACCCCCCAGAAATATCACATTTACATAAGCATTCAGACCCTTTGCTCAGTACTTTGTTGATGCACCTTCGGCAGTGATTACAGCCTCGAGCTTCTTGGGTATGTCGCTACAAGCTTGGCACACCTGTATTCAGGGAGTTTCTCCCATTGTTCTCTGCAGATCCATTCAAGCTCTGTCAGGTTGGATGGGGAGCATCGTTGCCCAGCTATTTTCAGGTCCCTCCAGAGATGATCAATGGAAACAGGATGCACCTGAGCTCAATTTTGAGTATCATAGCAAAGGGTCTGAATACTTATGTAGATAAGGTATTTCAGTTTTTTGTTTTTAATACATTTGCAAACGTTTCTAAAAACCTGTTTTCGCTTTGTTATTATGAGGTATTGTCAGTGGCGACCCGCCATTCAGGGCCCAACCTGTTTTGAGCCCCACAGGGCTTGCCTGTTTTGAGCCCCACAGGGCTTGCCTGTTTTGAGCCCCACAGGGCTTGCCTGTTTTGAGCCCCACAGGGCTTGCCTGTTTTGCATGTTATTTTGGCATTAATACGTTCACATATCAGTTTGAAAACAATGTATTAATAAAGCCGTATACAAACATGGTCTCTTTTTAGTTTCTAAGGCAGCTCCAAACTGCAGGTGTTTCAGCCTAGCTCAGGCTTTCTGTGGTGATGGGGCAAGCCAGCAGAAAATACGGAGCGTTGCGCCGTGATATCACCGCCACGTCTAAGGTTAGACCTCAAAAATTAGAGTTACATTAGAAGTGCCGTTGCAAGAAGGCTCAAGGTCATTGGCCACAGATAAAATGACGTCAAATCACGTTATATGTACAGTAGCTTTGATTGGACTGATCATGTCAACGTCATACTTTCAAAATCTTAGCTAGCAAGATGGACAAGCAGTCATCATCATGCATCAATTCGACAATCTACTGGCAAATCCTTTTTAATCCTTGTCATATGAACAGAAATAATGAAGTGAAATTATAGATACAACGTATCGGTGCTCATCGGCCATTGGACATCAACATTCCACAACAAGCTGAAAATCACAAATTCAACAATGAGTGGTTTGGAAGGAATCAGTGACAGTGGCTGTGTGGTCCAAAACTGGGATTATGGGGCTCTTTTCCTAGTTTAAAATGATAAACATTATTGGGCATGCTGTCGATGAAGCTGTCAATTAATCAAAATTACGGATTGCCTCTTATCTGCTTGTCGTCCCCTTATGCCATAGTTTGTATATCTCAGTTGTCATTAGAAACCACATTTGTTTAAGCAAGTCAGCCATATCAGCTATGTTTTTTTAAAAGGCAGTAAATTAGGCTGAATGAACTGTTTCGCTGCCAGACAAGGCTTCGCTGATAGCAAGGTGTAGCAGTGGTAAGATGTTGGCACTGTTGTTGGGACGGCTTTATGTAGGCCCTAACAGTTTGTAGTGTGCATCCCACTTGTTAAATTTATTTTGCCCCACCAAGATTTACATGCTAAAATCGCCACTGGGTATTGTCTGTAGATTGATACGGAAAAACATTTATTTAACCCATTTTAGAATAAGGCTGTAACGTAACAAAATATGAAAAAAGGGAAAGGGTCTGAATACTTTCCAAATGCAATGTGGGCTATTTTTAGCAGTTTTCTGTGATGCTTGATTGTTTTTATTACTTTACTGGGAAGCTTATCAGAAGTAGACATGCCAATGTTATTTATGTTTGAGCTGATAGTGTAGGGTGAGCTGCACACAGTGGACTTCCTACTAGGGCACAATGCCTCAGTGCTAACAGTATAACTGGTTAATAGGCACATGATTACTGCATACAATAGTTGTAGGATCAAAAGAGGCATTCAGGGGAGCTTAAGGGGCATTAATGAGGTTACTTACATTGTGACTGTCAATGCCCCTGGGATAATGTACATTTGTTGCAGCATTACGACAACTCAGCGACACAATGGTAGGGATTATCTGAGCAGGGCTTGGGTCATTGATAAGTAATTGTCTCAAAGCAGCCTTGAAATGCGTGGACAGAGTCCAGGAGCCAAGATGATTTGGATGGACTCTGTCATTTCCAGAACGTGTCAGAGTTATCTATAAAAGGTATTCCAACAGAGCTACAGTAATATTTTGCCAGGTGTGTAATGCCAGTAGCATTTAGCTACTGCCAGTAGCATCTTTTAGCCAGGTGTGTAATGCCAATCTTTCATACCTGCGGCACAATGATGGTACCGGACCTGAAATAATTGACAGCTTTTTGGAATCTTTCAGAGATAGAATCAGTTCTTTAACTGGCTGCAATTTATAGAAAATGCCAATACTTTGGAGATAACAATAAATGGTGAAGTTTTCCCTAAATGGTAAGCTGTGACACATCCAGAACCAGCCATAGCCTTATTTCCACTGTAGGACAGGAATTACGTCGAATTACGTTGAAATTTCTCTCTGGTGTGCACCTTACAGTAACATCTTCAGAGAACTAAAACACAGGACAACAATTTCAGTATAATTAATATATATACACTGAACAAAAATATAAAATGCAACATCTAACAATTTCAACGATTTTACTGAGTTACAGTTCATATAAGGAAATCAGTCAATTGAAATACACATATGCACAAAAAGCTTATTTCTCTCAAATGTTGTGCAAAAATTTGTTTACATCCCTGTTAGTGAGCATTTCTCCTTTGCTAAGATAATCCATCCACCTGACAGGTGTGGCATATCAAGAAGCTGATTAAACAGCATGATCATTACAGAGGTGCACCTCGTGCTGGAGACAATGAAAGGCCACTCTAAAATGTGCAATTTTGTCATAGATGTCTCAAGTTTTGATGGGGTGTGCAATTGGCATGCTGACTGCAGCAATGTCCACCAGAGCTGTTGCCAGAGGATGTAATGTTAATTTCTCTAACATAAGCCGCCTCCAACGTTGTTTTAGATAATTTTGCAGTACGTCCAACCGGCCTGAAAACCGTAGAGCACGTGTATGGCGTTGTGGGGGGGCGAGCGGTTCGCTGATGTCAATGTTGTGAACAGAGTGCCCCATGGTGGTGGTGGGGTCATGGTATGGCCAGGCATAAGCTACAGACAACGAACACAATTGCATTTTATCGATGGCAATTTGAATGCACAGAGATACTGTGACGAGATCTTGTTGTGCCATTCATCCGCCTCCATCACCTCATGTTTCAGCATGATAATGCACGGCCCCATGTCGCAAGGATCTGTACACAATTCCTGGAAGCGGAAAATGTTCCAGTTTTTCCATGGCCCGCATACTCTCCAGACATGTCACCCATTGAGCGTGTTTGGGATGCTCTGGTTCGATGTGTACGACAGTGTGTTCCAGTTCTCACCAATACCCAGAAACTTTTCAAAGCCATTGAAGAGGAGTGGGACAACATTTCACATGCCACAATCAACAACCTGATCAACTCTGTGCGAAGGAGATGTGTCGCACCGCATGAGGCAAATGGTGACTGGTACTGACTCGTTTTCGGATCCATGCCCCTACCTTTTTTTTAAAAGTATCTGTGACCAACAGATGCATATCTGTGAAATCCATAGATTAGGGCCTAATAAATGTATTTCAATTTATTTCAATTGACTGATTCCCTTATATGAACTGTAGCACAGTAAAATCTTTGAAATTGTTACATGTTGCATTTTATATTTTTGTTCAGTGTATATATATTAATTATACTGTCCATTGACTTCTATAATCAATTTAAACAAATGCATCAACAACATGGGTTTTGGTACTGTTTAGATCTCTTTTGACTTTGCTGAAACGCCCTATCTTTTGGAGTTTCAGAATAGGAATGATGTCGTGTGGCAAAGGAGTTCCTATCCTGAGTTGTCTCTTCTGTACTTTTCTTACAGAGAAGATGCCTTTGATCTGACATCTAGGGTTACAAACACAGCAAAACCACTAACTGGGAAAAAAAGAAAGTGTTACTCTATCTACCTCTCTCTTTGTCTATAGCTAAATACAAAGAAAAAAGGATGTCTCTGAAATCTTAACTGGTCAATTGAGCTTTTCCTTTGTAAAACAAGATTATTTAGCTCCAAACTGAAATGGGCTTTCCTTGGCTGTAGGATGTTAATGATGAACATTACCACCTTCTGGTACAGCATGTGAAGACTCCCTGCTGAACTACTAACACCGAGACTCTGTGTTAGTACATTTGGCTAATTTCCTAAATAATTATGTGGTACAGTAAGCAAACCCCATCATTTATTGCAATGCTGATAAGCTTATTATTTTCTGAATTTGAGTATTTTTTACACTTTTGAGCTATATTCTTATTAGTATATTTACTTGTTTTTAGGCATATTGTGTGTTCTATTTGTGCTCGCCTCTCACTCCTTCCCTCCCTTAATCTCCGTCCCTCTCTCTCTGTAAAGTCAGTCTTATCTGCTGGGCTTGAAGCCAGCGGTGTTGTTCACCAGGTTTTCATCAAGGATCTCTCTGTACTTTGCTCCGTTCATCTTTGCCTCAATCCTGACTAGTCTCCCAGTCCCGGCAGCTGAAAAACATCCACACAGCATGATGCTGCCACCACCATGATGCTGCCACCACCATGCTTCATCGTAGGGATGGTGCCAGGTTTCCTCCAGACCTGACACTTGGCATTCAGGCCAAAGAGTTCAATCTTGGTTTCATCAGACCAGAGAATCTTGTTTCTCATGGTCTGAGTCATTAGGTGCCGTTTGGCAAACTCCAAGCAGGCTGTCATGTTTTTTTACTGAGGAGTGGCTTCCGTCTGGCCACTCTACCATAAAGGCCTGATTGGTGGAGTTCTGTAGAGATGGATATCATTCTGGAAGTTTCTCCCATCTCTACAGAGGAACTCTTGAGCTCTGTCAGAGTGACCATCGGGTTCTTGGTCATCTCCCCGACCAAGGCCTTTCTCCCCCGATTGCTCAGTTTGGCCAGACAGCCAGCTCTAGGAAGAGGCTTGGTGCTTCCAATCTTCTTCCATTTAAGAATGATGAAGGCCACTGTGTTCTTGGGGACCTTCAATGCTGCAGACATTTTTTGTAACCTTCCCCAGATCTGTGCCTCGATACAATCGTGTCTCGGAGCTCTACGGACAATTCCTTTGACCTCATGGCTTGGTTTTTGCTCTGACATGCACTGTCAACTGTGGGACATTATATATACAGGTGTGTGCCTTTCCAAGTCATGTCCAATCAATTGAATTTACAACAGGTGGACTCCAATCAAGTTGTAGAAACACCTCAAGGATGATCAATGGAAACAGAATGCACCTGAGCTCAATTTTGAGTCTAATAGCAAAGGGTCTGAATACTTATGTAAATAAGTTATTTCTGTTTAAACATTTTTATACATTTGCTAAAATAAAATAAAACTGTTTTTGGTTTGTCATTATGGGGTATTGTGTGTAGATTGCTGAGGATAATTTATTTTTCAATCCATTTTAGAACAAGGCTGTAATGTAACAAAATGTGGAAAAAGTCAAGGGGTCTGAATACTTTACGAAGACACAGTAAACACAAACACAGTGCATCAACAAGTTCATTTGCTCCTCCTCACTAAATATCATCCCTTTCTTCCCAGTTTCTCCATGTCATAGCCTGGGTGAGGGGCTTGGGTGGGCGAGCCCATTGCAAACACCAGCACATACAGTACACACACACACAATGTGGGCATAGAGGAATGTATCACTCCATGTTCCTGCTCTGTTTCCCCTTCCACTCTCACTCTGTTCCCCCTTTCTTTTTATATCTTCTCTTCTAGTTTTCTAAACACGTCTCATACCTTCTTCTTTATCTGGCTACATTTACCTAATATCTCTATGTCCATAAAGTAAGATATGCAGGCGACTCCTGATAAGTGCACAACAGATCTCTCTATTACAGAACTGTAAAATCTTATGTTCCACCGAGTCGTGGCTGAACGACGACACGGATAATATAGGGCTGGCGGGATTTTCCATGCACCGGCAGAACAGAGAAGAAGCTACGTCTGGTAAGACGAGGGGTGGGGGTGTTTGTCTTTTTGTCAATAACAGCTGGTGCGCAATGTCTAATATTAAAGAAGTCTCAAGGTATTGCTCGCCTGAGGTAGACTACCATATGATAAGCTGTAGACCAAACTACCTATCAAGAGTGCTGCATTTAGCTGTGGTTTGGGTTTTTGTGACATATATGCTTGCTTGAAAAATGGCTGTGTGGTTATTTGTGTCGATGTACTCTCCTAACATAATCTAATGTTTTGCTTTCGCTGTAAAGCCTTTTTGAAATCAAACAATGTGGTTAGATTAATGAGAGTCTTATCTTTCAAATGGTGTAAAATAGTCGTATGTTTGAATTATTGAAATTATTGCATTGGCTGTTGAATAGAGTGGGACGCTAACGTCCCACCTAGCCCATAGAGGTTAAGGGTCAAAAATGACCCGCCACTATGTTAAACAGCAGAGAAAACCCCCTATATGATTTTAATTCAACTTGAAATTTGTTGACTTTTCCTAGAGTGACCCCAACATTATAAAAAGTGAAACATCGCCTTTGTTCATATTTCCATGAAAGCTGTACACCACCAGGGTACAAAGATTGTCTTAGGGTCATTTTTGACCTGGCAGTTATAAAATCATTTACACACCACAAAAACCACAAAGACACACACACACACACACACACACACACACACACACACACATACACACACACAATGAAAAATTGAGATTATGTGTGCTACTGATTGAACTCAGCCAGCAGTTCCTGAAGAGGAAGATTACCATAGTTGGCACAGTTAGAAAGAACAAGCCTGAACTCCCTCCTGCTCTCCTCGCAACAAGGGGGAGAGAGGCCTTCTCATCAAAGTTTGCCTTCACCCCCACCACCACTCTAGTTTCTTACCTCCCAAAGAGAAACAAGAATGTGGTCCTCCTGAGCACTGCACAAAATGGCTGAGATCAGTGATCGTGAGGGCAGGAAGCCAGCCATCATCCTGGACTACAACCACAACAAACAAGGCATGGACAATCTGTACAAGGTGATTGGAACTTACAGCTGCAGGAGGATGACTGGCCGCTGGCCCCTGGTCATCTTCCATAACATCATTGATGTGTCCTCATACAATGCCTTCGTGATATGGAACAAGATCAACCCTACCTGGATGCCTGATAAGCAGAACAAGAGGAGGGTGTTCCTGGAGCAGCTGGGAAAGGCACTTGTAATTCCACACATTCAAAGAAGGGAGCGCCTCCCCTGCACAGCAGCCTCTGCAGCACTTGTGAAAGCTGTTCAGGGGGCTGAATCTTGTCCTGATTCACCAGAGGCTGCAGCTGGGGCAGGCAAGAGGAGGAGATGCCAATTCTGCCCCCCAAAGAAGGACTGTAAAACAAATGAAATGTGCTGCACATGTGAGAAATACATCTGCAAAGTTCATGCACACACACTTGCATACTGTCCTACATGTGCTAATTAGAGTTGATTGATTTATGTTCTTCATGTTTTTGTTGTGCATCTATTATCTTATTTCATTCTTATTTATTGTTGTTGTTTATACACCTTGTGGGTGGGGGCAATAGTTTAAAAAATGGGAGAAGACTAGTATTTTGTAGTTGAATTCCTCATTGTACAGTATTTAAGAATATATCACTATGTTCCCAAAAAAAGACTGTTACTGTTTCCCTTCAATAAAATGCATTCAAAACTACTTTCTGCACATTTCTGCTACTTTCTTAGGCTATACAAGTGATATCTCTTACTAAAAAAATGTGTTTACACCTATGCAGTACCTTTAGTAATAATAATAATAATAATAAACCTCTACTTTAGTAAAGCAAACAATTATGACAGGTGTATTGTAATAAAAAGAGTGGTGTCAACTGATTAAATGCAGTCTTTCTGCATTGTGAAGAGGGAAAACCCAAATATTTACAAAGTTTGTGATGAATGACAGGTTGTTTCTTCATGCAACATAGATTTGGGGTATAAAATACAATTAAGCTGCTTTATTTTAGGGTTTTAGTGAAGGCGGGTTATTTTTTAACCTTAGGACAAGGGGAGTATACAGAATGTTAAGACTACACAAGAGCTAGACTCACTCCAATTCGCATACCGCCCCAACAGATCCACAGATGACGCAATCTCAATCGCACTCCACACTGCCCTTTCCCACCTGGGCAAAAGGAACACCTATGTGAGAATGCTGTTCATTGACTACAGGTCAGCATTCAACACCATAGTGCCTATGAAGCTCATCACTAAGCTAAGGACCCTGGGACTAAACACCTCCCTCTGCAACTGGATCCTGGACTTCCTGACGGGCCACCCCAGGTGGTAAGGGTAGGCAACAACACGTCTGTCATTTGAATCCTAAACGCTGGGGCCCCTCAGAGGTGTGTGCTTAGTCCCCTCCTGTACTCCCTGTTCACCCACGACTGCGTTGCCAAACACGACTCCAACACCATCATTAAGTTTGCTGACGACACAACAGTGGTAGGCTTGATCACCGACAACAATGAGACAGCCTATAGGGAGGAGGCCAGAGAACTGTCAGTGCCGTGCCAGGACAACAACCTCTCCCTCAGGAAAAGGCGGGCCGAACATGCCCCCATTAAGATCGACGGGGCTGTAGTGGAGCGGGTTGAGAGTTTCAAGTTCCTTGGTGTCCACATCATCGACGAACTATCATGGTCCAAACACACCAAGACAGTCGTGAAGAGGGCACGACAAAACCTTTTCCCTTTCAGGAGACTGAAAAGATTTTGCATGGGTCCCCAGATCCTCCAAAATTTCTAGAGCTACACCATCGAGAGCATCCTAACCGGTTGCATCACCACCTGGTATGGCAACTGCTCAGCATCTGACCGTAAGGCACTAGGTGCTCCTCTACTGGTCTTCTACGTACCTCTTTAAATGAAGAATCTGTATCTATGACAAAGAGGAGTGCACAGGGTCCCAGAGGACACAGTGACACACTGCGCACAATCTCCTTTTGAACCAGCTCGATGGTGTTTTCTATAGGGCTGTATCGCCACAAGCCTGGTGTATCGACCACAGTGACCTGCCCCCTAACACATTCCCTTGTCCCTTAACAAACTGGGCAGTTCTCTACAGTATTGAGTAGTGAAATTGAATGCTTCACAGGATGCTGTTTCCTACAGCACTCTTCCTACCATACCTGGAGCCTAGAACCACAATACTCAGCTCTGAGAGATGAGCAATATCACCTGAACAAGGGAGGGAGTAGACCAAAAAGAACATTAGTTTTAGATCGTTGAACTTCAAATCAAATCAAACTTTATTTGTCACAAGCGCCGAATACAACAAGTGTAGACTTTACCGTGAAATGCTTACCAAAATATTTACCAAGTAGACTAAAATTACAAGTAATAATAAAAAGTAAGACAATAAGAATAACAATAACGAGGCTATATACAGGGGGCACCGGTACCGAGTCAAATTGTCCGGTGGCGATTTTATTAATTGTTCAGCAGTCTTATGGCTTGGGGGTAGAAGCGGTTGAGCCTTCTGGAGCCTTTTGGTCCTAGACTTGGCGCTCCGCTACTGCTTGCCGTGCGGTAGCAGAGAAAACAGTATATAACTTGCAAATCAGTATCAGTCAGATAAATATCTGATTCAATAAAATAAAACATATTTTTGACATAAACGTCTCACCGCCTGATCTGGTTTGCATCCTCTTCCACCACTCATTTGATCTTTTGTTTTCTTCTTCCTTTTTCTCTTCAACTTCCTGTGAAATCGTTCTGTCAATTTCATAATGTTGGCCTCTGTTTCTTTCCACCATCTTCTTTATCTTCTTGAGGAGCTTTGTGACTTGAGTGCCATTACCGCTTTTCTGATTGTTGAAGACCTGACACCTTTTCCCACTTTTCTTTTAGAGCCACGGAAGTGCCTCCCCTTTACTGTCAACATACTGCTCAATGGATGTCAGCTCGTCTCCTTTAGTGAACAGCACTATTGTGTGACTCCAGACTCTCTCACTGAAAAGCTCCAAGTGCTCCTCTGCTACTCTTCAGAATTTCTCATAGAAGTTCTCAAAGTTCACATCAATGAATAGAAGGAAAGTATGGAGTCCTAGAGTACCCCGAGACACACTGCACAGAATGTCTATTTTCACAGTGACCTGCCTCCCTGCTACTCTTCCCTTTCTCTTCACAGACATAAGCGTTGCCCCTGAGTTAAAGGTTGCGCCTGTGTTAAAAGCCTCTCTGCCGAGGATGGTGTTTCCTGACTAACTCTTCCCAACTTGTCTCGTCCCCAGCAGCACAATCTTCAGTTCTGATGACAAAAGGAGAGATGGAAATGATTTACATAAATCTCACAAAATAAACTATAAGAATAGTTTCATAAATCAAGTAATCTCATTTACAAATGTTAAGATACTTTAGGACAAATTTTCTCACGACCTCTACAGGCCAGAATGCTGAATAAAATTATACTTTACCAGTTGTCTGTTTGGTTGGTCCTTTTGCAGGTATAAATGTGAGACAAAATATCCACAGATTAGTGTAATCAACTCGACCTTAAGTATGCTGGTCTGTATAGCATTTGTATTTCCAGTTTTTATTTTCAATACTGTTGCAAATCAAACGTGACAAACACTTGCATAATATGGCTGAGCCTAACTGAACGGCAAACACTTCCAGCTGATTGCAAGGAAATGTGCTTCAGTCGACTACATTCAGTTACATTTGATTATTGTTTACACATTGTGCATCGCGTGCAATGTGTCAACAGATTGAAAATGCAAGTGACAGAACTTTCCTGCGCCACAAACAGTCGGGTAAACAACGCTCTCCACCTCCTACCGTCAAAAGGACCAACAGCATGTTCAACCGGCAAAGTAAGTATAAACATACTTTTATTCAACATTCTGCCTTGAAGAGACTATTTCATATTTTTTACAGCGACTTCTTTAAGACTGATATTCATGTAGTAACCATGGTAACAGTCTGATGTTTAAGCAACTCCATACTCTTTCACTGTTCTACAAAAAACAGTCTTTGTCTTGATCATTACTGAGATTGGGGGAATTCCATCCTCTGTCAGCCAATGATCTATCTACAGTGACTTCAGAAAGTATTCACACCTCTTGACCATTTCCACATTTTGTTATGTTACAGTCTGAATTTAAACCGGATTAAATTTAGATTTTTTGTCACTGTTCTACACACAATACCACATAATGTCAAATAAATTATTTAAAAAAATAGTGAAATGTTTACAAATTCATTTAAAAGGAAAAGCTGAAATGTCTTGAGTCAATAAGTATTCAAGGACTTTATGGCAAGCCTAAATAAGTTCAGGAGTAAAACGTTGCTTAACAAGTCACATATTAAGTTGCATGGACTCACTCTGTGTGCAATAATAGTGTTTAACATGATTTTTGAATGACTACTTCATCTCTGTACCCCACACGTACACTTATCTGTAAGGTCCCTCAGTCAATAAGTTAATTTCAAACACAGATTCAACCACAAAGACCAGGGAGGTTTTCTAATGTTTCACAAAGGCCACATATTTGTAGATGGGTAAAAATAAAATAAAAAGCAGACATTGAATACCCCTTTGAGCATGGTGAAGTTTTTAATTACACTTTGGATGGTGTATCAATACACCCAGTCTCTACAAAGACACAGGCTCAGGGATTTCACCATGAGGCCAATGGTGACTTTAAAACAGTTACATAGTTTAATGGCTGTGATAGGAGAAAACTGAAGATGGATCAATAACATTGTAGTTAATCCACAATACTAACCTAATTGACAGAGTGAAAAGAAGGAAGCCTGTAGAGAATAAAAATATTATGTTTGCAACCAGGCACTAAAGTAATATTGCAAAAAATGTGGCAAAGCAATTCACTTTTTGTCATGAATACAAAATGTTATGTTTGGGGAAAATCCAATACAACACATTACTGAGTACCACTCTCCATATTTTCAAGCATAGTGGTGGCTGCATCATGTTATGGGTATGCTTGTAATCGTTAAGGACTGAGGATTTGTTCAGGATAAAAATTAAACAGAATGGAACTAAGCACCGGAGAAAATCCTATAGGAAAACCTGGTTCAGTTTACACCAGACACTGGAAGATGAATTTGCCTTTCAGCAGGACAATAACCAAAAACACAATGCCAAATCAACACTGGAGTTGCTTACCAAGACAACATTGAATGTTCCTGAGTGGCCTGGTTACAGTTTTGACTTGAAAATCTATGACAAGACTTGAAAATGGTTGTCTATATAATCAACAACGGATTTGACAGAGCTTGAAGAATTTAGAAATGAATAAATGGGCAAATGTTGCACAGTCCATTTGTGAAAAGCTCTTAGAGACTTACCAAGAAAGACTCACAGCTATAACTGCTGCCTAAGGTGCTTCTACAAAGTCTTGACTCAGGGGTGTGAACATATGTAAATTAGATATTTCTGTATTTCATTTTCAATACATTTTCAATAAAATCGCCTGCATATAAGTTACCCTTGTTTATTGAGGTGACAGGACATGTGTGCCCATTGACTAATTGGAACGTTATCTCAGGCTGAATGATGCTGGAGATACTTCAGTAGTGGAATGGTTAGTTGTCTGGTTGTGAAGGAGATTCTGTGAATGGGCTGTCACAAACAGACCTGCCCTTAGATCTTTCCAATGCCTAATTGACCTGTGGGTGGAGTTTTTATGTTGAATGTGGCAAAAATCATGCAGGTTATTATTCCTTCATATTCCTTTAGAAGTCGGGTAGGATGATAACGTGGCCGATAATAACTGTGGGTGGTTGGCTGTGATTACAGTCTAGGGCAAGCCTAGAAGGAGATAAGGAGAGTGACGGAACTGGTGAGGGTGACCTCAGGATAACTAGAGCTAACTTGGAGTGTAGGTCATAGACTACGTCTAAGAAGCGTTAAAGTTTTTGCCAACTCTGTTAAACATCAACTCTGTCAGAGTGCTGAAAGATCTGATAGAATGTTTTTATGTTATGTTTTATGTTATGTTTTATGTTTTTATTCATAATTTTCCATATTTTACTAATGTTTGTATTGAACTTTTGTTTTTAGAGGCAAAAACAAGTCTGTTTTGAGTATGTGTTGTCAACTCTGTCATTGGCTTGTCAACTCCATCACTGATGGCTAACCTCCATAGAATGGTAATCACCATTCAGCAACATGTGCTTAAACAATGGAACTATTTGCTGTGCTAGACCTAAGGGACAACGTTCGCTTTATAAATGTTTTTTTTTATGTTCTAAATCTAAAAAAACATGACAAAATGCTAACACATTTAGCCCTGGAGCCTTTAATAGTGCTAAAATAAAATTAAAATAAGTTTGGAGATTTTTATTACATATTTCAATAATCTAATGTTATAATTAAACAATCAATGCCTTTAAACACTTGTTGGAAAATAATTGTAAAAATTAAATACCTTTTCTGGTGCCTGACAGAGTTGACATAAATAGCCCCAATTTTCTTTTAATGGTTGTTCCTTTACATGGTGTGATAGCGGATACTTCGGTCTATCAAAATATATATTTCTAATTTTGTTAAGACAAATATTTGCGATTGTACCTTCTTTCAAGAATCCCTGAGCTCTAAAACAGCAATATTTTCTCTCAGTCTCATTGCAAAATAGCATGAGATTGGCTATAAAACTGCACATTTTCCCCTTTGCCCCATGGCAGCAGAAAATATATATACAAAAATAAATACAAATAATAATTTTTGCTTGCTCGAACCTTGCAAAACTGCACTAAACCACTGATGTTCATAATACAATCTGTATGAGGAGCTAATTGATTAAAAACTTAAAAAGATGATAGCTCTGCATTATAAGAAAAGAAGTAAAGCACAGGTTAATATTCATTTGACAGGTTTGCAAAAATGATCTTCCTTTGTGTTGCTTCAAGTGAAGGAAGGTCCGAAAGATACAGCGCCAACTTCATTTCTCCCTCATAGCCACAAGATACAGGTTTAACCAGTCAAATGACAGGAGTCTCTCATGAAAAGATACTGTACCTATGCCTATGACATATAACTAGAAATACGAACGCACACCTGATAGACATAGACTAGTCAATAGAAAAAACTGTGAAACAAATGTATTATTTTTTTATCACAATGACTTCGCTGGAGTTCCTATCCTGAGTGGTCTCTTCTGTACTACTCTGAGAGAGACATGCCTTTAATCTGACATCTAGTGATACAAACATGGCAAAACCACTAACTGGGGAAAAAAGTGTTATTCTGTCTCCCTCTCTTTTTATCTATAGCTAAACACAAAGATAAAATGACCAGGTTGACAATTTTAGGATGTCTCTGAAATCTTAAGAAAAAACTCTTCACTGGTCAGTAAAAGCTTGTGCTTGGTAAATAAGATTCTTGAGTTGAGCTCCAACCTGAAATAGACTTTCCTCGGGCTGTGAGAAGGTTAAATGGGTAAACATTGTCACCTTCTGGTGTGTTGGGGAAGTACACAGTATGAAGTCCCTCTTCTAAGTCCCCCTTCTGTAATTACATTTCGCTCATTTGGCAAAAACTAATTGTGAGCTGCGGTTAGAAGATCACATACATTATTGCAATGCTGATCTACTGATTATTTTGTGAATTTGAGTCTTTTTCACACTTTTGAGCTATATTCTTGTTAGTATGTCAACTGAACATTTGAGGCTTCATGTGTGTTCTATTTGTTCCTTCCTTCCTTCCTTCCTTCCTTCCTTCCTTCCTTCCTTCCTTCCTTCCTTCCTTCCTTCCTTCCTTCCTTCCTTCCTTCCTTCCTTCCTTCCTTCCTTCCTTCCTTCCTTCCTTCCTTCCTTCCATCTCTGTAAAGTCAGTCTTACCTGCTGGGTTTGTGGCAAGCGATCTTGTTGGTAGAGCAGAAAAAAGAGAAGAAGAGAGGTGGGAGGAAGGGAGAGGCAGAGCAGAGAGGGGGAGGAAGGGGAAGGAGGTGGAATGCGGAGATGAGGGAGGCCTAAGACCTGTCTTGATAAAAGACAATGTGTCACTTACATATGCAACACGCCACGCTCATGAGTTGTTTAAAACAACAGGGTTACAGGGTGTAGGCCTATGTTCTATACAGCCATGCTGAACAGAACATGCTATAGCACGCATAACGAATTACACGCTTGTTAGGGCTAAGACTGTTAGCCCTCAGAGGTGTGAAATAACGTGTATGACTGGGAGATGTTAGGCTTTCAGCTTTAAGCCAGAAAGGAGGGGAAAGAACAAGCACAAAAGGTAATAATTTGAATCAAAGTATTTCCTTACATCTTTTGGGGTATTCATGTACCTTTCTCCATATAATAAGGATGGATTACATAACATTTAAATAGTGCTTTTCACATGGTTTTCCAAGTACCTAACCTGAGTGATGCACAGCAGCCATTTTTTGCTAGAATGGGTCATGTATCTACCTGCTCCTCTCTGAATATTGTGGATGGGCGGATGATGGATGAGAGTAAGCAGCAAGCTCCACGAGCTCCTTGACCCTTACCTTTAACATTCGGAATGAATACTTAAACTTAACCTTCAAAATCTCTCTGCCTCTCCCTCTCTGCCTCTCCCTCTCAAGGTCCATTCTCTCTCCTCTTCCTCTCTGTCTTCTATAGCGCATCTGGATTGCATAATTCAAAAAGCTATTTTATCACTGAGAATTGAATTTGTTTGAATGGGGCAGACTGAATGACACACACACACACACACACACACACACACACACACACACACACACACACACACACACACACACACACACACACACACACACACACACACATCAATAAGGTGTTTGAAGACCCTGAGATATCTGAAAGGGAATGGTATTATATCACCATAATATTAAACATAGACTAGTCAATGCACAAAACTGTGGAACAAATGTATTTTGGTAATGTCTAGATTATTTTTTAACAACAATGACTTTGCTAAAATCCCATTTATTTTGTAGTTTCAGAATAGGAAGGAATAGGCAAAATAGTTCCTATCCTGAGTGGTCTCTTCTGTACTGGTCTGAGAGAGACATGCCTCTGGTCTGACATCTAGTGGCACAGACACAGCAAAACTATTAACTGGAGAATTATTTTATTTATTATGTCTTCTGCACTCTTTTTCTATAGCTAAACACAAAGATAAAATTACCAGATTGACCTTTTTAGAATGTATCTGAATTTTAGGAGATTAACCTTAACTGGTCAGTAGTGCTATGTAAAGTAGATTCTTGAGCAGAGCTTCAAACTGAAATATACTTTTCTCAGCCTGTAAGAAGGTTAAATGGGTAAACATTGCTACCTTCTGGTGTGTTGGGGAAGTACACAGTATGAGGTCCCCCTTCTAAGTCCCCCCTTTGTAATTCTATTTGGCTAATTTGGCAAAATTTATTGTGGAATGCGGTAAGAAGATTACTTCATTTATTGCAATACTGATCAACGGATTATCTCCCCCCCCCCCCCCCAGCTCTCTACCTCTCTGTCGCAGCTGGCAGGGACAGCCCCGGTCCAAACATAACCAGAAACCCAGTGAGAACACGTCTTATACAGTCAGTTATGATAATTAATGGTAATAACCCGAGTCTCCAGCATATCAAATTGTCAGTTCTCCCAATTAATGTCACCTCTCTGGGAGTACATTTAGCAGGCAGAGGAAAGAACAGTCACCTGTTTTGGCAACCTGAGCCTCACCACAGCAGACAGAGAGAGAGATGTTTACCTACACCTGAAAACCTACCAAACAATGATTTACATGATTTTAACGTACACCTATCCTATGCATTATATAATATTTGTGTATGATGAT
The DNA here is from genome assembly GCF_965601325.2 of Salmo salar. NCBI lineage: Eukaryota > Metazoa > Chordata > Actinopteri > Salmoniformes > Salmonidae > Salmo > Salmo salar. The sequence goes on along the minus strand of NC_138302.1, from coordinate 70,806,385 downwards.
ACGTTATGCAATAGAGCTTGTCAGTAAGGAACCATAGAACAGGTTAAGATTTAATCCATTGTTGAGGCTCTTGTAGGTACACACTGAAGCCATGTTAAAGTGAGGGAGTTGAAAAGAGTTGCAGAGTTTGAGGGGCATCTATAGATCAGATCTTTACTGGCCACATGTCCAAATACCTCCATGCCTCCACTCAGTTACACAACTCAATCAAACTGGACTCAGGGGTAGACGTAACAGAGTAAGCGTAAATCCGAGACACTCCAGTTGGTATGATATGTTACGTTTCGTATGGTATGTATTCATTTGTGGATGTCCATCATCCATTTAGTATGCTATGTTCCAAATAAAAATGTCTATGATATGTTAACGAATTCCAATTTGTTGTGGCTAATGTTAGCTAGGTGGCTAGGTGGCTAACGCTATCACAAACCATTCTGGATTAATGACTAAACTTAACGGTGGAGTTATTTTTGTTTTTATCCTATCCCAAACCTTAACCTTTAACATAACCATTCTGAATGAATGCTTGAACTTAACCTTTGAAATCTGACATTATGGACAAACGTCAGATTTTGCAGTGAGACTGTGAGAGCTTGTTGGTCTCCGTCTGAGGATGGGTCCATTCTCTCTCATTTCCCCCCTTTCATCTCTGTCTTCTAAAGCCTCTCTCTCTGGATAGCATAATTAAAAGAGCCATTTTATCACTGAGAATTGAATTTCTATGAATGGGGCAGACTGAATGACACACACACACACACACACACACACACACACACACACACACACACACACACACACACACACACACACACACACACACACTTGTCTTGTATAACTAACAGTCTTGTATAACTAACACAATTCAGTCCCATTCAAAATCCTATTTTCCCTAACCCCTAAACCTAACCCAAACCTTAACCCTAACCCCAAAACTTAACCCTGACCCTAAACCTAACCCTAGCTCCTAACCCTTCCATAACCATTAACCTAATTCTAAACTTAACCCTAAACCCCTAGAAATAGCATTTGACCTGGTGGGGACTAACAAAATGTCCCCAGTTTAAGTTTGTTTACTATTCTTGTGAGAACTTCTGGTCCCAACAAATATAGTTAAATGCATCCACACACACACACACGCACACGCACGCACGCACGCATGCACGCACACACACACACACAGGAATAATTGCCTCTGCGATCTTCCCTCTAGTCTTTGGTGTCACCATCACCAAACGGATAATAAAATAATAGTCTACAGTGTGGTTCTCCAGTATGTGGCTGACAGAGAGTTACACTATTGTGTAAATAGACAATATTTTAAACAGACAGTGAATACATTATTACCTGTCAATACTGTATAATCATATTGAGAAACCCCTACAAAAATGTACATTAATTATAATCCACATTTCCTTTTGGTGCAGGATTATTTTCCTGCTGTAGCAAACTGGCTCAAATTAAGATCCTACATCTGTAATTGGTCTAGGCTGGAGGGTTCCTTCCTCTTCCTCTGAGATTCATGTGATGCTAGTCATCTGCCCCTGCTTACCAAAAGTGTGTGTGTGTGTGTGTGTGTGTGTGTGTGTGTGTGTGTGTGTGTGGTGTGTGTGTGTGAGTGAAGCAGGAGACAGTTAACTCTACTGTATATGTTGAAATATAGTCAGTTGATGGTGAGACTCTCCTCCCACACTCAGAACTCAAAGTCCTCTGAGTAACCCATGTGCAAACCACAATATTGCAGGATAGTTTGCATTCATGTGTGCATGTTTGTGCATGGATGTGTGTGAGAACGTGTGTGTGTGTGATCTCCAAAGGAACGTGTGTGCAACAACCCATTCTGGTCTTGAAACTGTATCCATCAGAAATCCTACTGGACATGAGCTCTTTACAGGCTATCCAACTGGTCCAGTTGACTTGGTTGGTTCAAAGTGTTGGATTCAGCTCCTGCATTGGGCACACACAGTATATTGATTATACTGATTTCTGTCGCCAAAATATGACGACACAAACACACACAGATTGTCCCCTCTCCTCTGCATACATTGGACCATTAAAATACCTGAGCAGAGAGAGAGAGAGAGAGAGAGAGAGAGAGAGAGAGAGAGAGACAGAGAGAGAGAGAGAGACTCAGCTCCATGTCCTGCTCTCTGTTTGTTTATTAAATAGTAAAACACCACTTTGGTGCCAGCATCTCCCTGGAATAGATTTACATTTACTGTTATGTTCTTCTCCTAACCCAGCGCTGTGTGTGTTTGTGTATGTTTCTGTGTGTGTGTACACTCTGTAATGAAGGACACGGCCAATCTAATCAGTCTGAAGAATGTTCCAGGCTGAGCTTCTGGCAGTTGTTCCATGCTGGAATAGATTTACATTTTCTGTTATGTTCATCTCCTCATCCAGCACTGTGTGTGTGTGTGTGTGTGTGTGCGTGCGTGCGTGTGTGTGTCCGTGAGAGAGACTACATTTCATCCATGTGTTCATTTGTGTTTCAATGGATTTTGCTGTTGTAAATACAGTATAAGACCACATTATCGATCCTAATTCTATTATGTTATTTATATGAACTAACAATGGTGATTGTAAATAGAGAATATAATGGACTATTCTGGGATAGAGAGCTGCTTTAAGAGCCGCCCTTCCGGCCCTAATAATTATATCATGAGCATAACCTTCTTACTGCTCTAACGACGACCTTAGCAAACAAGATGGAGATGGATTGCTGTGATTTTCTGTAAGGTACGTTATTATTTGCATCAGTTCCATCAATATCAGGAAACTGAGACCCTGAGATGACTTGGGTTTCCTAGGCTGTGCACACATCATATTTAATGCAAGATGATACCTGTGCATTTAATTTGGCTGTGTCTCAAGTCAAATGACACCTTATTCCTCGGGGGAAGTAATGCACTATATGAGGTATAGGTTGTCATGGCAGATTTTCCCTTTGTGACCCACTACCTGTGGTGGAAAGGTGTTGAAAAAGACACCTCCTCCAGAGAGGGTCAGATAGACCATGAGTGAACAGAGAAGGTGTTGGGAGCTAAGGTGGCTGTGGAGGGTAAAATGAGATTAGGTCATTGAGGTGGAAGGTTTCAAGGTTTTAATGCTAACCTACAAAGCATTACATGGGCTTGCTCCTACCTATCTTTCCAATTTGGTCCTGCCGTACATACCTACACGTACGCTACGGTCACAAGACACAGGCCTCCTAATTGTTCCTAGAATTTCTAAGCAAACAGCTGGAGGCAGGGCTTTCTCCTATAGAGCTCCATTTTTATGGAATAGTCTGCCTACATTTACATTTTAGGCATTTAGCAGACGCTCTTATCCAGAGTGACTTACAGTAGTGAATGCATACATTTCATACATTCTTTCTCCGTACTGGTCCCCCGTGGGAATCGAACCCACAACCCTGGCGTTGCAAACACCATGCTCTACCAACTGAGCCACACGCCTACCCATGTGAGAGACGCAGACTCAGTCTCAACCTTTAAGTCTTTACTGAAGACATATCTCTTCAGTAGGTCCTATGATTAAGTGTAGTCTGGCCCAGCGGTGTGAAGGTGAACGGAAAGGCTGGAGCAACGAACCGCCCTTGCTGTCTCTGCCTGGCCGGTTTCCCCTCTTTCCACTGGGATTCTCTGCCTCTACCCCATTACAGGGGCTGAGTCACTGGCTTACTGGTGTTCTTCCATGCCGTCCCTGGGAGGGGTGCGTCACTTGAGTGGGTTGAGTCATTGGACGTGGTCTTCCTGTCTGGGTTGGCGCCCCCCCCTTGGGTTGTGCCGTGGCGGAGATCTTTGTGGGCTATACTCGGCCTTGTCCCGGGATGGTATGTTGGTGGTTGGAGATATCCCTCTAGTGGTGTGGGGGCTGTGCTTTGGCAAAGTGGGTGGGGTTATATCCTACCTGTTTGGCCCTGTCCGGGGGTTTCATTGGATGGGGCCACAGTGTCTCCTGACCCCTCCTGTCTCAGCCTCCAGTATTTATGCTGCAGTAGTTTATGTGTCGGGGGGCTAGGGTCAGTCTGTCACATCTGGAGTATTTCTCTTGTCTTTTCCGGTGTCCTGTGTGAATTTAAATATGCTCTCTCTAATTCTCTCTTTCTCTTTCTTTCTTTCTCTCTCTCGGAGGACCTGAGCCCTAGGACCATGCCTCAGGACTACCTGGCTTGATGACTCCTTGCTGTCCCCAGTTCACCTGGCCGTGCTGCTGCTCCAGTTCCAACTGTTCTGCCTGCAGCTATGGAATCCGGACCTGTTCACCGGACGTGCTACCTGTCCCAGACCTGCTGTCCCAGACCTGCTGGAACCCTGTCCTGTTCACCGGACGTGCTACCTGTCCCAGACCTGCTGTTTTCAACTCTCTAGAGACAGCAGGAGCGGTAGAGATACTCTCAAAGATCGGCTATGAAAAAGCCAACTGACACTTACTCTTGTGTTACTGACTTGTTGCACCCTCGACAACTACTAGGATTATTATTATTTGACCATGCTGGTAATTTATGAACATTTGAACATCTTGGCCATGTGCTGTTATAATCTCCACCCGGCACAGCCAGAAGAGTACTGGCCACCCCTCATAGCCTGGTTCCTCTCTAGGTTTCTTCCTAGGTTTTGGCCTTTCTAGGGAGTTTTTCCTAGCCACCGTGCTTCTACACCTGCATTGCTTGCTGTTTGGGGTTTTAGGCTGGGTTTCTGTACAGCACTTTGAGATAGCAGCTGATGTAAGAAGGGCTATAAAAATAAATTTGATTTGATTTGAAGGTGGGATAGTTGAGAGATGGTTGTGTTGATAATTCACCAGCAGAGGCGACATAACAACGCACCGATGCAGATCAGTTATGTAGAACATGAAAACATAACGAAAATAGCCACTGACATTCTTACTTACTGTAGGTAGACAGGAGAGGAGAGGAAGAAAACAGAACTTCTGTCCTTCTTTCCCCCTCTCTCTCTCCCTTCCTTCCAGACAGTCTTGCCTATGGGGACTGTTGCTAGTTACATTTGGAGGGATTTGTGTTAATTCCACTGCAAGCCAATAATACAATTAATCCTATAAGCATCCAATCATCAGCGGGCCTTTGTTACCCTACTTCCTGTTTCCCGGCCTCATTCCGGCCCGGCACTCTGATCCTGACATCTGAACCCTCAGCACCATTGCCATCAGTTACAAAACAAGCTTATGCACTGCAAAGACCACTGTTCACACCGGTACACCTCCATTGAGAGGTTCAACATGTCCCCGAGTTATTCAATACTTTCATGTCTGAATGTCTTTTAAATGTTGTTGGTTGGTTGTCCAATAGACAGCACCAGGCAAATATAGACAGAGGCAGGCACAGAAGAGTAGTCCTGTGTTGGCATCAAACATCTGTGGCCATGTGGGCATCACCATGCCAATGGAATGCAGACAAGCCTGAATCAGATGCTGGGAGAGTAGGTCATGTCTGTCTGAGGAATGTTCACTTCTACGTTAAAGCAATATGAGCTCCACAGATAACATTTAGAATTGTATTTTTCCTAGCTCTCCGTTCAAGGTCAGGTTTGGTGACCACTCACGGTTCTACAGACATAGTGAATGATTGTATGTCTCCTTTCAGTGGCCTTGTAAGTCATGATCACAATACAGCCTTACTGTCCTAACAGTCATGTATGACCGTTCACATTAGCCAGCTAAGCTGAAGCCTAGATGTTAAGGTTTTAAGGGTTAACCTGGGTATTCAGGTGTCAGGGAAGGTTACTCATAAGGTGAGGATTGCTCAGGGAACTACCCCTGCTACATTCACATGTCACTGAGTTCACCACTCAACACTCATAGATGCTGACTCACACACAGTCACACACACACTGCTGAAATGGGCTGTAGTGGAGCAGGTCGAGAGTTTCAAGTTCCTTGGTGTCCACATCACGAGCAAACTATCATGGTCCAAACACACCAAGACAGTTGTGAAGAAGGCAAGACAAAACCTTTTCCCCTCAGGAGACTGAAAGGATTTAGTATGGGTCCCCAGATCCTCAAAAAGTTCTACGGCTGCACCATTGAGAGCATTCTTACCAGTTGCATCACTGCCTGGTATGGTAACTGCTCGGCATCTGACCGTAAGGCGCTACAGAGGGTAGTGCGAACAGCCCAGTACATCACTGGGGCCAAGCTTCCTGCCATCCAGGACCTATATAATAGGCGTTGTCAGAGGAAAGCCACTCCAGTCACCCAAGTCATAGACTGTTTTCTCTGCTACTGCATGGTTAAGCGGTACCGGAGCACCTAGTCTAGCACCAAAAGGCTCCTTATCAGCTTCTACGCCCAAGCCATAAGACTGCTGAACAATTCAGAAAATGGCCACCGGACTATTACATTGACCCCCCCCCCCCCCCCCCCATTTGTTCTGTACACTGGTGCTACTTGCTGTTTATTATCTATGCATAGTCACTTCACCCTTACCTACATGTACAAATTACCTCAACTAACCTGTACCCCCGCACACTGACTTGGTTGCGGTGCCCCCTGTATATAACCTCGTTTTTGTTATTGTTATTGTGTTACTTTTTATAATTTTTTTATTACATTTTTTACTTTAGTTTATTTGGTAAATATTTTCTTTACTCTTCTTGAACTGCACTGTTGGTTAAGGGATTGTAAGTAAGCACTTCATGGTAAGGTCTACACTTCTTGTATTCGGTGCATGTAATAAATAAAGTTTGATTTGAAATGGCTCTTCTAGATGCTATGTCATTACAACTATCCCCAGTTCAAACATCACCAGTCAACTGTCACCATGTTCAAATAGTTCTCTCTCTCCTGTCACACGCACGTGCACGCACACACACACACACACACACACACACACACACACACACACACACACACACACACACACACACACACACACACACACCACACACACACACACACACACAGACTAGGAGGCATATTGCATTAGCTGATTAAAGTGAGATTCATGTCAACACTGCAGGGCTGGCTGAGGAAGGCTTGTGCTATGCTGAGCTGTGATTGGCTGTTGCTATAACAATGAGGGAGGGGGAGAAAGAGGTAGGGGGGCGGAGAGAGAGGCTGATTATAAAACCCTCCATATTGCTCTCTCTTTTCCTCTGGGGATTTTCTCTTCAGTTTTTCTTTTTCTTTTTTCTTTTTTCAGGCAGCGGAGTGATTGCATGCAGGAGGACAGAGGGGTTGAGTCGTGCGCTGTCAGAGGGGAAGACTGGAGTTGTTGTCTCTACCATTCTCTCTCTGTTTCTCCCTCTGGTCTGCGTCTTCTGCCTGCTCCGTCAGAATAACATTAAAACACACAGACACACCTGGGAAGTCTTTGGACACCGTGAATAGAAGGAGAGAGGCTTCTGTTTCCTTTCGCGGACGACCTCTTCACTCCTGTAAGTACAACTGTTGCTGTTCTCTGTCTTTATCCCTCTCTCACTCAATATCTTTCTCTGTATATCTCTCTCTCGCTCTCTTTGTATCTACTTCTGTCTCCTTACTTTGTCTTTCTATTTATACCCCCTCTCTCACCCCTTCCCCCCTCCTCTATGTCTCTGTGATTGTCACAATCATCCTGACTATGATTGATCAGAACTAAAAAGGTGACATCAGGTTTAGACTGACCCTAGGACAGGTCTAAGGGCATCTTATCTACTGTGCTATGGACCATGCTCTGTTTTTACATATCTGGAACTTTGTGTGTTTCAGTTAATCCTAGTCACTCTGTGTTTGACTCCCGCAGTATTTTATTGTCAGAAATGTTATTGTGAGAAATGACTAACTGTGTGTGTGTGTGTGTGTGTGTGTGTCAGTGTGTATACAGTGAGTTCAAAAAGTATTGGGACAGTGACACATTTTCTTATTGGCTCTGTACTTGAGCACTTTGGAACGATACAATGACTATGAAGTTAAAGTGCAGACTGTCAGTTTTAATTTGAGGGTATTTTCAGCAATATCGGGAGAACTGTTTAGAAATTATAGCACTTTTTGTACATAGTCCCTTCATTTTAGGGGACCAAAAGTATTGTGTTCACTTACACAGTAAAGTACCAGTCAGAAGTTTGGACACACCTACTGAAGGGTTTTTCTTTATTTTTACTATTTTCTACATTGTAGAAGAATAGTGAAGATATCAAAACTATGAAATAACACATATGGAATCATGTAGTAACCAAGTGTTAAACAAATCTAAATATATTTTAGATTTTTCAAGGTAGCCACCATTAGCCTTAATGACAGCTTTGCACACTTTTGCCATTCTCTCAACCAGCTTCATGAGGTAGTCACCTGGAATGCATTTCAACAGGTGTGCCTGGTTAAAAGTTAATTTGTAGAGTTTCTTTCCATCTTACTGTGTTTTTGCCAATCAGTTGTGTTGTGACAAGGTAGGGGTGATATACAATTTCAAGAACTTTGAAAGTTTCTTCATTGCAGTCGCAAAAACCATCAAGCGCTATGATGAAACTGGCTCTCATGAGGACCGCCACAGGAAAGGAAGACTCAGAGTTACCTCTGCTGCAGAGGATAAGTTCATTAGAGTTAACTGCACCTCAGATTGCAGCCCAGATAAATGCTTCACAGAGTTCAAGTAACAGACACATCTCAACATTGACTGTTCAGAGGAGACTGCTGAAGACATTTCTGATGAAACCACTACTAAAGGACACCAATAATAAGAAGAGACTTGCTTCGGCCAAGAAAAACGAGCAATGGACATTAGACCGGTGGAAATCTGTCCTTTGGTCTGATGAGTCCAAATTTGAGATTTTTGGTTCCAACTGCCGTGTCTTTGTTAGACGCAGAGTAGGTGCACGAATTATCTCTGCATATGTAGTTCACACTGTGAAGCATGGAGGAGGAGGTGTGATGGTGTGGGGTGCTTTGCTGGTTACACTGTCTGTGATTTATTTAGAATTTAAGACACACTTAACCAGCATGGCTACCACAACACTCTGCAGAGATACACCATCCCATCTGGTTTGCGCTTAGTGGGACTATCATTTGTTTTTCAACAGGACAATGACCCAAAACACTCCTCCAGGCTGTGTAAGGGCTATTTGACCAAGAAGGAGAGTGATGGAGTGCTGCATCAGATGACCTGGCCACCACAAATAACTGACCTCAACCCAATTGAGATGGTTTGGGATGAGTTGGACTGCAGAGTGAAGGCAAAGCAACCAACAAGCAAGCATATGTGGGAACTCCTTCAAGACTGTTGGAAAAGCATTCCTCATGAAGCTGGTTGGGAGAATGCCAAGAGTGAGCAAAGCTGTCATCAAGGTAAAGGGTGGCTACTTTGAAGAATCTCAAATATAAAATATATTTTGATTTGTTTAACTTTTTTGGTTACTACATGATTCCATATGTGTTATTTCATAGTTTTGATGTCTTCACTATTATTCTACATTGTAGGAAATAGTAAAAATAAAAGAAAAACCCTGGAATGAGTAGGTGTGTCCAAACTTATGACTTGTACTAATAAATAAAAAATAAAATAAAAAAAAAAATATATATATATATATATATATATACTGAACAAAAATATAAATGTGACTATTTCAACGATTTTACTGAGTTACAGTTCATATAAGGAAATCAGTCAATTGAAATAAATTCAGTTGGCCCTAATCTATGAATTTCACATGACTGAGCAGAGGCACAGCCATGGGTGGGCCTGGGAGGACATAGGCCTACCCACTGGGTGGGCCCCACAAAAGGGCTTTATTACAGACAGAAATACTCCTCAGTTTCATCAGCTGTCCGAGTGGCTGGTTTCAGACAATCCTACAGGTGAAGAGGCCGGATATGGAGGTCCTAGGCTGGCGTGGTTACCTGTGGTCTGCAGTTGTGAGGATGGATGGATGTACTGCCAAATTCTCTAAAACAACATTTTGTAGAGAAATTAACATTAAATTATATGGCAACAGCACTGGTGGACGTTCCTGCAGTCAGCATTCCAATTCTACACTCCTTCAAAACGTGAGACATCTGTGGCATTGTGCTGTGTGACAAAACTGCACATTTTGGAGTGGCCTTTTATTGTCCCCAGCACACGGTGCACCTGTGTAATGATCATGCTGTTTAATCAGCTTCTTGATATGCCACACCTGTCAGGTGGATGGATTATCTTGGCAATGGAGAAATGTTCACTAACAGGGATGTAAACACATTTGTGACGGACCGCCTCGATTCGGTCTTTTGTAGCAAAATTTGAAATGGTGTTTTTTACATTGGATAAAAGTAGAGACTAAGCGCTAGAAAATGGTATATCATACACTGTAGTTGAGGAACAATGGGAAAGTAATTCTGCTTTGAAAGTTCACACCTGCTTAAGCCTGAGCCCCACCCATCTCTTTAAGGATTCACATGCGAGGCCATGTGAATGGCTGGATGCACCAGTGACTAGATCAATAAAAAAGTGCTCATATGAAGCAGATGCTAAGCTACAGGACTGTTTTGCTAGCACAGACTGGAATATGTTCCGGGATTCCTCCAATGACATTGAGGAGTACACCACATCTGTCATTGGCTTCATCAATAAGTGCATTGATGACGTCATCCCCACAGTGACCCTACGTGCATACCCCAACCAGAAACCATGGATACAGGCAGCATCCGCACTGAGCTACAGGCTAGAGCTGCTGCTTTCAAGGAGCGGGACTCTAATGAGGAAGCTTATAAGAAATCCCGCTATGCCCTCCGACAGGCAAAGTGTCAATACAGGACTAAGATCAAGTCTTACTACACCGGCTCTGATGCTCGTCGGATGTGGTAGGGCCTGCAAACCATTACAGACTACAAAGGGAAGCACAGCCGAGACCTACCCAGCGAAACGAGCCTACTAGACGAGCTAAACTACTTCTATGCCCGCTTCGAGGCAAATAACACTGAAACATGCATGAGAGCACCAGCTGTACCGGAAGACTGTGTGATCACGCTCTCCGCAGCCGATGTGAGTAAGACCTTCAGACAGGTCAACATTCCCAAGGCCGCAGGGCCAGATGGATTACCTGGACAGGTACTGCGAGCATGCGCTGACCAACTAGCAAGTGTCTTCACTGACATTTTCAACCTCGCCCTGTCCGAGTCTGTAATACCATCATGTTTTAAGCAGACCACCATAGTGCCTGTGCCCAAGAACACTAAGGTACCCTGCCTAAATGAGGTAACCTGCCAGGTAACCTGCCCAGTAAGATGCCTAAAAGCACTCACATCTGTAGCCATGAAGTGTTCTGAAAGGCTGGTCATGACTCACATCAACACCATCATCCCAGAAACCCTAGACCCACTGCAATTTGCATACCGCCCCAACAGATCCACAGATGATGCCGTCTCTATTGCCCTCCACACTGCACTCCACACTATTGCCCACCTGGACAGAAGGAACACCTATGTGAGAATGCTATTCATTGACTACAGCTCAGCGTTCAACATCATAGTGTCCTCAAAGCTCATCAATAAGCTAAGGACCCTGGGACTATACACCTCCCAGTGCAACTGGATCCTGGACTTCCTGACGGGCCGCCCCCAGGTGGTAAGGGTAGGTAACAACACATCCGCCACGCTGATCCTCAACACAGGGGCCCCTCAGGGGTGCGTGTTCAGCCCCCTCCTGTACTCCCTGTTCACTCATGACTGCACGGCTAGGCACGAATCCAACACCATCATTAAATTTGCCGATGACACAACAGTGGTAGGCCTGATCCCCGACAACAACAAGACAGCCTATAGGGATGAGCTCAGAGACCTAGCCGTGTGGTGCCAGGACAATAACCTCTCCCTCAGCGTGATCAAGACAAAGGAGATGATTGTGGACTACAGGAAAAAGAGGACAGAGCACGCCCCCATTCTCATCGACGGGGCTGCAGTGGAGCAGGTTGAGAGCTTCAAATTCCTTGGTGTCCACATCACCAACAAACTAACATGGTTCAAGCACACCATGACAGTCGTGAAGTGGGCACAACAAAACCTATTCCCCCTCAGGAGACCGAAAATATTTGGCATGGGTTCTACAGCTGCACCATCGAGAGCATCCTGACTTGTTGAATCACTGTCTGGTATGGCAACTGCTCGGCCTCCAGCCACCTTAGTCATACTGTTCTCTCTGCTACCACACGGCAAGCGGTACGGAGCGCCAAGTCTAGCTCCAAGAGGCTTCTAAACAGCTTCTACCCCCAAGCCATAAGACTCCTGAACATCTTGTCAAATGGCTACCCAGACTATTCACATTGCCCCCCCCTCCCCTCTCCACACCACTGCCATTCTCTGTTGTCATCTATGCATAGTCACTTTAATTAACTCTACCTACATGTACATACTACCTCAAATAACCGGTGCCCCTGCACATTGACTCTGTAATGGCACCCCCCTGTATATATTGTTATTTTTTACTGCTCCTCTTTAATTACTTGTTACTTTTATCTCTTATTCTTATCCATATTTTTTTTAACTGCACTGTCGGATAGTGATTTGTAAGTAAGCATTTCACTGTAATTGTATTCGGCACATGTGACTAATACACTTTTATTTGACGTGGTAAACACACACTATATCAAACAAAATCTATGTTTATTTGTTACATGCACAGGATACAGAAGGTGTAAATGGTGCACTGAAATGGTTACTTGCATAGTAGCATTATCAAAACAGAAAGTGTCCAGATAAAAATATTTTATCATTATTAGATGACGGTTACCCGACACTCTTTTCTAAATTGATGGGTCATGTGAAGGAAATGCGCTAACCACCCCGCCAGCCACATCTAGCTAAGTGGATGGGTCACTATAGTCTAGACATGTTCATGAAATACAATAGATGGCCATAAACACCCCCAGACACACCAGGCTAATGTGATGGGTCATGTAATAATACGGCCAAAGTGGAGTCTTTTGTTTAGATCAATGAACCGGCATAATCCCAACTCATACTACTACCAATACAAACATTGTCATAGCTGTAGTATGAATCTGCAGGTAGCTAAAGCTCCTGTTAAATTCAGGGCATCAACGTTGTTGAGAAAAGTAGCAAAACTTGTGTAGTTCTCGATGGCTAACGTTATATCTTTCAAAAACGTCGCAGTAGAAAGTACTATCAACACATACTGAACAGCTCATGTTACAGACAGAAGCGTGCTACAAGGCAGACCAAGTCTCGAGGTTTCTTCCTAGGTTCTGGCCTTTCTATGGAGTTTTTCCTAGCCACCGTGCTTCTACACTTGCATTGCTTGCTGTTTGGGGTTTTAGGCTGGGTTTCTGTACAGCACTTTGAGATATCAGCTGATGTAAGAAGGGCTTTATAAATAAATTTGATTTGATTTGAATCCAAACTCATCTCCCGTCATGTCCAGCACATCCATTATCTCAGCCAATAATGGCTAGCAGGAAGGTTCCTGACTTTTTCTGCGGCTAAACCAAATCATATTTTAACAATTTATTTGTATTTATGGATGGAATACAAGTGTGTTATTAAGGCACATGAAAGATCACATGTTCCAAAAGCCATTTCTGCCCCCCAAAAAGTAATTCTGCTTTGAAAGTTGATAAACTTGTAACCCCACTTTTGAGAAAATTGTACAGTATGTACAAGAACAATATCAATAACGATATCAGTGATAGATGAGGTAGTTATATGCATACAATCCTTGGTAAAGTGGCTGAGCAGCAGGATAAAAAAAGAAACAGTAGCAGCAACGTATGGCGTTTGTGTGTTAGGAGAGAGTCATGTGAATAGAGGCACTGCAGATAGTGCAGCTGACTGGGAACTCGCCCCCAGTGAACTGGTCCTTCCGAACCACAAATGAACAAGGGAATCTATATTTGGAGAGCCTGTTTCTGTCCTGCCCTTGACTTTGGTGCAGGGCATGTGATGTCCATAGCATCTTCGTCACAAAATTCCCTGATCTTCTCAAAAATATAAGTTTGTCTAGCTTTGTCCTGTCCAGGTGGTGCTTGTACTGGCAGACCATCTATGGGAGGAAGGATGTCAGCGTTGCGCAGCAGCTGAAACCTGGTCCCTTCTAAGTCCGAACACTCCTTGGAAACAATAACACCAGGCTCCAGAGCATCAAAGCTGTAAAACAGGAAATAACAAAGAAAATTTAAGACATTACAACCTTGCATAACATCAATTCACCTCCAAAGTTTAGATAAGAATAATAACCTCATACAATGCAATGAAAATTATATTCACCTGAAGTCCTGGTACTGCTTGATCTGTGGCAGCAGCCTGAAGTACGGAGTCAGGTGTTGTTGCCAGCCATAGCTTTCCACAAGCACCGTACCATCCTCCAGTCCAACCAGCTGTTGGGATGTTGACCCCTGTCACAGTGCTGTCCTTCACAACACCAGCAATCTCAGTGTTTACTCTGGTCTTTCTGAAGCACTGCTTGATGAGGTCGAAGCACCAGTCGGGGGCAAACTTGGTGTGGCCTGTGATCAGGAAGTGAAGGGCCAGACTGTGGTGGAGCTTGTGCATGGTCCACCTGGCACAATACCAGAGCACAAACTTGTTCTTGTTTTGGCCACTGCAGTTATGATAATTCAGGTCCACACATATTTCCTCAACTCAGTAGTTGGTGAAGAAATGCATGTAGTTAATAATGACTGCGCTGCTACCTTTGCTGGATGTCATGCCTTCATCAATCAAGTAGTTGACTTGTTGTGGTATTTCTTCACAGCAGTCACCAAACTTGCGAGGAGTTAAAAAGTAGATGGGACCTGGCTGCATAGGGTCAGAAGGATAGTGCACCTGCAAACAACAAAAGAACATTAAGATAAATTAAAATGAATTGGCTCACCCCCGTCAGTCTGTCTTTACACAGCTCAGTGATATATATATTGTGTGTGCATCTATCCATCTATGTCCTTAATCAGTATATAGGAGGACATATTGCTTACTTGTTGAGCAAAATCAAAGCTGTAATGCATCCTGATGTCTTTGCTTGCTGGTTCAGTAGAGTCCCCCAGAGACAACTGTAGGTCTTGACAGGTGGTCTTGCAGTCAGCAACCATCTTCTGGTAGACAGACCGCTCACTCTGAACAAGTGCTTGCTTGGACCAGCTCTCTTTTTGATTGGAGGCATTAGACCATTCTCCTTGTATGACTGGTGGAGGAGAGTCAGGCGTGTTCTACTGATGCTGAAAGA
The DNA here is from genome assembly GCF_965601325.2 of Salmo salar. Taxonomy (NCBI): domain Eukaryota; kingdom Metazoa; phylum Chordata; class Actinopteri; order Salmoniformes; family Salmonidae; genus Salmo; species Salmo salar. The sequence goes on along the minus strand of NC_138302.1, from coordinate 70,791,243 downwards.
CAAATTCCAGATGCATTATTATACAATAGATAGCCGTAACCACCATCAGACACACCTGGCTAACTTGATGGGCCATGGGATCATCTGGCGAAGTGGAGTCTTTTGTTTTAGACATGTAGCTAGCTAGCTAGCTAAACAATTAACCAAATCCCAATCCATAGAGTACTAGCAATACAAACTGATGGTCATAGCTAGCTAAAGTTAACAAAATAAGTTCAATGGCAGCTAGTTAGCTAGCTAACATTAGGCTATAACTAGCAATGCAAATGGCTTTCTGAGATAATATTACTCCACAGATCATACACGTAATGTTAGCTAGCGAGCCAGCCACCTAACGTCTGCTAGTTAGCTAACAGTAAGCTCTAACTTGCAATGAAAACAATTTTCTGCCAAAATTAGAAATGTATAATATATGAAACTGTAGCTAGACTCTTGCCCCTATACATGAATGAACTCTTCACGACAGACTGCAACCCCTTTCATTAAATAAGACGTCCTGTGTCATTTCCATTTTGTTTGTACAGCTTGCTTGGCCCGTTGGGTCATGTCACTCTGGTTCACATCGTCTGATTCATTTTCAGAGTCAGAGAGAGCCTGCATGGTTTGGTCGTCCTCCTGAAAGTAGTACATCACAACTTTTTCCCACTGATAGCGGGAAGCGCCTGATAAGCGCCCAGATATGTAGCGTTATCGACTGATAGTCGATAGCGCCTGATAAATTCAGGGCAGCAATGTTATTGAGAGCAGTAGCAACACATTTGCACTTCTCCACGGTGAACGTTATATCTTTAGAAAAAACTGCAGTTGAAAGGATTATCTACTCATAACAAGCATCTCATTATATAGAAGATGCTATAAGGCAGACCAATCCGAAACTCATCTCTCGCCGGATCCAGCCCATTCATTATCTCAGCCAGTCATGGCTAGCGGAAAGGTTCTTGTCTTTTTCTGTGGCTAAACCAACTAGGCTTGTAATTTAACAACTTCATTCGTATTTACAGATGACATACAGGTTTGTTATTAAGGCACATGAAAGTTCAAATGTTGAAGGCATTTCTGCCAAAAAACGCATTTTGATAAAAAAGAAATGTTCAAACGCTTCTCCTGTGAAGGTCGTGACTTGCGACATATGCCTAGTTTGCTGAAATGAGTCACATTTGTGCATAACATTTCAGAGAAATAAACTTTTTGTTTGTTTGAAAACGTTCTGGAATCTTTTACTTCATCTCATGAAACATGGGACCAACGCATTACATGTTGCGTTTATATTTTTGTTCAGTATAAATACATACAGTACATACTAACTCGTGGAGGCTATGGGTGTTCAGTGGCATGTGCATGATACGCCACTCAAACCACCTCGCCGGCCGGATTGAATGGGCCTGCTGGCCGTATGTTTGACACCCCTGCTGTAGAGTGTGTGTGACGTGTGCATGCTGCCATGATTGGCTGCTCTGTGCCAGGAATGGAGATTGCCCAATGTTCATTGGCTGTGTGTGTGTGTGTGTGTGTGTGTGTGTGTGTGTGTGTGTGTGTGTGTGTGTGTGTGTGTGTGTGTGTGTGTGTGTGTGTGTGTGTGTGTGCTCACCTGCACTGACCCCAATTACAAGCAGGCAGTTGATTTGTGTCATGTTGGGTTGTATGGGGCACATTACACTATTTATATAACTCACGTCTTATTGTTGGCTCTGACTCATCTAACACCCCAAACCATTTTTAATCATGTTAATATGAAGCAAGAGCCCCGGCATAGAGAAACAATGGGCCTGGATTCATCAAAAAAATACCACGGATATAAATACACTCATTGGGAATACAATCAAGCCCAGATTTATACACACATGCTAAGCCACATACCAAGCTGGTATCATTGTGAACGCGGAAAAGCGTGTGTGTTTCAGTCAAACTTCTCACCTCTCCCACTACAAGATGTCCAGGCTGGAAAGTGATTCCCTTGGTGTGAGGAGAGGGAGGGAGAGAGGGCGAGAGAGAGAGAGAGAGAGAGAGAGAGAAAAACTCTGATCTGTTTCCCAAAACCATCGTTATTAACACTCGGAATCTAACGCCTGCCTCAGGCCATTTGTAGAACAGCTAAGTGCATCGTTAGATGTTTTTTTGCCCTCCTGCGTCCCTTTATACACTGAAGATCTCTGCTGAACATCGTTTATCCGCCTCCCTGTAACCACCGATAAATTCAGAACAAAGTTGACTACAAATACAAGTTGCAAATGTCTTTGAAATAGATAAAAAAAAATAACTGCAACGTATAAAAATATGGAGATTAAAATTAAAATGGAGATAATATAATATAAATACAGTGTGCTATAGGCTAGGCCTATTTCAATCATATTGAAATCAGCGGCGGCCACTGATTGGCTGAATACCCGGGACGTGAGTGGTTGCAGCATGACAGAAATATGAAGCCAAGTTTTTGAACTAATGGTAGTTTCTTTGAAAAGATGTATATAAAGCGATCTGCGCATTTGAACAACAGCATAAATACACCTATTTCACTTTTGTATGTAAAAAACCGAATGACCACTGCTACACATGCTGCCAATGTCTTGAACAGATTTCATTATTGATAACTATTGATAATGAGCAGCCAACTCACGTCATGAAAGAACGGGTGCACCAGGGAGAATGCAACAAGCACGCAGATGCAATAAGTGAAAACATATTATGTACCTGGGGATAGCTAGCTAACATAATATCACAAAGCATGATGCGTTAGCCAGTTCACTTTAATTCTGAAATAACTTTATATTTCCACGTTAGTCATATATTAGTTTAGAAAGACTTGAAATTGGCATGGGAGCTAACTAGCTAGTAAGCTACAGTGAGGGGAAAAGTATTTGATCCCCTGCTGATTTTGTACGTTTGCCCACTGACAAAGAAATGATCAGCCTATAATTTTAATGGTATGTTTATTTGAACAGTGAGAGACAGAATAACAACAAAAATATCCAGAAAAACGCATGTCAAAAATGTTATAAATTGATTTGCATTTTAATGAGGGAAATAAGTATTTGACCCCCTCTCAATAAGAAAGATTTCTGGCTCCCAGGTGTCTTTTATACAGGTAACGAGCTGAGATTAGGAGCACACTCTTAAAGGGAGTGCTCCTAATCTCATCTTGTTACCTGTATAAAAGACACCTGTCCACAGAAGCAAGCAATCAATCAGATTCCAAACTCTCCACCGTGGCCAAGACCAAAGAGCTCTCAAAGGATGTTATGGACAAGATTGTAGACCTACACAAGGCTGGAATGGGCTACAAGACCATCGCCAAGCAGCTTGTTGAGAAGGTGACAACAATTGGTGAAATTATTCGCAAATGGAAGAAACACAAAAGAACTGTCAATCTCCCTCGGCCTGGGGCTCCATGCAAGATCTCACCTTGTGGAGTTGCAATGATCATGAGAACGGTGAGGAATCAGGCCAGAACTACACGGGAGGATCTTGTCAATGATCTCAAGGCAGCTGGGATCATAGTCACCAAGAAAACAATTGGTAACACACTACGCCGTGAAGGACTGAAATCCTGCAGCGCCCGCAAGGTCCCCCTGCTCAAGAATACATATACATGCCCGTCTGAAGTTTGCCAATGAACATCTGAATGATTCAGATGACAACTGTGTGAAAGTGTTGTGGTCAGATGAGACCAAAATGGAGCTCTTTGGCATCAACTCAACTCGCCGTGTTTGGAGGAGGAGGAATGCTGCCTATGACCCCAACAACACCATCCCCACCGTCAAACATGGAGGTGGAAACATTATGCTTTGGGGTGTTTTTCTGCTAAGGGGACAGGACAACTTCGCCGCATCAAAGGGACGATGGACGGGGCCATGTACCGTCAAATCTTGGGTGAGAACCTCCTTCCCTCAGCCAGGGCATTGAAAATGGGTTGTGGATGGGTATTCCAGCATGACAATGACCCAAAACACACGGCCAAGGCAACAAATGAGTGGCTCAAGAAGAAGCACATTAAGGTCCTGGAGTGGCCTAGCCAGTCTCCAGACCTTAATCCCATAGAAAATCTGTGGAGGGAGCTGAAGGTTCGAGTTGCCAAACGTCAGCCTCAAAACCTTAATGACTTGGAGAAGATCTGCAAAGAGGAGTGGGACAAAATCCCTCCTGAGATGTGTGCAATCCTGGTGGCCAACTACAAGAAATGTCTGACCTCTGTGATTGCCAACAAGGGTTTTGCCACCAAGTACTAAGTAATGTTTTGCAGAGGGGTCAAATACTTATTTCCCTCATTAAAATGCTAATCAATTTATAACATTTTTGTTATGGATTTTTTTGTTGTTACTGTTCAAATAAACCTACCATTAAAATTACCATTAAAATTATAGACTGATCATTTCTTTGTCAGTGGGTAAACGTACAAAATCAGCAGGGGATCAAATACTTTTTTCCCTCACTGTACCAAAGGTAGATAACTGGTTAATTTCACCAAAGAACGACCAAACTATTTCGAAATGCTTAAAACAATGACTGTAGCTGGCTAAATCATTTGATCATGCTTTGTGATACACCCGGTTTTATGTTGTTTTAGTCCACACAACATGTCGCCCTGTCACCTACAGTACAACCCGATGAACAACATGAGGGGAAACAATACAATTGGCCAAACTTTTTTGTCCTACCAGTTCCACGATGAAACTTTGTGCTGTTATAATTTATGCTATGAAATCCTGAGATTTTATTAGGGCAATTCCCCCTCATATCAAATAGCTGGAAAAACAATCCAAGCAATGATCACACGGCCTATGCCCCCATGGAGGCAGAGCTGCTGCTGCTAGCAGACACTAAGGGGCAGAGTAGTAACTGAACAGCTTGTTATGAACTATATCTTTTTTCAACGGGAAAATGTACACATTTACCACACTTTTATGAGCATTTAAAACATAATGGTGGGGCGCCGTCCTTAACACCCTAATTGGTGGGCTGACGCTGATTTAAATACATTTAATGTTCAATCAGTTGAGTTCTATTTTGCTACTTGTAGGCTACTGTCTGTAATTTGTCTCAATATATTTAATGATGTGTAACAACATGTGCATAATGATGTGCCAAATCTTGATTTAGTGCATCATTATAGGGTAAGCATTAGAATAACCAGCCTCAATACTTGCAGCCATAGATGATATCTTTCCAGGAGATGGTCCGTCATCAGTATTGTGGAATGATTCTAAAGTTAAGGTAAGCTTTCAATGGAGAAAGCTGATCCGAGCGCAGCTTGCCTTTCTTTTGATCCTATCAGTATCGACACATGCCTCAAAGACACACTTAGCCAACGTTCTCTCTGGGTGGTGTTTTGGGAAACTAATGTTACATTTTTGCCTGTTGTAGGAAAGATGCAGTGTTAAAACACTCGTAAGCCTAAGTTCCATCGCTATCGGGAAACCGGGCCCAGGTGTCTAAGCCAAGGTCAGTCTAACATTATCAACCAACTCAGTGGAACTCTGATCAGACACCATGCTAAATCCAGTGATCTCTCCCTCACTCTCCTGGGGGTGTGATTGAGCTTAGAGGAGGAAGGGGAATACCTGCACACTGTTTAGATACAACAGAGACACTAATGCAGCTCAACAGGAACAGTCAGCACATATGAGCTTTCATGAAAGACACACAGTAGCCCCTAACCTCTAGGCCCCCCCCCCCCCCCCGGCAGAAGAGAGAGCAGATCAGGTGTGCTGCTCATAACAGCAGCCATGAAATTCACACAACCCTTGCAGTCTGCAGACATTGGGTCAACTTTATTCCAGAACAATCAGTCATTTATTCCTGAAAGCTACAGTGTTTTCACAGAAACCATCCGCCTGATGTTCTGCCTTGAGAAAAATATGTTTTAATCTGACGATGTGTTTTCACATCCAGACACATAGTTGTTTATAGTAAGAGCTTCTAGTCTTCCAGCTTTAAAGTCATGTTCAGTGACTTCTAACGAGATGCATACAGAAACTTATCTGAGGCAACAAATTCTCCACAATGATCATTGCAGTGGCTTCTTCATCTCTGGCACAATCACACTTTTTGCCAATTATCTCTTTGTGTTTTTTTCCCCTCTGAGTGGTGAAGTGAACTGTTGAGACCTCTGCCTGTTGGTCTGGTAGACTGTATTCTAATCTGGCTGGCTGTTCTGAGGCAGTCTGGTGAGGAGATTTTAGATAATTGCCAGCTTGGTTCTCCAGAAGCTAACTCTAGCTGGGTAAGAGCTCATTAAAGACACTGGTTGTGTCCGAATACCCATTCTACATACTTAAACTGCATACCATTTACTCATCGTCGCACACTATTTATCACGTACTGTTTAGTCAAAAGTATGCAGTATGCCATGGCGCTAACGAAGTATGGGCTCCTGATTGGCTGAGTGCGAGTTGATTTGTCCAAATTCAACAAACATTTAGTTGTTGAGCCAGCCAAATAATAAAGTCTGAATAGGAATGGATCTATAGGCCTACTCAGGTTGGTTATAGGCAGACTATCACATTCGACATACAGTGCCTTCAGAAGATATTCATACCCCTTGACTTATGCCACATTCTGTTTTTTTACTGCCTGAATTCAAAATTGATTCAATTGTTGTTTTTTCACCCATCTATAAACAGTACCCCATAATGACAAAGTGAAAACATGTTTTTAGAAATGTTTGCATATTTATTGAAAATGAAATACAGAAATATCTAATATATACTGAACAAAAATATAAATGCAATATGCAACAATTTCAACAATTTTACTGAATTACAGTTCATATATGGAAATCAGTAAATAAATTCATTAGGCCCTAATCTATGGATTTCACGTGTTGGTCACAGATACCTTTAAAAACAAAAGGTAGGGGTGTGGATCAGAAAAGCAGTCAGTATTTGGTTTGACTGCCATTTGCCTCATGCAGCATGACACTCCTTCGCATAGAGTTGATCAGGCTGTTGATTGTAGCCTGTGGAATGTTGTCACTCCTCTTCAATGGCTGTGCGAAGTTGCTGGGTATTGGCTGGAACTTGAACATGCTGTCGAATATGAGTATTTACACCCCTGAGTCAATACATGTTAGAATCACCTTTGGCAGCGATTACAGCTGTTTAGTCTTTCTGGGTAAGTCTCTAAGAGCTTTACACACCTGGATTGTACTACATTTGCACATTATTATTTAAAAAATGCTTCAAGCTCTGTCAAGGTAGTTGTTGATCATTGCTAGATAGCCATTTTCAAGTCTTCCTATAGATTTTCCAGCTGATTTAAGTCAAAACTGTAACTAGGCCCCTCAGGAACATTCAATGTTGTCTTGGTAAGCAATTTCAGTGTATATTTGGCCTTGTGTTTTGCGTTAATGTCCTGCTGAAAGGTGAATTTGTCTCCTAATGTCGGTTGGAAAGCAGATTGAACCAGGTTTTCCTCTTGGATTTTGCCTGTGCTTAGCTCTATTCCATTTATTTTTATCCTATAAAAGTCCCTAGTACTTGCCAATGACAAGTTTACCCATAACATGATGCAGCCACCACCATGCTTAAAAATACGAGGTGGTACTCCGTCATGTGTTGTGTTTGCCCCTAAACATGCCTCAAACATAACACTTTTGTATTCAGGACAAAGTTAATTTCTTTGACAATTTGGCCTATGCATGCCTCTGGAGGCTCTGCAATTGCATCGCACCCTCCATACGGAGCCTCCGACCACATTTTCTAATCAAGCATAAACTGTCTTTTAGCCTTAGCGCTGAAACCTGTAGTGGCGGTCACTCCTCAACCATGATATGAGTAATGTTGATTTTCTGGTCTGAGGCACAGACGTATGGGCGAAAGGCCAGCAGTCAGCGCTAACCTTCTCTGGCCTTTATTGCACACACACACACACACACACACACACACACACACACACACACAGTGTTAGGTTATTGATTGTGAGAGAGCTGGGGGACAGATCGTAATAGGCAATTTGAGAGTACTCTGACATAAGGGCCAGATAAAACCATCAACAGAGCCAATATGTCACCACTCAGCTGTCCAGGACATGATTACTTCACTGCAACTGATCACATTCAAATGGTCAGGCCGGTGACATCATCAATGACAATCAGTAGTGTTTAGATGGCCAGGCTGTGACATCATGAATACTTTATGAAAGAGAATTGTTCAGCTCACTTAAGGCATTCCCACTGCCAGCCATTGTTATATTTGGGTCATTCTTGATTTTTTTTAGCATTATGATAACATTATGCCACCAGTAGGAGTAATAACACCAATGATGATAACACTAATAACACATTTTAGATAATTGAGGATTTTCAAAAATGTATGCCACATTCAGTATTCTCAAATCTAAGGCCATTTACCCTTTCAAAACCATTTACTAAAGTGATATGATTAATCCTTTTGCTCGTAATATAATTTAAATTGAGTAACACCAATGACACTTTATTTAGACACCAAATTATCATTGGAATCCTAAAATGTATGACATGCTAAAGTGTATAAGACTTTGGGACACAATATGTTATGTTACTTGTTATGTGTGACAAAACTGCACATTTTAGTGGCCTTTTATTGTCCCCAGCACTAGCTGCACCTGTATAATGATCCTGCTGTTTAATCAGCTTCTTGATATGCCACACCGGAGGTGGATGGATTAACTTGGCAAAGGAGAAACGCTCACTAATAGGGATGTGAACAAATTTGTGCACTTTAGAGAAATAAGCTTTTGGTGAGTAAGGAACATTTCTGGGGATCTTTTATTTCAGCTCATGAAACATGTGACCAACACTTTACATGTTGCGATTGTATTTTTGTTCAGTGTAATAGTGATTTGTATTGTAAGGGGGGACTTGCTGATGTGTAGTACCCAGTTGTGTGCTGTTTAGGAAAACTAAGAAAACTGATATTATGCTGTACATGATGGATACGGAATCAGACCTCGGAAGAAACTAACTTACAGTAATAACAGTGATTGCTGTAGGGGAGAGTGGGGAATGTTGAGCCATTTTATACATTCAGCATCACTACATCAAGGGAAATGTAGTATTATTTCTAACAAGGATATCTACATATATTTCAAAATGTTGTCTATCCCTGGAAGTAATCAGAATTCATGTTATCCAAAAAATTGTCCACTTGGCACAACATATGCCGGATATGGGGTAAGTTGAGCATAGGGACAGGACAAGTTGAGCCACCTTGGGGTAAGTGGGTGATGATGCTGGTAGGTCAAAGTTTAATTCATGGAATGGGGGTGTGGTATATCTTAAATGTATGTCTACGTTCAGATATTTTCTTTCTTGTCAATGTACCTCTTCAGTGTCATTCAGTAAATTTTTTTCATCCTTTGCTGCTGCTCGAATGGACTTCTTCCCTTCTCTCACTTCCTTGGCTGCTCTCCCAAGAACCTCACGGGGGGCTAGACCTTTGCTTGTTTTACATTAAATGTACAGTTTGTAACACAGGGCATGATGATGGCTGCTCTGTAACAATACAAGTGCACTTTACAAACAAAGTCTAACTTGAGTTCATGACTCAACTTACCCCAAGGCAAAAATTGACTATATTAGCCAACAAAGCTACAATGATGCACTTTCATGCTAGGTTTAGGACCTCATATTGTAGCTTATAGAGACCAACTGATCTACTTTGATTGAGATACAAGCATCATGAAACCTATAATGCAATAAATACCTTTGACTTTGTGAAAATAATTTTTGATTACCACTTTTTCTATGTGGTTTCTTCTTTCAGACTCCATGAAATGACCTGTTCCTAAATCGTTGGTCACATTAATAATTGTGTATATGATTTCCTAGAAACAAAGGGTGGCTCAAATAACCCTTGGGCTCAACTTATCCCACTCTCCCCTACTTGGGATTCAAGCACACTGCTGAACATAACACGGACACACGTACAGTGGGGGAAAAAAGTATTTGATCCCCTGCTGATTTTGTACGTTTGCCCACTTACAAAGAAATGATCAGTCTATAATTTTAATAGTAGGTTTATTTGAACAGTGAGACAGAATAAAAACAAAAAAATCCAGAAAAACGCATGTTAAAAATGTTATAAAATGATTTGCATTTTAATGAGGGAAATAAGTATTTGACCACTTTGCAAAACATGACTTTGTGATTGCCAACAAGGGTTTTGCCACCAAGTACTGAGGTCAGACGTTTCTTGTAGTTGGCCACCAGGTTTGCACACATCTCAGGAGGGATTTTGTCCCACTCCTCTTGGCAGATCTTCTCCAAGTCATTAAGGTTTCGAGGCTGACGTTTGGCAACTCGAACCTTCAGCTCCCTCCACAGATTTTCTATGGGATTAAGGTCTGGAGACTGGCTAGGCCACTCCAGGACCTTAATGTGCTTCTTCTTGAGCCACTCCTTTGTTGCCTTGGCCGTGTGTTTTGGGTCATTGTCATGCTGGAATACCCATCCACGACCCATTTTCAATGCCCTGGCTGAGGGAAGGAGGTTCTCACCCAAGATTTGACAGTACATGGCCCCATCCATCGTCCCTTTGATGCGGAGAAGTTGTCCTGTCCCCTTAGCAGAAAAACACCCCAAAGCATAATGTTTCCACCTCCATGTTTGACGGTGGAGATGGTGTTCTTGGGGTCATAGGCAGCGTTCCTCCTCCTCCAAACACGGCGAGTTGAGTTGATGTCAAAGAGCTCCATTTTGGTCTCATCTGACCACAACACTTTCACCAGTTGTCCTCTGAGTCATTCAGATGTTCATTGGCAAACTTCAGACGGGCATGTATATGTATTCTTGAGCATGGGGACCTTGCGGGCGCTGCAGGATTTCAGTCCTTCACGGCGTAGTGTGTTACCAATTGTTTTCTGTCCTCTTAAGGTAGTGATTAAGTATTTTAAAAGATCAATCATCAGCAGAGACATTTCCAGAGAGCCTTCAGAGCCATACTACTCATGATGACATCCCTAACATGTTCTTATCTGCTCTCTCCTGTGTGTGGTGGAACAGACTGATTGACAGATGTTGAATCTAAAGCCCTATTTCCACTATTGAATAATGCAACCAAACCATACTACACTCTTGAATAATGCAAGAATTCACAAGCATGTGCAGACAATTAAAGGGTTTATTTTCTCGTCTGTAGGTTACACTCATTGCCTTTCAGCTTCAAGGCAAAATTACAGAGTTGCTAACAGCAGTCTTCATCAAGTAACAATAGACTAAACTATTAACCCTCTCATACGAATATAAAAGTACAGTAAGCCTACCATACAACATCACAACAAACCAAGCTTCATTTTTATCAACATCATGCAATTCATTAAGTGGTGAAAGCAAATTGTGAGTATAAGTGAATTCACTGCCACAAGCTGTTTTATATGGAAGCTCATACCTGCCACACAATTTCTTTTAAATAAAATGACTCATGATATGTCAACGTGCACAATTAGTCTGATCAACTGTAGCCTACTGTTAACCACAGCTGCAGGTAGTCTAGAGAAACCATCTGGACCTGGCCAGGGGAAACGTAACATATTTGTATAGCCTAAGCTATGTATTTATAGCTTAAAATAGGCCCATTTATTTGTGTTCTGGAAAATGTGAATGTGATCAAATTTGGTTTATATTCAAACTTCAGCTGGCTAGGTTACATAGGCCTTTTAAATCCAAAATGATTGATTGACTGTATGAGTATATTTTTAATTACAGATACAAAGGCCTACACGATGAAACCCTGCATACAGCGAGCTCAGCCCTGTTAGTTTTATTGTCCAATCGCAGTGGTTGTCTCTTTGTCCATGTAAAGGGTTTGTTTTCGTCTTCCCTCGGAGCAGGAGTTTTTCCAGCCTCCTGAGTATAGTGAATGACACTCTGCAGCACACTGTGGTCAACACAGCCAAGGTCGACATCGCATGTGCCAGATGCTATCACATCACATGCACCTGCATAAGTACATGAACACGCACACACACACACACACACACACACATACATATATTTTTGCAGGCTCACAAACAGACATGCTCACACACATTTACAATATACACTTGCAAGTATAAATATTGTAAACACTGAGTGCACACAAAGCCCTTGTAATTACAAACACAATATGACTATAACCAAAAGGCAATTGACCAAACATGATAAGAAATGTAACATAAATGACCTATTACATAAAGCTGTATGTCCAGGCCTGGAACACAATGTTGCACTCTGATGTTGGCCCAGCAGAGTGAGATATTTGTTTTTCACTCAGGCACATGGTTTACAGTAGGCCTTCTATTCAGAAAGAGAGACAGATGCACATACACTAGACGCACACAACAGACCAGAGGGGGAGAGACAGCGAGGGAGGACAAGAGAGAGACCAAAGAAAGGAGCATTTGTTTTATTACGAAGCATCTCTGCCGCTGGTGAGAAAAATACAAAAGGTCATCTTTATTATTGTCTCACCACGGTTTAGAGAGAGGGATGGATGGGGAGGAGGGAGAGAGCTGGGGAAAACTCCCACCATGCATGGTGCGTCTCTAGAGTGCATGAGACACGTAAGACTGATGTTGGACACATGACAACAGTCCCCATGGAACATGACCAGAGGAGAAACACAGCTCTTCACCATTGTACTTATTATCTACAGTCACACAGAATTACCACAACAGCCCTTTAGAATTAGAACATTTCTTTAAAGCAAATCAGTGCTTCCAATTCTCTTTTCTTTGTGCATAATCGTTCTGAGAGTAGCCTGTCTTTTCTCTTGCACCTGGAAATAACCAACTTTGCACAGGACTGCTCAGAGGCGGCATGTGTCTGTGTGAGCTTGCGCGTGTACATTGGTGCGTATGTGATCTGTAATCTGGTACATGGGGGACAGATGTTCAATGTTCCTGTGTGTGCCTTCTGTCTGCCGTCCATCTGCCGTCCTCTGGGGACATTCTCTGTAGGAGTGAGTTGTGCATGTTGCACATGTGTGTAGAGAGAGAGAGAGAGAGAGAGAGAGAGAGAGAGAGAGAGAGAGAGAGAGAGAGAGAGAGAGAGAGAGAGAGAGAGAGAGAGAGAGAGTGTGTGTGTGTGTGTGTGTGTGTGTGTGTGTGTGTGTGTGTGTGTGTGTGTACACACACACTTGTTTTCCTACCTTATCAGGACCCCAGTGTCCTAACAATTCACCCGAATGTCCTGACAAGGTAGTAAAACAAGAACATTTTTGAAAAGTCAACTTTTTCATGTCCTGAATTTGTTCAAATGCTATGTTAAGCTTAACGTTTGGTTTTGGGGTTAAGGTTAAGTTCAGTTTTTTTGCAGGTTAGAGTTAGGTTAAGGAAAATCTGATTTTTAATGGTCAAACATTTTTACTCTCCAAAAAGTCCTGAGATTTCATGAAAATAAAGGGAAATGTGTCTTCCGCATTTAACCCAACCCCTCTGAATCAGAGAGGTGCAGGGGGCTGCCTTAAAATCGGCAACCACGTCTTCGTCGCCCGGGGAACAGTGGGTTAACTGCCTTGCTCAGGCATTGAACGACAGATTTTTAACTTGTCAGCTCGGGGATTCGATCCAGCAACCTTTCGGTTACTGGCACAACGCTCTAACCACTAGGCTCTGTGTGTGTGTGTGGGTGGCTATTGGCGGTTACACAGATAGCACTTGAATGACCAGTCTTTCAGCGCGTGTGAACTGTTGGGGCGAGAGGTAATATGACCAAAGGCCCAGCGTGATCCTCACTACTGCGCAGCTAGGCAAACACACACTGCAGAAGAGCAGTCTGTCCGTAGTACAGTACAAAGACACACACTCATTATTCTTCCTGAATTTCATTTGTAAAAATAAACACCAGCGCTCCATCTTTTCTCTTCTTCTCACACCCCCCTCTAATCACATGCCATTCCTGCTGCATGTGCTTTCCATCTCTTTCTAAACTCCTCTCTCACGTTGCAGAATTCCTAGAATGGACAAAGTCCATCAAACCACGTCAATGGAAACCCAATATGGCTGAAGTGGTATTCAGGATTGTGATGCATACTTGTCATGGGACATTGAACATCTATTTCAATTTTCTCATCCTCTCTTTTTCCAAGGAAATATCTGTCTGTGTGTGACTGTTGTCTCCCCTCTGGTGACCACAGCTAATGTTATTATGTTGGAGTGGACAGAAGGTCTGCCAGGTTCATAGGAAGTTATTGTAAAATCACACATCAGATTAGACTGCTGACACACTGGGTGGTAATGGCTTTTCCTACTACTCAGCCCAGAAACACATTTCAGCCTATTGCAGGCTGGTTCAGGTGTGGATGAGCCAGAGAAGGAAAGACAGAGAAAGGGACAGAGATGAGAGAAAGCGGAGAGAGATGAGTCAGGGATCAGGGTAGCACCATTAAGGCCGTCTGTGTCCAGGAATGATCAGAGGGAATGAACGGCTGGACTGAGCACCCCAATACGACCAGATGCTCTTTGATAGTGTGACTGACACACACACACACACACACACACCACACGAGACTAATAGAGAGTAGGAGACCATAGAAACCAGCCTTCACTGCTGCACAGAGAAAGATGAGAGAATGATGAGAGAGAGAACGATTAGAGAGATGGCTAGAGAGAGAGATGTAATGAGTGTGAGGGGGGGTATGGTTATATAAGGTATTGACACAGCAGTGTCTGGGTTGTGAACAAGAGGTGACTGTATTGATTAAATGCTATCCTGCTGTTTTTCTGCCTCATTATTCAATCCATCAGTGATCTGAGATTAGCATCAACAACAGCCAAGGAACACCACACACAGAGTGCCTCTTTGTCTCTCTGTTCCTGACCTCAACCAAAGACCACAACCCAATCACTGGCTGTTCTGTTTGGTGTGTAAGGGCATCCAGTGCACATTAGGTAAGGGAACGTTGGCTCAGCAGAGGTCCGCCTGTGCAATGGGCTGGCAGGATGACACCATCCCTCAGTTATACAATTTAGTCATTTAGCAGATGCTCTTATCCAGAGAGATTTACTGTTAGCGCATTCATCTTAAGATAGCTAGGTGGGCCAACCACATTTTTCCTTAATAAAGTAGCTTTCAGCAAAGTCAGAGCTAGTACGGGGAAAAAAGTCAAGTGCAAGTGTTAGTTCACAAAAGGCATTTGGGGGGGGGGGGGGGGGGGGGGGATTAATTAAGATGCTCTTGGAAGAGGTAGGGTTACAGATGGTTCCACCATTTGGGTGCCAGGACAGAGAAGAGGTTGGACTGGGCTGAGCGGGAGCTGTCCTCCTGTAGGGGTGGGAGGGCCAAGAGACCAGAGGTGGCAGAACTGAGTGCTCGGGTTGGGGTGTAGGGTTTTTGAGCATAGCCTGAAGGTAGGGAGGGGCAGGTCCCCTTGCTGCTCCGTAGGCAAGTACCATAGTCTTGTAGTGGATGTGAGCTTCAACTGGAAACCAGTGGAGTGTGCGGAGAAGAGGGGTGATATGGGAGAACTTGGAAAGGTTGAACACCAGGCGGGCTGCAGCATTCTGGATAAGTTGCAGGGGTTTGATGGCACAAGCAGGGAGCCCAGCCATCAGCGAGTTTCAGTAGTCTAGACGGGAGTTGACAAGAGCCTGGATTAGGACCTGTGCCACTTCCTGTGTGAGGTAGGGTAGTACTCCATGGATATTGTAGCGCATTAACCTGCAGGAGTGAGTGACAACTTTGATGTTTGCAGAGAACAACAGGGTGTTGTCCAGGGTCACGCTAAGTTTCTTTGCACTCTGGGTGGGGGACACCGCAGAGTTGTCAGCGGTGATATAGATGTCTTGGAGCGGGCAGGCCATCCCTGGGAGGAAGAGCAGCTCTGTCTTGTTGAGGTTGAGCTTGAGTCATAGGATGTGGAAAGGGAGAAGAGTAGGGTCGAAGAGGCAGAATCAGGAGACAGAAGCATTTAACAGAAGGGAGAGATGATAGGATAGAAGAGGAAAGAGTAGAGGGGGAGAGTGAGAGCGAAGATTGAGACAGCGCATTAACATCTGGGTAGGAGCTGAGTGGATAGGGTTGGAGAGGGAGACAAAAAGAAACAAAGTAGTGATCAAAGACCTGGAGGGCAAGTCAGTTAAGAACAAATTCTTACTTACAATGACGGCCTAGGAACAGTGGGTTAACTGCCTTGTTCAGGGGAAGAACAACAGATTTTTACCTTGTCAGCTCAGGATTCGAACTAGCAACCTTTCGGTTACGGGCCCAACGCTCTAACCACTAGGCTACCTACCACCCCTAATATTAGTAGGCGAACAGCCTCTGGTAAAGATGAGGTCAAGCGTATTGCCTGCCTTGTGAGTGGGAGGGGACTGTGAAAGGGAGAGAGCAAAAGAGGCAAGGAAGGGAAAGGTAGTTACAAATAAATTAATCAAAGGCAGATGTCAGGAGGGTGAAGTAGCCAAGTACGATAAGTGGTAAGCCATTGCCAGGAAATTAGCTTATCAAGGTGTCAAGCTCATTGAGGAAATCTAAGGGCACCTGGTGGGCAATAGATGACAACAATGTCAAGCTTGAGGGGACAAGTGACAGTGACAGCACGGAATTCAAATGAGGAGATGGACAGGTGAGTAACAAAGGAAATATGAGAAAAAACGTAGTGAGATGAAGAGAGAGCAGCTGGAGTAGCAGTGTTATCTGGGGTGATCCATGTCTCCGTCAGGGCCAAATAGTCAACGGACTGAAGGGCAGCATAGACTGAGGATGAACTCTGCCTTCTTGACCTCAGATTGTCAGTTCCAAAACACTGACAGAGACCAGGAATTCCACATAGTGTACCCTGCACGCACAACCTAAATTAGAAGGGTTGCAACCAAGGGGTGTGGAGCAAATAACAAGGAAAGCTAGTCAAGTGAGAGAGTGGTATGGAGCCTTCCTCAATTTTCCTTCCACGAATAATTCCGCAAAACAACGAGACCGCAACTGACAAGACCACCGGTACACAGCTCCTGCTGAGAAAACAAGGAAGACTGAAGTACTCATACAAATTGCCTTGCAGAGGTGAAGAGCACAACTCCCAGTACTATTGACAAGTAATTTTTCCAACAATTGTTTACAGACAGATTATTTCACCTTATCACAATTCCAGTGGGTCAGAAGTTTATATACACTGAGTTGACTGTGCCTTTAAACAAGTTCGAAAATTCCAGAAAATGATGTCATGGCTTTAGAATCTTCTGATAGGTTAATTGACATCATTTGAGTCAATTGGAGGTGTACCTATGGATGCATTTCCAGGCCTACTGTCAAACTCAGTGCCTCTTTGCTTGACATCATGGGAAAATTAAAAGAAATCAGCCAAGACCTCAGAATTTATTTTTTTTATATATTTTTTTTTAGACATCCACAAGTCTGGTTCATCCTTGGGAGCAATTTCCAAACGCCTGAAGGTACCATGTTCATCTGTACAAACAATAGTACGCAAGTATAAACACCATGGGACCGCGCAGCTGTCATACCGCTCAGGAATCAGACGCGTTCTGTCTCCTAGAGATGAACGTACTTTGGTGCGAAAAGTGCAAATCAATCCCAGAACAACAGCAAAGGACCTTGTGAAGATGCTGGAGGAAACAGGTACAAAAAGTAGCTATATCCACAGTAAAGCGAGTCCTATATCGACATACCTTGAAAGGCCGCTCAGCAAGGAAGAAGCCACTGCTCCAAAACCACCATAAAAAAGCCAGAATACGGTTTGCAACTGCACATAGGGACAAAGATCGTACTTTTTGGAGAAATGTCCTCTGGCCTGATGAAACAAAAATAGAACTGTTTCGCCATAATGACCATTGTTATGTTTTGAGGAAAGGGGGGAGGCTTGCAAGCCGAAGAACACCATCCCAACCGTGAAGCACGGGGGTGGCAGCATCATGTTGTGGGGGTGCTTTGTTGCAGGAGGGACTGGTGCACTTCACAAAATAGATGGCATCATGAGGTAGGAAGATTATGTGGATATATTGAAGAAACATCTTAAGACATCAGTCAGGAAGTTAAAGCTTGGTTGCAAATGGGTCTTCCAAATGGACAATGACCCCAAGCATACTTCCAAAGTTGCGGCAAAATGGCTTAAGGACAACAAAGTCAAGGTATTGGAGTGGCCATCACAAAGCCCTGACCTCAATCCTATAGAAAAGTTGTGGGCAGAACTGAGAAAGCGTGTGCGAGCAAGGAGGCCTACAAACCTGTCTTAGTAACACCAGCTCTGTCAGGAGGAATGGGAAAAAATGTTCGCCCAACTTAGTATGGGAAGCTTGTGGAAGACTACCCGAATCGTTTGAGCCAAATTAAACAATTTAAAGGTAATGCTACCAAATACTAATTGAGTGTATGTAAACTTCTGACCCACTGGGAATGTGATGATAGAAATAAAAGCACTCCACAGTATCATTCTGACATTTCAGATTCTTAAAATAAAGTGGTGATCCTAACTGGGAAGACTGGGAATTTTTACTAGGATTAAATATCAGGAATTGTGACAAACTGAGTTTAAATATATTTGGCTACGGTGTATGTAAACTTCCGACTTCAGCTGTATGTCCACTCAAGGCTAGGCGTCCCGCTAGCGGGACACCTGTCGACATCCGGTGAAATTGGAGGGCGCGTAATTCAAATAAATAATCATAAAAATTATGGATATTAAACATTATGAACATGCAAGTATCTTATATCGGTTAAAAGCTTAAATTCTTGTTAATCTAACTGCATTGTCCAATTTTACAATAGGCTTTACAGCGAAACCATACCATTCGATTGTTTGAGGACGGCGCCCCACAACATATTTTTCTACCTGCACAGGCTTCATAAAATCACAAATAGCGATTAAATAAATCACTTACTTTTTGAAAAACTTCCTCTTATTTGCAATCCAAAAGGTTCCCAGCTACAACATGCATGGTCATTTTGTTATATAAAATCCTTCTTAATATCCCAAAAAGTCTATTTAGTTGGCGCCATCGATTTGAGTAATCCACTCTTTCAACATGCAGACAAAGGAATCCAAAAAGCTACCGCTAAACTTTGTTAAAATACGTCACAAAGACTGATTTCCAACTGTGACTCCCAGTACCAAAACTCAAAATTCTTCCTCGTTTGGTAAGAAACAAGCCTGAAACCTTGAACAAAGACTGTTGACATCTAGTGGAAGCCATACGAATTGTAATCTTGGAGCTGGAATTGCATAGGACCCATAGCTTTCCATTGTGAGAGCATGGGATTTCAAAAAGAAAAAATTGGGTTGGTCTTTCTTTGGATTTTCTCCTACCATCTCAATTGTGTTATAGGCTCATACATTATTTTAACATTTCTACAAACTTCAACATGTTCTCTCCAATGGTACCAATTATATGCATATTCTGGCTTCTGGGCCTGAGTAACAGGCAGTTTACTTTGGGCACATCAGTCAGGTGAAAATTCAGAAAAAAGGACCCTAGCCCTAAGAAGTTTTTTAATGTTAACATATGTGTTATAAACATTTGGAATTTCCTCACTACATGCAAACATGAGCATTTCTGCATCTCACCGGAAGAAACGGGCCAGCTACATTTCCTTGTTGTAAGCAAATCCCAATACCCACAATTCAGTGATTTCAGGATGTGGAGGACTGCCCCGTGGAGGTTCAAAGAGGAAGGCATCCGATCAGCCAACATCAGCGCAGCAGAAAAGAGCTAGCTAGCTTTCAGAATATACTGGCAAGACATTCCAAAGCATATCAATGTAATGAGTCAGCTTATATCTGGCAATGTGATTTGTAACTTTGCAGGCTGACATTAGCTAACGTAACCTAATGAAGCTAACCTTTAGCTAGCTAGCTAACCAACGACCACAGAGGTTAACGCAACTGTTTTCTATTTAGAGTCCGATCCCATCTGCATCAACATCAAGCTCAGCACCAGGAACTAGTGTAAGCCACATTCTAAAATCGACAATCTTTGCCTGACTCCTCCATGATGAGCAAAAAAATCTGCTGGAGCTAGGCATAAACATGATCCGTGTCTTGTTGTCATAGTTCGTGTGTTTACAAGTAGGCTACAACTTCTACAGTAGTTTTCTGTATTATGGAGGCTTAGTTGCTTTTTCATGCAAGGCTTGAAGTCTAAATTGGAGAAAGGGAGGTATTAGTAAGGAGGGGATGGTGTGGGTGGGTGGGTGGGTGACTGACTGATGTCTGTTGGGGGTGGGTAGTGTGTGAAGGTTAGTATGCATGATTTATTGACATGAAAAAAATACTTTTACATGTTACATTTATAGATTTCTTCAGTATATAAACACATGTCAAGTGTTGGTCCCATATTTCATGAGCTGAAATAAAAGATCCCTGAAATGTTCCATATAAAGCTTCTCTCAAAGTTTGTGCACAAATTTGTTTACATCCCTGTTAGTGAGCATTTCTCCTTTGCCAAGATAATCCATCCACCTGACAGGTGTGGCCTATCAAGAAGCTGATTAAACTGCATGATCATTGCACAGATGCACCTTGCGCTGGTGATAAAAGGCCACTCTAAAAATGTGCAGTTTTGTCACACAACAATGCCACGTCTCAAGTTTTGATGGAGTGTGCAATTGGCATGCTGACTGCAGGAATGTCCACCAGAGCTGTTGCCAGAGAATTTAATGTTAATTTCTCTATCAAAAGCCGCCTCTGCTTTATCAAATTTGGCAGTATGCCCAACAGGCCTCACAACCGCAGACCACATGTAACCACACCAGCCCATCTTCACCTGCTAGATCGTCTAAGACTGTTAGAAACTGTCTAACCTGTCTGGGAACCTGGGACGTTTGCGTCCCACCCTAGTCAACAGCCAGTGGAATCGCATCGCGCGAAATACAAATACCTCATAAATGCTATAACTTCAATTTCTCAAACATATGACTATTTTACACCATTTTAGAGACACACCTCTCCTGAATCGAACCACGTTGTCCGATTTCAAAAAGGCTTTACAGCAAAAGCAAAACAGATTATGTTAGGAGAGTACCCAGCCAGAAATAATCACACTGCCATTTTCAAAGCAACTAGCATGCATCACAAATACCCAAAACACAGCTAAATGCAGCACTAACCTTTGACAATCTTCATCAGATGACACTCCTAGGACATCATGTTACACAATACATTAAAAAAAAATTCGATAAATATCATATATATAAAAACAGCATTTTACATCGGTGCGTGACGTTCAGAAAATATTTTCCCTCAAATGCTTCCGGTGAATCAGCGCTACAATTTACAAAATTACTATTCAATTACATTGTTAAAACGTAATATTGTCATTCAAAGAATTATAGATTAACATCTCGTGAATGCAACCGCATTGCCAGATTTAAAAATAACTTTACTGGGAAATCACACTTTGCAATAAACGAGGTGCTATGCTCAGAAAAATAGGCTAGGCGTTACAGGTTAGCGCCATCTTGGAACCATCTAAAATCAAATATACTATTGCACATATTCCCTTACCTTTGATTATCTTCATCAGAAGGAACTTCCAGGAATCCCAGGTCCACAACAAATGTAGTTTTGTTCTAAAAAGTTAATAATTTATGTCCCAATAGCTCCTTCTTGTTAGCGCGTTCCGAAGGCTACTCATAATGTTCGAGGCGCGCGGGACTTGTCCTCACGAATGTGCAAAAAAAATATATTTACGTTCGTTCAAACATGGCAAACGTTGTATAACATAAATCTTTAGGGCCTTTTTCAAATCAGAGCTTCAATAATATTCAAGGCGGACGATTGCATTGTCTTACTAAACGTTTCGGTAACGAAAGGGTACCCACGGGTGCCCGCGTCATAGTAGTAATGGCCCTCCCCCTATGGCCAACTTTCCAGGCCTCTCGTTCGGTCAGTTTTTACCGGAGAAGACTCAAACCACTTTGTAAAGACTTGACATCTAGTGGAAGCCTTAGGAAGTGCTAAATGAATCCTAACTCACGGTGTGTTTCATAGGCAAAGTGTTGAAGGTGATTCCACAAATCAGATTTCCACTTCCTGCATGGAATCTTCTTAGGTTTTGGCCTGCCATATGAGTTATGTTATACTCACAGACACCATTCAAACAGTTTTAGAAACTTTAGGGTGTTTTCTATCCAAATCTACTAATTATATACATATTCTAGTTACTGGGCAGGAGTAGTAACCAGATTAAATCGGGTACGTTTTTTATCCGGCCGTGCAAATACTGCCCCCTAGCCCCAACAGGCTAAGGGAAGCTCATCTGCGTGCTCATCGTCCTCACCAGGGTCTTGACCTGACTACAGTTTGGCGTTGGAATCAACTTCAGTGGGCAGATACTCACCTTCCATGGCCACCGGCACGCTGCAGAAGTGTGCTCTTCACAGACGAATCCCGGTTTCAACTATACCGGGAAGCTGGCATACAGTGTGTATGGTGTCACATGGGTGAGCGGTTTGCTGAGATCAACGTTGTGTACAGAGTGCCCCATGATGGCGGTGGGGTTATGGTATGGGCAGGCATAAGCTAGGACAATGAATACAATTGCATTTTATCAATGTCAATTTGAATGCAGAGATATCGTGACGAGATCCTGAGGCCCATTGTCGTGCCATTCATCCGCCACCATCACCTCATGTTTCAGCACGGCCCCATGTCGCAAGGATCTGTACACAATTTCTGGAATCTGAAAATGTCCCAGTTCTGCAATGGCCTGCATACTCACCAGACATGTCACCCTTAGAGTATGTTTGGGATGCTCTGGATCGACGTGTACGACAGCCAGTATCCCCCAATATCCAGCAACTTCACACAGCCATTGAAGAGGAGTGGGACAACATTTCACAGGCCACAATGAACAGCCTGATCAAACTATGCGAAGGAGATGTCACACTGCATGAGGTAAATGGTGGTCACACCCGATACTGACTGGTTTCTGATCCACACCTACCTTTTTAAAAAAAAAAAAGTATCTGTGACTAACAGATTCATATCTGTATTCTCAATCATGTGAAATCCATAGATTAGTGCCTAATGACTTTATTTCAAGTGACCGATTTCATTATATGAACTATAACTAAAATAACTGAAATTGTTGCATGTTGCGTTTATATTTTTGATCAGCGTAATAACCATCATATCGAAGTAAACTTAATCACGTGAAGATACGGTGTGGTCCTCCCACTACGACTCGGGAAAGCATGCAATTTATTGGACTTTCCATATGAAATAAGTTATGATGAACTTCACAGGATGGTGAAAGTGCTGGTGATTAGCTTGATGCTCCTCTCCAATAAATATTGAGGGTCCTATTCTGGTGACATGATGATTGATGCTTGGCTGCCATTCGAAAAATTAAAATATCGCTCTTTTGTCAATAATAATCTCATCATGTAGGCTATACCTGCACTGTATCCGCAAGCTGTTTTTTTAGAGCGCATGTGCCAATACCAGATTGTGCACATTCACTATACAAAACCATCAGTAGGGTTGAAAATGCGATGGAAACGCACTTAACTTAATGGGAATTTAAATCGCAAACTTTTTTTTATGTGCACTACATCATCACGCACAGACTTATCTGCAACAAGTCAATTTGATGGAAACATCTCTGCTGGGAAAATGTGCATATTTTATTTATGTAGATTTTAGATTAATCGCATGAAAGTCTGTTGCAAATTAGATGGAAACCTAGTTACTATAGCAAATACGTAGACATGGCTTGTATTCAAGAAAGCATTTATTAGCTCTGGAGACCGAGGTGAGTTTACACAGCAGTATGCAGGAACAGTTATGGCAATGTATGACATATACAGAAGAAGAAAAATATACTACTAACGCTTTTAATAAATACTAGAGTTCTATAAAGGGAACACTTGCAAATGGTGTATTTGGGTGGTGCAGTGAGGTGTTCTGAGTCACTTTGATACAAGGGGAGATCGTTGTTATGGGACCTTTCACATCTCCTCGAGTCATCAACCTCTGTATCCAAGCGGTATTGTCTGTGAGAAAGACAAACGCTATTACACATTCATGAGCAATCGTTGTGTACTGTCTGTATTCCTACTGTAGCAACATGGTGTAGCATGAGACATCTCACAGACACGTTAGCTAGCTAGCTACTACACACAGGTGTAGTTACTCCAAGAATAATATGAGTCCTCAAGCCAAAGTCATTATTTTACCCTCTGCCATCAAAACATTTCTACAGTATTGCTCCTAATGAGAGGCACTGAAGCTAGCTAGGCTAGTTACCTAGCTAGCGACTACAGTACATTTTAGGTATAGTAAACACAGCTAGCTAGCTAAATTTGGCCAGTTGTGGTACTAGCAAGCCCTGTTATGCCTGAATTGATCACCAAATTGTATTGAACAACACCGCCTTGTGCAAAAAAAAAAGCTTATATTGCTAGCTTGCTACCGACAGCAAAACAACTTGCTCGTTTGTCATTTACCATTCTGAGTCCTGGTCCAGCTGGTCTCGCAATTATTCTCCCTGTCTCAACTCCTCTTCAGTGTATTCCGGCTCAACTAAATAAGGCTGTATGTTCCTATGTAAAAGAACATAAATGTTTGGTCGTCCAGCTCTTCTTGGAATAAGGAATCATCAGAAGCAGCCATTGTTGCTAATTATTTAGCAATCTTGGATAGACAGTGCAAGGTAACATAGCTCCGGTGAAACTGTAAACTAGTACTGCTCACGTTTTGAAAAGCCTGCCTTCGAGAGTGGGAACAAGAAAATATGGCTCCCGTCAGGCTTTAGTCTTTACAAAGCGAGGGGAAATGAGTCAACCTAGACATCCTGCAATGTCCTGGCAGATGGGAACCAATGGCTCTATTGAACAAGGACAACCTTACCTACTCGCTGATAGTGTGATCGTGCAATTGTTGAAACACAAAGGCCACAATAATTGCTACAAAACATGACGCCATTCATAAGATAAGACAGTAGGCTCCCTCAACCAATGACATCATTGGTTGAACTCTCCCGGGACAAAAATACAGCTAATACAGCTAATACAGCATAATTATGTCAAACAGCCTCATGTAGGTAGACTGAAAAAAACAGCCCAAATACTGTCTAGTGGTGAAGTTGTCCTTTAAAGTAGATGGCCCTAGCTAGCAAAAAGACAGTACAAGACAACAGATGAAGAAAAAAATTATACTTACCACTCCTGGAGATATCAGGAGTAATATCAACAAAGAAGTTACATATTCACTTTCCTCTGTTCAGACAGTCTAATCGTTATTCTCTTTCACCCAAGGGGTGATGGTTAGTGGTGGTTGAAATTCTATAAATGTGGTTGTAGCCTGTAGAGTTGGACGCTTCTACTGTAAGAGTAAAGGACATGGTGTTGTTTGAGTAACTTTGCTTTGGATCTGAAAACTTGTGGTAGCTCCCTGGGCTAATGCTTTGGCTTTACCTCAGTGGGCTAACATGGCTTGGAGTAATACAGAAAAACAGTGTTCAATACCCAGTCATTCACATACACGTATGCCTGTCTCGCGCTCTCTTCATCAGGTACTGCTCCTCTGTGACATTAACAAGATGAAGAACTTTAAGCGACGTTTCTCTCTGTCCGTCCCTCGCACCGAAACCATAGAGGAGAACGAGTTCACCGAGCAAATCAACCAGCTCAACATCCAACACACTCAGGGTAAGACCTTTAACTCTACCCAACAATTTATTTATTTATTTTTATTTCACCTTTATTTAACCAGGTAGGCAAGTTGAGAACAAGTTCTCATTTACAATTGCGACCTGGCCAAGATAAAGCAAAGCCGTTTGACACATACAACACAGAGTTACACATGGAGTACAACACAGAGTTACACATGGAGTAAAATAAACATACAGTCAATAATACAGTAGAAAAATAAGTCTATATACAATGTGAGCAAATGAGGTGAGATAAGGGAGGTAAAGGCAAAAAAAGGCCATGGTGGCAAAGTACATACAATTTTACAAGTAAAACACTGGAATGGTAGATTTGCAGTGGAAGAAAGTGCAAAGTAGAAATAAGGGGATGCAAAGGAGCAAAATAAATAAATACAGTAGGGGAAGAGGTAGTTGTTTGGGCTAAATTATAGATGGGCTATGTACAGGTGCAGTAATCTGTGAGCTGCTCTGACAGCTGGTGCTTAAAGCTAGTGAGGGAGATAAGTGTTTCCAGTTTCAGAGATTTTTGTAGTTCGTGCCAGTCATTGGCAGCAGAGAACTGGAAGGAGAGGCGGCCGAAGGAGGAATTCGCTTTGGGGGTGACCAGTGAGATATACCTGCTAGAGCGCGTGCTACAGGTGGGTGCTGCTATGGTGACCAGTGAGCTGAGATAAGGGGGGACTTTACCTAGCAGGATCTTGTAGATGACCTGGAGCCAGTGGGTTTGGCGATGAGTATGAAGCGAAGGCCAGCCAACGAGACCGTACAGGTCGCAGTGGTGGGTAGTATATGGGACTTTGGTGACAAAACGGATGGCACTGATAGACTGCACTGAATTTATTGAGTAGGGTATTGGAGGCTATTTTGTAAATGACATCGCCGAAGTCGAGGATCAGTAGGATGGTCAGTTTTACGAGGGTATGTTTGGCAGCATGAGTGAAGGATGCTTTGTTGCGAAATAGGAAGAACAATTCTAGATTTAACTTTGGATTGGAGACGTTTGATGTGAGTCTGGAAGGAGAGTTTACAGTCTAACCAGACACCTAGGTATTTGTAGTTGTCAGAACAGTCAGAACCGTCCAGAGTAGTGATGCTGGACGGGCGGGCAGGTGCAGGCAGCGATCGGTTGAAGAGCATACATTTAGTTTTACTTGTATTTAAGAGTAGTTGGAGGCCACGGATGGAGAGTTGAATGGCATTGAAGCTCGTCTGGAGGGTTGTTAACACAGTGCCCAAAGAAGGGCCAGAAGTATACAGAATGGTGTCATCTGCGTAGAGGTGGATCAGAGACTCACCAGCAGCAAGAGCAACATCATTGATGTATACAGAGAAGAGAGTCGGCCCAAGAATTGAACCCTGTGGCACCCCCATAGAGACTGCCAGAGGTCAGGACAACAGGCCCTCCGATTTGACACACTGAACTCTATCAGAGAAGTAGTTGGTGAACCAGGCGAGGCAATCATTTGAGAAACCAAGACTATTGAGTCTGCCGATGAGGATGTGGTGATTGACAGAGTCGAAAGCCTTGGCCAGGTCAATGAATACGGCTGCACAGTATTGTTTATCGATGGCGGTTAAGATATTGTTTAGGACCTTGAGCGTGGCTGAGGTGCACCCATGACCAGCTCTGAAACCAGATTGCAAAGCGGAGAAGGTGCAGTGGGATTCGAAATGGTCGGTAATCTGTTTGTTGACTTGGCTTTCGAAGACGTTAGAAAGGTAGGGTAGGATAGATATATGTCTGTAGCAGTTTGGGTCAAGAGTGTCCCCCCCTTTGAAGAGGGGGATGACCGCAGCTGCTTTCCAATCTTTGGGAATCTCAGACGACACGAAAGAGGTTGAACAGGCTAGTAATAGGGGTTGCAACAATTTCGGCAGATAATTTTAGAAATAAAGGGTCCCGATTGTCTAGCCCGGCTGATTTGTAGGGGTCCAGATTTTTCAGCTCTTTCAGAACATCAGCTGACTGGATTTGGGAGAAGGAGAAATGGGGAAGGCTTGGGCGAGTTGCTGTGGGGGGGTGCAGTGCTGTTGACCGGGGTAGGAGTAGCCAGGTGGAAAGCATGGCCCGCCGTAGAAAAACGCTTATTGAAATTCTCAATTATAGTGGATTTATTGGTGGTGGCAGAGTTTCCTATCCTCAGTGCAGTGGGCAGCTGGGAGGAGGTGCTCTTATTCTCCATGGACTTTACAGTGTCCCAGAACTTTTTTGAGTTTGTGTTGCAGGAAGCATATTTCTGCTTGAAAAAGCTAGCCTTGGCTTTTGTACCTGCCTGTGTATATTGGTTTCTAACTTCCCTGAAAAGTTGCATATCACGGGGGCTGTTCGCTGCTAATGCAGAATGCCACAGGATGTTTTTGTGTTGGTTAAGGGCAGTCAGGTCTGGAGAGAACCAAGGGCTTTATCTTTTCCTGGTTCTAAATTTCTTGAATGGGGCATGCTTATTTAAGATGGTGAGGAAGGCATTTTTTTTAAATAACCAGGCATCCTCTACTGACGGGATGAGGTCAATATCCTTCCAGGATACTGGGGCCAGGTCGATTAGAAAGGCCTGCTCGCTGAAGTGTTTCAGGGAGCGTTTGACAGTGATGACAATGCCCAATGACACACAGCAATCCTCTCCTCTGTCCTTGTCTCCAGTGGGTCTTGCTGTTATGAGCATTGCTAAGGAATGACCAGTCCCTTTCACAGCATATTGGGACTATATTTAGACACAGGAAGCTCAAAGTCCTGATCCCAGATCTTGCATTACTCCCTCCATTCATTCATGGATCAGGCCATTCTTGGATGCATTCATAATCAAACCACCAGCCCCGTCATCTCTGTACCAGCCCCACTTAGTCTCCACAGCCTGATTAGTCACACTGATTTCCGGCTGGGCTGAGGGAAGGCTGGGGGTTAGAAGAGGTTAAGTCACACATTTATAAAAGCTCTGAGTGGAGAGATGGAGAAGTGAAGGAGAAAGAGAGGTGTGAGAGAGTAATAGGGGGTGCCAGGAGCTGAGGCTGATAAGCAGGGTTCAAGACACATTTATACAAGCAAATCTCTCTCGCTGTGGTCTACTGGGTCAGAGTAACACCCATCCTCTCATCTAGCACCAGTCTGCCCTGCAGCAGTGATAGAAAACAAATGTTGACAATATTGATTATTATTATATCAATATTGTAAATCTCCAAAGTGAGCTTTGGCAATATGTACATTTCTACGTCATGCCAATAAAGCAAATTGAGAAGACATTCAAAACCTTTTAAACATTGTGTTCTTGGTGTTCACCATTTCTCATGCTGTTCACCATTTCTCATGCACTCTTGACACAGCAACACTTGACCTCATAGTTACTTCTCTCACTATTGAGGCAGCTAACCTTGTACAGAAGTTTAGTTTATTAGGATCCCCATTAGCTGGTGCATATGCAGCAGCTACTATTCCTGGGTTCCACATAAAATACATGCAAATGAAAGATTACAGAACAGTTATAGAAAAGAACATGGAGCACACTGGGATTCAGAATAGAGGTCTGGATGGATGGGAATGTAGCATTGTGTGATGCCAGCCGTCGTCAGCTGTCTGGGGAAAGCAGCTGTGATCTAACCCCAGAGAGTCCTGTACCCCCTGATGCAGAGAGAACTCCAGGTCTGAGTGAGTGAGTGTGTTAATAGGCTCTCTGTCAATCCAGACATTCTGCCCTTCACAACCCCTTCTTCCATCACAGCCTATTTCAGACAATAACTGAACAAAAATGTCAAATTAATTCTTGATTTGAATCAGGGCAATGCTGTCCAACTGTCTGTCCATGTTTGGAGACAGACTTAGCTCACATTTCTCCCAGGATTAACCACATTCCCTGGATATTCCTTTCAACTCCTAATGAGGTTGGGATACATCAGCAACAGACCTTCAAATAATTATTTTTCCCACATTAAAATATAGTTCAATTAAATTCCCTGACACTGAAATACCATAACACACAATCAGTTGGTCACATCAGAGGAGCTGTCTTTACAGCGGTCACATCAGAGGAGCTGTCTTTACAGCGGTCACATCAGAGGAGCTGTCTTTACAGCGGTCACATCAGAGGAGCTGTCTTTACAGCGGTCACATCAGAGGAGCTGTCTTTACAGCGGTCACATCAGAGGAGCTGTCTTTACAGTGGTAACATTTATTGCAAAAAAAGAGAATAACACAATCACCTCGCAGATCAGAATTACCATCTAGGTTCGTTAGGGAAGTTTTATCAACATAATATCCCCTTCAGTCGCCCATCTCAGCTGCTAAGCAGCTACATCAAACTTAAAATGACAAAGAAAAAAGTCAGTCACACCTGAATTAGGCTGATTAATTCAGTATCATATCCCACAGGCTAACAAACTCAGACACGCACACACACACATCTACAGCGTTACAGCTAATCTAATGAGACATCCCAAATCAGTTTGGATTCACACACAAGCCTAACACAATTACTACTCCACTACTGCAGGGCTAGCTCCTAGCTGTGTGTGTGTGTGTGTGTATACCAGGGAGGCCACTCACCTGCCACTGCCAGTCTAATCTTTAAGTCAATCTAATACCTAGTTAATATCCAGTGCAGCTTCTCAATTAGATCATTATTTTTTATATTCTAACAAGTGTACTGATGGAAAGATAAATCTAATCAAATCAGTTCATTACATCAATCACTGTCATACCAACTTGTAACAGAGCCAGCCAGAGAAGAATAGATGTAGAAACATATTAGTAGCCTACAACCATAGGTTTCATTAGAAATCACATGTAGTGAGGAACCTAAAGTCAGCAGACAGTTCAGGCTCCATTTGAACAAACCTAATGCAGTGGTAAACCTAAGGGCTCCATTTGAACAAACCTAATGCAGTGGTAAACCTAAGGGCTCCATTTGAACAAACCTAATGCAGTGGTAAACCTAAGGGCTCCATTTGAACAAACCTAATGCAGTGGTAAACCTAAGGGCTCCATATTAACAAACCTAATGCAGTGGTAAACCTAAGGGCTCCATTTGAACAAACCTAATGCAGTGGTAAACCTAAGGGCTCCATTTGAACAAACCTAATGCAGTGGTAAACCTAAGGGCTCCATTTGAACAAACCTAATGCAGTGGTAAACCTAAGGGCTCCATATTAACAAACCTAATGCAGTGGTAAACCTAAGGGCTCCATATTAACAAACCTAATGCAGTGGTAAACCTAAGGGCTCCATTTGAACAAACCTAATGCAGTGGTAAACCTAAGGGCTCCATATTAACAAACCTAATGCAGTGGTAAACCTAAGGGCTCCATATTAACAAACCTAATGCAGTGGTAAACCTAAGGGCTCCATATTAACAAACCTAATGCAGTGGTAAACCTAAGGGCTCCATATTAACAAACCTAATGCAGTGGTAAACCTAAGGGCTCCATTTGAACAAACCTAATGCAGTGGTAAACCTAAGGGCTCCATTTGAACAAACCTAATGCAGTGGTAAACCTAAGGGCTCCATATTAACAAACCTAATGCAGTGGTAAACCTAAGGGCTCCATTTGAACAAACCTAATGCAGTGGTAAACCTAAGGGCTCCATTTTAACAAACCTAATGCAGTGGTAAACCTAAGGGCTCCATTTGAACAAACCTAATGCAGTGGTAAACCTAAGGGCTCCATTTTAACAAACCTAATGCCTGCTGATTTTGTACGTTTGCCCACTGACAAAGAAAGGATCAGTCTATAATTTTAATGGTAGGTTTATTTGAACAGTGAGAGACAGAATAACAACAAAAATATCCAGAAAAACATGTCAAATTTTATACATTGATTTGCATTTTAATGAGGGAAATAAGTATTTGACCCCCTCTCAATCAGAAAGATTTCTGGCTCCCAGGTGTCTTTTATACAGGTAACGAGCTGGAGATTAGGAGCACACTCTTAAAGGGAGTGCTCCTAACCGCAGCTTGT
The DNA here is from genome assembly GCF_965601325.2 of Salmo salar. NCBI lineage: Eukaryota > Metazoa > Chordata > Actinopteri > Salmoniformes > Salmonidae > Salmo > Salmo salar. The sequence goes on along the minus strand of NC_138302.1, from coordinate 70,759,743 downwards.
TACCTGTAAAAAAGACATGTCCGCAGAAGCAATCAATCAATCAGATTCCAAACTCTCCACCATGGCCAAGACCAAAGAGCTCTCCAAGGATGTCAGGGACAAGATTGTAGACCTACACAAGGCTGGAATGGGCTACAAGACCATCGCCAAGCAGCTTGATGAGAAGGTGACAACAGTTGGTGCGATTATTTGCAAATGGAAGAAACACAAAAGAACTGTCAATATCCCTTGGCCTGGGGCTCCATGCAAGATCTCACCGCGTGGGGTTGCAATGATCATGAGAACGGTGAGGAATCAGCCCAGAACTACACGGGAGGATCTTGTCAATGATCTCAAGGCAGCTGGGACCATTGTCACCAAGAAAACAATTGGTAACACACTACGCCGTGAAGGACTGAAGTCCTGTAGCGCCCGCAAGGTCTCCCTGCTCAAGAATACATATACATGCCCGTCTGAAGTTTGCCAATGAACATCTGAATGACTCAGAGGACAACTGGTGAAAGTGTTGTGGTCAGATGAGACCAAAATGGAGCTCTTTGACATCAACTCAACTCGCCATGTTTGGAGGAGGAACGCTGCCTATGACCCCAAGAACACCATCTCCACTGTCAAACATGGAGTTGGAAACATGCTTTGGGGGTATTTTTCTGCTAAGGGGACAGGACAACTTCACCGCACCATTTGACGGGGCCATGTACTGTCAAATCTTGGGTGAGAACCTCCTTCCCTCAGCCAGGGCATTGAAAATGGGTCGTGGATGGGTATTCCAGCATGACAATGACCCAAAACACACGGCCAAGGCAACAAAGGAGTGGCTCAAGAAGAAGCACATTAAGGTCCTGGAGTGGCCTAGCCAGTCTCCAGACCTTAATCCCATAGAAAATCTGTGGAGGGAGCTGAAGGTTCAAGTTGCCAAACGTCAGCCTTGAAACCTTAATGACTTGGAGAAGATCTGCAAAGAGGAGTGGGACAAAATCCCTCCTGAGATGTGTGCAAACCTGGTGGCCAACTACAAGAAACGTCTGACCTCTGTGATTGCCAACAAGGGTTTTGCCACCAAGTACTAAGTCATGTTTTGCAGAGGGGTCAAATACTTATTTCCCTCATTAAAATGGAAATCATTTTATAACATTTTTGACATGTTTTTCTGGATTTTTTTGTTATTATTCTGTCTCTCACTGTTCATATAAACCTACCATTAAAATTATAGACTGATCATTTCTTTGTCAGTGGGCAAACGTAGAAAATCAGCAGGGGATCAAATACTTTTTTCCCCCACTGTATGTTAACTTGAACCCATCTGCAGTCCACATTGTTCCAAGTAATTGCATGGCTTCAATAGCATTCACACGGATATAGGGGCTAGGCTTACTGTAAATTGCATTATGGCTGAGCATGGACATGCCAAACATTGTCAATAAGCAAGATAAATTCATTATTGATATGGCCTAAAAAGATAACTAATAATTCTAATCAAATTCTGAACAAAAAAAATACTTGTTTTAAAAAGGCTTTGTCACACTTACAGGCTCCATAATTATATAATATTAATAATAAACCTAGGCAGACTATGGAGGTTTTTACACACATCCAAACTTTTCACAGTAGCTGGAAAAAGATCCAATATACAGTACCAGCCAAAAGTTTGGACACACCTACTCATTCCCGGGTTTTTCTTTATTTTTACTATTTTCTACATTGTAGAATAATAGTGAATACATCAAAACTATGAAATAACACATATGGAATCATGTATTAACCAAAAAAAGTCTTAAACAAAAATATTTTTGAGATTCTTCAAAGTAGCCACCCCTTGCCTTGATGACAGCTTTGCAACCTCTTGGCATTCTCTCAACCAGCTTCCAGTCGTATGAACATAATCCTACACATTCACACATCTCCAGAATGTGTGAATGTGTACAACGCATCCGACGTTGTAACCATACTATTTAAAGAATATATATATATATATATATATATATATATATATATATATATATAATATATATATATATATACTGCTCAAAAAAATAAAGGGAACACTAAAATAACACATCCTAGATCTGAATGAATGAAATCATCTTATTAAATACTTTTTTCTTTACATAGTTGAATGTGCTGACAACAAAATCACACAAAAATAATCTATGGAAATCCAATTTATCAACCCATGGAGGTCTGGATTTGGAGTCACACTCAAAATTAAAGTGGAAAACCACACTACAGGCTGATCCAACTTTGATGTAATGTCCTTAAAACAAGTCAAAATGAGGCTCAGTAGTGTGTGTGGCCTCCACGTGCCTGTATGACCTCCCTACAACGCCTGGGCATGCTCCTGATGAGGTGGCGGATGGTCTCCTGAGGGATCTCCTCCCAGACCTGGACTAAAGCATCCGCCAACTCCTGGAAAGTCTGTGGTGCAATGTGGCGTTGGTGGATGGAGCGAGACATGATGTCCCAGATGTGCTCAATTGGATTCAGGTCTGGGGAACGGGCGGGCCAGTCCATAGCATCAATGCCTTCCTCTTGCAGGAACTGCTGACACACTCCAGCCACATGAGGTCTAGCATTGTCTTGCATTAGGAGGAACCCAGGGCCAACCGCACCAGCATATGGTCTCACAAGGGGTCTGAGGATCTCATCTCAGTACCTAATGGCAGTCAGGCTACCTCTGGCGAGCACATGGAGGGCTGTGCGGCCCCCCAAAGAAATGCCACCCCACACCATGACTGACCCACCGCCAAACCGGTCATGCTGGAGGATGTTGCAGACAGCAGAACGTTCTCCACGGCGTCTCCAGACTCTGTCACGTGCTCAGTGTGAACCTACTTTCATCTGTGAAGAGCACAGGGCGCCAGTGGCGAATTTGCCAATCTTGGTGTTCTCTGGCAAATGCCAAACGTCCTGCACGGTGTTGGGCTGTAAGCACAACCCCCACCTGTGGACGTCGGGCCCTCATACCACCCTCATGGAGTCTGTTTCTGACCGTTTGAGCAGACACATGCACAGACACAGCAAACCTTCTTGCCACAGCTCGCATTGATGTGCCATCCTGGATGAGCTGCACTACCTGAGCCACTTGTGTGGGTTGTAGACTCCGTCTCATGCTACCACTAGAGTGAAAGCACCGCCAGCATTCAAAAGTGACCAAAACATCAGCCAGGAAGCATAAGAACTGAGAAGTGGTCTGTGGTCACCACCTGCCGAACCACTCCTTTATTGGGGGTGTCTTGCTAATTGCCTATAATTTCCACCTGTTGTCTATTCCATTTGCACAACAGCATGTGAAATTTATTGTCAATCAGTGTTGCTTCCTAAGTGGACAGTTTGATTTCACAGAAGTGTGATTGACTTGGAGTTACATTGTGTTGTTTAAGTGTTCCCTTTGTTATTTTGAGCAGTGTATATTTAACCTTTATTTAACTAGGCAAGTCAGTTAAGAACAAATTCTTATTTACAATGACGGCCTAGGAACAGTGGGTTAACTGTCTTGTTCAGAGGCAGAATGACAGATTATTACCTTGTCAGCTCAGGGATTCAATCTTGCAACCTTTCAGTTACTAGTCCAATGCTCTAACCACTAGGCTACCTGCCACCCCAATAAGATTAATAAGATTGGTTGTAATAAAATTAAACTGAAAAACAAGCAAATAAATGTAAAATGTAATGATTTCATCAAATCGACAGGAGAAAAGACACGCATTGCTGTTTGAAACAGAAACCAAGCTATTTTTACAGTTTTACAGGTTACAGAACTTCTAAATGCGAGGTTCACCGGTATTCAGAGGTTCTCATCTCTCGTTTCATGATGGGCATGGACACGTAGCCTACATCATCGAGGGGGTTTTAATCACGTCCAAAATGGGACCTACATGGCTAAAATAATGTGGGCCTCCCTACAATGCATAGATAAAAAGGGAATTTCAGCTCACAGTTTTACTCCTCTCAAACTTGATATTTTAATGTAATAATATTTTAATGAATGATTAAGATTTTTTTCAAGAAGGTTTCAGGAGGCAAACCCTTTATCGGCAGTCTTGCCTACTTCGCGATTGCATTGGGCAGGCCAAAAAAAGCTTTAATGGAGAGGAGGGCAGGTTATGCTTGGTTTTTAATCAAACGAAATGGGAAAAACATTAGATGAATGTTTCTAAATACGAAATATACAGGCATCAAAAGCACATTGGGCTACTCTTGTTCCATGTGCATATGGGCAGTGTGCCGGATAGGCTGCGTTTCCGCTGTCAAAATGCATGCTATAACAAACTGTTACCACCAACACCAGCTTTTGGTTGGGCTTAAATATCCCCATCAGCGCACCCTGAAAGTAGCACTTTGGATCATGTTTTTACAGGACACATCTCATATTTCCACTCCGCCCATCTGAGCGCAAGCGAGCTGATATAAGACAGGTAAATTGCCGAACATGGCATTATGGCTGGAAAATGCCAGTGGACCTGTTTTTACATGACGAAATTACAAACTAACATACGTTTGACACTAGAGCCGCCTTAACGCCAGCAAGAAATAGAGCCCTTCGTGTCTTTGTCCACTTCTCCAATGATTGTGTTTCCTAACTTGCCATGTGAGAGTCTGCCCTTTACTACATAATTCACTTCATCAGATATACATCTCCCATCTCAGACAGGATAGGACTAGAACATTGTGTGTGCGCATGTCTCACCTGACCCCAATTAAGAGCATACAGATCAAAGGGTTGCTGTAACTGTGATATTTAAATGATGAGCCAAACAGGCTCCCTTTCTTTCTCTCCCTCTCTGTGCCCACTCACAGCAGGAATATTAATCAAACTTAGAACCATTCATCTATTGCCACTTCATTCCATCCAATTCCCCCTCTCTCTCCTTCGTTGATCTCTCTATCGCTCTTTTGTCCCATCTGTTTTTGTCACCTTATTTTTCTAAATACTGAGAGCTACTTGCCTCCTAACTTTTAGCTCAACTCAAATCTAACATCTAAATCTCCATCATCACCTGCATGGATGTACAGCCAAAAATGGTCTCTGTGTGAGTCTCTGTGTATGTAGAAGTAGCCAGGGCTTTTTCATTTCCACTAATAAAGGCTGTGATACTGTATCGGTCAGAGAGAATACGTAGACAGAGACGGATACAGACAGAGAGCTCGCTGGGCACACACTGGTTGAAACAATCCTCGACTAACCTGTGCCCCCGCACACCGACTCTGTACTGGTACACCCTGTATATAGCCTGGCTACTGTTATTTTACTGCTGCTCTTTGATTATCTTCTTTTTAACTTCTTTTTTTACTTAACACTTTCTTAACTGCATTGTTGGTTAAGGGCTTGTAAGTAAGCATTTCACTGTAAGATCTACACCTGTTGTATTCGGCACATGTGACAAATTGATTTGATGTTATCACGTCATTTCAATGAAATTACGTTGAATCAACATTGAATAGTCATTGAGTTGACGTCTTTTCCTCAGAAGAGAGAGAGGATATCTCCCTCCTTTTAGCCACATGCTCACACGTTTTTGTTAACAATCAGTGTCCCCATGGAAACAGAGTTAAAGAGCTCACCGCAGTCTACATCAAACACCCCGAGAGGCAGCGTGCTGAATGCATGTGCACACACACATCCAATAAGTATACACACATAGGCACACACGTATCCACATACACAGAGGTGTTAGTCGATGCGATGGAACAGACACATCCAACAGCAGCTAGACCAACAACTCATTCACACACAGGATCAAACCAAGGCTGAAACACAAGCTGTTCAGAGGACTGTAAACACATGCACATATTTCCACACTGTAGCTGATGCAGCCTTGTGTAGTGTCTGAATGAGTGCTGTATTTCTTTTATTCGTAAAGTGTAATTGTCCACTCAATCTGCTGTGTACAACACTGAAGAGGGGCTGTTCAAGCAAGCCTGTCCGTGCGTGTTTAAAGCTACAATATGGAGTATTTCTCAGCATCTGTGTGGTAAATGTTTTCCATAACTCTAAAGTGTGCATTCTCCCTCTCTGTCTGACCTGCAGCACTGACTCCAGACAGCCTGACCCTGCCGTCACTGCACCCTGAGGCCAGTCCCAGTCCAGTGAGCCCTGAGCCAGCCGCGCCCGGAGCACAGTCCCCCTCCTATCACCAGTACCGCAGCAAAGCACCCCACCGACACTTCTCTATGGTGGTGAGACAGGGAGGGAGAGTTAGAGAAGGAGAAATAGGAAAGTTTAGAAATGATAAAGTTCACATTGACATGCCAATTAGTATAGTCTAGCTCACAACACGAAAGTGGTTCCAATCCGAGAAGAACTGCTATAGTGAGAGGGACACTAAAGCAAATATAGCCTCCTGTACAAATTTAGGTAAAACTTGACTTGAAGGGGGTATACATTAAACATTCATAACACCTTTACAAAACCTGTTATTACACCTTTATGATATCATAAGAGCTACTGACTGGGTTCCTCTCCTCCCTCTCAAAACTGAGTGGCCATAACTTCCTCTCAGCCTCAGAGCAGCAGCTACACAGCCCACAGGGAATTACAAGCCATCATCTGAATGCTCTTTCTTTTCCACATAACCCGCCATGCCAGACACCTTTAGCTAGAAAATTCAGCCATCTTACTTTTCAACAAAAATAACTGCAAAGAGCGACAGTCACAAACACGTGTTTGTGCATGCACACACACACACACACACACACACACACACACACACACACACACACACACACACACACACACACCACACCCTGGGGAAATTCACATACACACAAACACCTTATTTCAGACAGTTCCAGAAGTGTGGTGCAGGGGGGAAGTGTGAGATAGATAGTCACTCACAGGAGAAACTGTGTCATAGGGTGGAAGAACAGATTAACAGAACAGAGGATTGATTTGTCTTGTCCTACATTAAGACAGGTCTGCATTCAGAACCACAGACAGAACAGAAGATGACTTTCTCAAACTAATGATCGTCTAATCATCCCTAGCTTTAAGTAGACACAATCACTCCTTACCTCTACACTGTAAAAACCGATCACAGCATTAACCTAAAACTAAATCAAATCAAATCTATTTATATAGCCCTTCGTACATCAGCTGATATCTCAAAGTGCTGTACAGAAACCCAGCCTAAAACCCCAAACAGCAAGCAATGCATGTGAAAGAAGCACAGTGGCTAGGAAAAACTCCCTAGAAAGGCCAAAAACCTAGGAAGAAACCTAGAGAGGAACCAGGCTATGAGGGGTGGCCAGTCCTCTTCTGGCTGTGCCGGGTGGATATTATAACAGAACATGGTCAAGATGTTAAAATGTTCATAAATGACCAGCATGGTCAAATAATAATAATAATCATAGTAGTTGTCGAGGGTGCAACAAGCACGTCCGGTGAACAGGTCAGGGTTCCATAGCCGCAGGCAGAACAGTTGAAACTGGAGCAACTAACCCTACAAATAGCACTGTTGGCCATTTGGAAAGTCAGTCAATCGATTAGCATTACATAATAATACTGTTAGCAATACTCTTTGGATACTATGAGATTAGAAAGGTTCAGAAGCACAGTTGAAAAATATATGGCACATGGAAATTGAGAAAAAGTGGGCTACGGAGATGGGCGGGGTGGGCTGAGAGTAGCAGCGGGGTGGGATTAACAACTCATGATCTGTAATAGTTAGCACCGAAAATACCATTTCATGTGTAAATCAAACTATATTTTGTGTCATGTAATACTGTGTATAGAAGTACCATGTATGTGAAAGTTATGAATAATGTGTATGTAACAAAAATTGCAGTTTTTTTTGTAAAACAAAGTCCTCCGAAGAGGGCGGGGTGGTGGATGGAGCAATAAATAATAATAATAATAATAATAATAATAATAACAATAACAACAACAATAAACCTGTTCTGGTGCAATGTGTCATGAATTATGTGAGAAAATTGGCCATTTATGATGTGTGTATTTGCACAAATAATGATTGTGTGAGTGTTGCATATCGATGACTGATTGATTCTCTGCAGGATGTGAGTAAACGCATGTCTCTGCCCATGGACATCCGCCTGCCTCCAGAGATCCTCAAAAAGCTGCAGATGCAGAGAGAAATGGAGAATGAGAACAACTCTCCTCCCTGCAAACCCCTCAGCCGCATGTCCCGACGGGCTTCACTGGTGAGTACCCCTATACATAAATACAGTTGTTCCCAAACTTTTTCGGTTACTGTACCACCAAGTGAATTTTGCTCTGCCCGGAGTACCCCTGAAGAACCCCCCCCATTTGAATTTTACCAGTAGGCCTATGGTCTCATGAGTCTTCAAGTACCCCCTGTGGATAGACCAAGTACCCCAACTGGTCCTAGTACCCCTTGTTGGGAACAACTGCTCTAATACCCCAATACCCTAACCCCTCAGCTGCATGTCACTACGGGCTTCACTGGTTAGTATCACATACCTCAAACCCGTATATACACCCATACTGCAATACCCTAATACACCCATACCCCTATACCCTAAATCAATCCACTCAAACACATGTCGTGACAGTCATCACTGTTAAGTACCCTGTACCCCCTTACACCCATACTGCAGTACCCCAATACACGCATACCCTAAATCAAATCCCTCAGCCGCATGTCCCTGCGGGCTTTACTGGTCAGTAGACTACCCCCCTGTACCCAATACCATGATGCCTAAACCATATGGTCATAACCTTACATGCAGTGCCATTTCTACATTTCTCAGATTTTGCTTCTTTTTTTTTTTTATACTGAAAGTTATCAGATTTTCAACCCAAACCTAATATTAGATAAAAGGAACCTGAGTGAACAAATAACAATGACATACTTATTTCATTTATTTCATAAACAAAGTTATGCAACACCCAATGCCCCTGTGTGAAAAAGTAATTGTCCCCTTACACTCAATAACTGGTTGTGCCACATTTAGCTGCAATGACTCCAACCTAACGCTTCCTGTAGTTGTTGATCAGTGTCTCACGACGCTGTGGAGGAATTTTGTCCCACTCTTCCATGCAGAACTGCTTTAACTAGTGACATTTGTGGGTTTTTAATCATGAACTGCTCATTTCAAGTCCTCCCACAACATCTCAATTGGGATTAGGTCTGGAAGTTGACTTGACCATTCCAAAACTTTAAATGTGTTGCTTTTTAGCCATTTTCATGTAGACTTGATTGTGTCTTTTGGATCGTCTTAGTCCTGAGGCAGCAAAGCATCCCCAAACCATCATACGACCACCATGCTTGACTGTTGGTATGAGGTTTCTACTGTGGAATGCAGTGTTTGGTTTTCACCAGGCATAATGGGACCCATGTCATCCAAAAAGTTATACATTTGAATCACCTGTCCATAAAACATTGTCTTGAAAACATTGTCAGAGTCTTGATGATCATCCAGATGCTTCCAGGTGCTTTTTTGGCAAACTTGAGTCAACTTTTTGGACTACACAGGTCCCATTATGCCTGGCGAAAACCAAACACTGAATTCTACACTAACCAACACTCAAGCGTAGTGGTGGTAGTATGATAGTTTGGGGATGCTTTGCTGCCTCAGGACCTGGACGACTTTCCTTAATAGAAGGAACCATGAATTCTGCTCTGTATCAGAGAATTCTACAGGAGAATGTCAGGCCATCTGTCAAAGTCCAGACCTAATCCCAATTGAGATGTTGTGGCAGGACTTGAAATGAGCAGTTCATGCTTGAAAACTTACAAATGTTGCTGATGTACAGCAGTTCTGCATGCAAGAGTGGGCAAAAATGTCTCCACAGTGATGTGAGAGACTGATCAACAACTACATGAAGAATTTGGATGCAGTCATTGCAGCCAAATGTGGCACAAACAGCTATTGAGCGTAAGGGGGCAATTCTTTTCTCACAAAAGGGGAATTGGGTGTTGCATAACTTTATGCTAACTTTAGGCTACCTTGTGTATTTTTCCATACAGTCTGACATTGGCTTTGGAAAGCTGGAGACATACGTGAAACTGGGAAAACTGGGAGAGGTAAGAATGTCTCTATGGTTACGTGCTTTCAGCTGCAGTTTAAGGCACACATCCAGCTGATTTAATAGGTGCAGGATACGGAGAAATTAGAATCGTTGAAACTAAAGGTGTGGGTATTCCCAGTGTGGTTATTCAGTGCATGGGTTTTCACCTTCTATTTAACCCCTGAGATGAGGGGAATTTGTGTATTTCATAAGTGAAAGTAAAATAAAGTTTTGTATAAATGTTAGAATTATGAAATTGTGTTTGCTGAAAAGCAGAAAGACTACATTCCAAACCTATTTCTAAGCAATGTGGTAATTAGCATTGGGGTGGGATTGTCACATGGAACGTGGGGTTGGTTGTCCCTATCAACTCCATTATAACCATATATTAATTGGGGACATTGCCACTGCCAGTATACAATAAATCCCAAGCTCTTTTGTGCTGTTGTTATAAAGACCCCCCTTACCAGTAAACACAAACACCTTTGGCCGACATATCAAAATGTCTAGGGAATATGTAGTGTGGAAAGCGTTTACACATTGGAAAGACGTCGCCGAGACATCAGAAAAGAATGTTGATGCCTGGCCGACGTATAAACAGAATTTAGAATTTAGAATGTAGATATTCTAAATACATCTGAGACGTCTTGCCAATTAGCAAACGATATCTAAATTGCATCTTCCCGATGCATCACATATACATCCGTTGGGCAGAGGAATCTGGGCCATCTGGGTTTGTTGCCTCAGACATTTCTTCTGTCTCACACCCACACAAACCTACTCAAAATGTCATATGTTGTTCTCAAGGCATAAAATGCAGAACTTTGTTTGAAATATTGTTTGAGCAAAGAAAAGCTTGGCTATTTCTAAGACTATGTATGCATTTCCTGTTCCAAAAGGAATAAGCTACTAGCAAACACTGTGACAACCAACTACATACTGGTTGTCACAAGTGGACAGAGTGTGTTTGATTGCTTATAACTCCATGTTGGAATAAGATGAGGATAAAAATGGTCCCCATTTCAACCCAAGACCTTCCTTTCTATAATGTTGAAGAGAGTCTTGTAAGATATACTGGTGCTGAGAACTACACGAGTGTAAAACGTATGACAAGCAACACTGGTCTCCCCTACTGCATACCTAGTTCTACATAGCAATATTAGATTGATTTATAGAACTGGTGTATGTACTCTCACACACGGTGGTTACTTATCTGTTGTCTCAGACTGTACTCATGAATGCTGAGTTACTGTTAGTGCAGAGGAGCAGTCAGACTAAATAGGCTACATCTGTTCTAGTCATGCTCAGTCATTAGGGTCAACAACTGGGCTGCATCTCATTACAGAAAGTTGTCCCCTTCCATCTGTCCTCATTCACTCCCTTTCACAATAGCTGGATAGGTGTAAGCAATCCCTGTGTTTAGTTTCCTTCATATTGCTTACACCTATGCAGTCCTGCCAGATCTGTGAAGGGGTGAACATGGAAGACCGCAGGGTGTGAGCAGTGTTCTGGAATGGCATGCAGTCTAGGTCACCTGAAATCGGGGGGGGGGGGGGGGGGGTTAGTTTACTGTAAAGACATGTCCTAACTGAACTAGTGTCTGGTTGGTCAACCATGACTGCTCATCTACATAACAAGGTGGTCATGTTTAAAATACCTTACATCCTGCCATGAGACAAGCCAGTGTTTCAAAAAAAGAGACAGCAATGACATAAAGCTACCTGGTAGCCAAACAAACCTTTATAAGTTAGGGATAAGGTTATGGGGTAGGGTTAGGGATAAGGTTATGGGGTAGGGTTAGGGATAAGGTTATGGGGTAGGGTTAGGGATAAGGTTATGGGGTAGGGTTAGGGATAAGGTTATGGGGTAGGGTTAGGGATAAGGTTATGGGGTAGGGTTAGGGATAAGGTTATGGGGTAGGGTTAGGGATAAGGTTATGGGGTAAGGTTATGGGGTAGGGTTATGGGGTAGGGTTAGGGATAAGGTTATGGGGTAGGGTTAGTGTTAGGGATAGCTTCTACCCCCAAGCCATAAGACTCCTGAACATCTAGTCAAATGGCTACCCAGACTATTCACATTGCCTGCCCCCCACACCACTGCCATTCTCTGTTGTCATCTATACATAGTCACTTTAATTAACTCTACCTACATGTACATACTACCTCAACTAACCGGTGCTGCCGCACATTGACTCTGTAATGGCACCCCAATGTATATATTGTTATTTTTTACTGCTGCTCTTTAATTACTTGTTACTTTTATCATCTCTTATTCTTATCTGTATTTTTTGAAACCGCACTGTCGGTTAGGGGTTCGTAAGTAAGCATTTCACTGTAAGGTCTACACCTGGTGTATTCGGCGCATGTGACTAATAAAATTTGATTTGATAAGGTTAGAGTTAGGGATAAGGCTATGGGGTAGGGATAAGGTTATGGGGTAGGGTTAGGGCTAAGGTTAGTGTTAGGGATAAAGTTATGGGGTAGGGTTAATGTTATGGGTTAGGGTTAAGGGTTAGGCTCAGTAGTCAGGGTTAGATATTTGGAATGGCCATAAAGTGACGACCATTATATATGCAAAAAAAGTACTGATGTGATTAACTAATTATTCCCGTTTCAATTACTTCCTGTTCCTGTGTAGGGGACATACGCCACGGTTTTTAAGGGGCGGAGCAAACTGACGGAAAACCTGGTGGCGCTGAAAGAGATTAGGTTAGAGCACGAGGAAGGAGCGCCCTGTACAGCTATCAGAGAAGGTAAAAAAACACACAGCACCCTATACAACCATTGTCTCGGAAATGCCAGGCCTAGTGCTACAGCGCTAGGTCTGGGAATTATGTTGGATTTGGAGGACGCTCTTCACACAGACAACTCTCCCAACAAATCAGGAGTGGGTATGCGGCACTTAAAAATAATCCCCTCGGAAACATGACAGAGGCGGACACAATACGGGCGAAGATGGCTAAAACTAACCTAGCTACAGCCACAGTCAGTGGTTGTAAGCTTGTAACACTAATATCATAGCGCATGCAAACGACTCGCTTGCAGAATGCACACATTGAAACTATCCTCGGCGAGCTCCATCTAGCTAGCCGCTGGACACGTTTACGGCAGGGCTCTGGGCTGATTTTCTGGCATCCAACTCATCCCTTCCAATCTGACGGCGGACAAAGTACAGATGTGTATGCTGGAACATTGGTAAATTGTGGGAGGCATCCCGTCCGTCTAGAGAGACTAATACAACCATCAAACCTCTCCTAACCTCTCACCCTCCTCACAAAACACATACTGTACCAACAGGTTTTTTGTCTCAGATTTACTACAGTAGCTTTTCAGAACTCAAGAGTAGAACACTACCACCCAGTGGCGCTAAAATGTCATTCGCATGTCCTCACGCCCCCATGCAGCCAGAGCAGCATCCAACCATTTTCTCTGTGCATCTCTGCAGTGTCTCTACTGAAGAACCTAAAACATGCCAACATTGTCACGCTGCATGACATCATACACACAGAACGCTCCCTCACTCTAGTCTTTGAGTACCTGGTGAGTAGTACACACATCTTTCAAATACTTCATGATCAGTATATTAACCAGTGTTATCTGCTTTTTTTACTTACAAGTTAAAGTTCTGAAAATGTGTGCCTGTGTGTCTCAGGACAGTGATCTGAAACAGTACCTGGACAACTGTGGAAACCTCATGTGCATGAACAATGTCAAGGTTAGTCCACCCTACTGAACACTGTTAATCATCATCAGACAGAGGCGTTATGTCTTCTCTCTCTCTGCCCCCTCTCCTCTCTCTCTGTAGATCTTTATGTTCCAGTTGTTACGTGGTCTGTCCTACTGCCATAAGAGGAAGATCCTTCACAGAGACCTCAAACCTCAGAACCTGCTCATCAATGACAAGGGAGAGCTCAAACTAGCAGACTTCGGTATGACACACACACAGAGATAGTCTCACCATACAGACACACTGACAACCTAGTAACAGATCTCCCTCTATATTATCTAGGGCTGGGCCGATTCCGTCGCGTTACTCTTTAGTATCGTGTCAAGGAAACAAAACACGATTTAACTTCTTTAGAGAAATTGCCCTAATGTTAGAAACAAACATCAGTATGTTGTCATCCAGAGTAATTTATTTATTTTCCAAGCTACTGCACACATTAATTTACCTACAGACGGTTTTTAAAAGGAGCAAAGAGTTTGGTCTGCTTCCTGTTTTCATTCTTGGCATACAAACAAAATATTGCGAAATTGGTATTGTCCCAGCCCTAATATTATCCCTAACCTTTTCAACACACATCCTGCATGTAGATAGAAGACCAGATCAGTAGATAAAATGCTCCCTCTCTGAGATCCAGCTCATGACTGTTTGATTGGTCAGGTCTGGCCCGGGCCAAGTCTGTGCCAACTAAGACCTACTCCAACGAGGTGGTGACTCTATGGTACCGCCCCCCTGAAGTACTGCTGGGTACCACAGAGTACTCTACACCCATCGACATGTGGTGAGTACATACCACACATATGCGAGCACACACACACACACACACACACACACACCTCCATTCTGACTCAGAGACATTTCAACAAACCTACTCAGTGTCACATAGATTAAAACCTCTTAAGGATCGGCCTCTTTTTTTTCAATTTTAGCCTAAATTGACATACCCAAATCTAACTGCCTGTAGCTCAGGCCCTGAAGCAAGGATATACATTTTATTGGTACCATTTAAAAAGGAAACACTTTGCAGTTTGTGGAAATGTGAAAGGAATGTAGGAGAATAACACATTAGATCTGGTAAAAGATAATACAAAGAAAAACAAAACTTTTTTTCTACCATCATCTTTGAAATGCAAGAGAAACACCATAATGTATTATTCCAGCCCAGGTGCAATTTAGATTTTGGCCACTATATGGCAGCAGTGTATGTGCAAAGTTTTAAACTGATCCAATGAACCATTGCATTTCTGTTCAAAATGTTGTATCAAGACTGCCCAAATGTGCCTAATTTGTTTATTAATAACTTCATGTTCAAAACTGTGCAGTCTCGTCAAACAATAGCATGGTATTCTTTCACTGTAATAGCTACTGTAAATTGGACAGTGCAGTTAAATTCTTGTTAATCTAAGTTTACTGCCAATATCAGATATGTCTACGTCCTGGGAAATGTTGTTGTTACTTACAACCTCATGCTAATTGCATTAGCCTACGTTAGCTCAACCGTCCAGCAGGGGACCCACCGATCCTGAAGAAGTTTTAACCTTCATCAACACTACCAGAGTGAAAACCTAAATGAGGGAGAACATGTTTTGATTAGATATGTTTACCACACTATGAATCATCACAGCAATATAGCTAAGCTGTTCCTTCACTTAACTCGTATGTAAGCCACCACTCCTGATGTGAGCAATCACCATGGTGATAATTTCTGCATCACATTCATTAACCTTGAATCTCCAAAGGCTATTATCCAGCAACACATCAATACAGAACCTTTCATAAACTCATTTGCAAAACATTCCTTTCATCAGTGGATGGGTCTCCATCGGAGCAGACACCCTCAGTGATAAACAAAGGGAAGCAGTGTACTCTATGACACCCTGCCTCTTACATAGGCCTGCTTGTGATCCCTACACACAGTCTTTGATGTGTGTGTCTGTGTCTCTGTTCTACCGACGAACCTCTTGCTGTCTGTGTGTGTGTGTGTGTGTATGCAGGGGTGGGGCAGATTAGTGTGTGTGGACATTTTTAAATATACTTATGGGGACCAGAAGTCCCCACAAGAATAGTAAACAAACCAAAAAAAAATACACCAACTGGAGACATTTTGCAAGTCCCCACAAGGAAAAAGGCTATTTCTAAGGGGTTTAGAATTAGTGTTAGGGGTTAAAGGCTATATTTGAGTTAGGTTGAGGGTTAAGGTTAGGAAAATAGGATTTTGAACAGGAGTCAATTGTGTGTCCCCACAAGGTTAGCAAAACAAAACTGTGTGTGTGCATGCTGGCCCCCATGTGATGTAATGTTATGATTCCATAAGTGTGTATATATATATATATATCACACACACACACACACACACACACACACATACGTGCGTGTCTCCAGGGGTTTGTTATTTCCATGGAGACAACCAGAGTCAGAGGGGACCGTTCACACGGTGCCAGAACTCATGGGACTGAGTGTCTTCAATTTATCAAGCAAGATATTGAGCCCCGCACATGTCTCCTTGCTTAATAAAGGGTTATCCTTTGTGCCTACAACTCAGTGCAATGATTTCGATGTTGAGGTAGACATGTTCAAGGTTTTTTAAGGAACATCAGTTTAAGGGAACATTTTTGCTTCCTTAATCGTGATGTTTCTACTGAACCAGTAGGCTGCTCACCTGCACGTTCTCAGACTCCTTTTAGAAGTAAGAGTTATTTTGTACCTCCATCCAATCACAGTCACTCTATTGAGACATATTGCAGACTTGTTGAAAAAGATGTTGTTCATCTCCTTAAGAACAAACAGGAGTCCACATCTTCACATAATTTACCTCAGGATGAAAAACAAGCTTTGCTTGATTTACAATCCGATATGTCAGTCCTTACCCTCCCTGCTGATAAGGGTGGGTCGGTTGTACAATCCGATATGTCAGTCCTTACCCCCCTGCTGATAAGGGTGGGTCGGTTGTACAATCCGATATGTCAGTCCTTACCCCCCTGCTGATAAGGGTGGGTCGGTTGTACAATCCGATACGTCAGTCCTTACCCTCCCTGCTGATAAGGGTGGGTCGGTTGTACAATCCGATATGTCAGTCCTTACCCCCCTGCTGATAAGGGTGGGTCGGTTGTACAATCCGATACGTCAGTCCTTACCCCCCTGCTGATAAGGGTGGGTCGGTTGTACTCATGGAGAGGATTGTTTATATAAATGAGTGTCATAGACAGCTGCTTGATAACACCTTTTACAAGAAACTCAGAAGTGACCCCACTGCCCCATTTCAGAACACGATCTTTACTGTCCTAGATGGGTATTTAAGTTCTGGTCAGATAACAAAAAAATAACTTTTTGGCTATTCAACACTTCAAATTGCTACTTTTTATACTTTGCCGAAATTACACAAGAATGTTACAAAACCTCCAGGGCGCCCTATTGTAGCGAGCATTGATGCAGAAACGGCCCCTTTATCATTTTTTGATTAGACCACTTGCAGAACAGCTCCCCTCCTTGGTAAAGGACACCAGCAGTATGATCTCTATTACTGAATCTCTTGATCCTCTTCCTGAGAATACTTTGTTAGTTACTTTTGATGTTGAGTCGTTACATTAATATTCCACACGAGGGCGGTATTGAAGCTATGGAACATTTTCTTCTGCACCGTGACACCTTCCAGTGCATGCTTTATAACATTGGCTGAAATAGTACTCACACACAACTATTTCATGTTTCTAAATGATTTCTTTATTCAGACGAAGGGTACTGCTATGGGATCCCCCATGGCTCCTAACTATGCTCATTTGTATGTGGGTTACATGGAGAAACAGTCCATTTTCAAACCTCTCAAAAACATTTTCTTGCCTAACATTATTTGGAAATGGTATATTGATGATATTTTTGTTCTATGGAGGGGTGATGCCAAAGAGCTCCAGGCATTCCATGCTTTTCTTAACTCTTGTTCTGAGCATCTGAGATTTACTATGCAATCTGACACACGTCAAATCAGTGTCCTTGATCTTCTAATCTTGTGTGAGGATAATGTTCTATACACTGATCTTTACAGGAAACCTACTGATCATAGCAGTTTGTTGAGGGCTGATTGTTTTTCAAGGGAAGCTGGTGACAACTGTTTGCCCTACAGCCAATTCTGTCGAATCAAAAAAAACTATTTGATTGACAGAAATATGGCTGAGACGCAAAGAAAATTCAAGGAGAGGGGGTAGAAAAATGGTCAGATTAATACTGCCATTGAGAAAATTCAAAACAAACCGAGACATGATCTTTTTCAAGGACAGTCTCGCAAAAAGAAGCATTCTTGCGTTCTAACTACCCGCTATTCAAAGTGCTCTGAACAAATTAAGGGAATTCAAATATTGGCACATTCTAAGATCCGATGACAGTATCGGTAATGTGTTTTCGGACCCTCCCTTGATCGTATTCTCGCGGGGAAGAAATCTCAGAGATCAACTGGTAATCTGATTTACCACCCCAAGATATCCCTGCACAACGTTTACTGGATGGAAACTACAAGTGTAAATAATGGCTGTGCTCAATGCAATGGCACTTATAAATGTAGATCCTTTAAAACACCCCAAACAGGGAAACAGATCCCAATCAAAGGTGTTGTCATGTGCTCCACTAAGGCAGTTATTTATCTTATAACTTGTCCTTGCGATAAAAATGTCAGTAAAACAAAGGGCGAATTAAAAGTACGAATCTCAGAGCACCGTAGCACCATTAGGTGCAAAAACTCGTCTTACCCAGTTGCAGCCCACTTTTCGGAAGAAAACCACTCGATTTCATCCCTACGTTATATCGGCATCGAACATGTCACCCTCCCTAGGAGAGGGGGTGACCTCGACAATTTGTTAAAACGAGAGGCTGCCAGGATCTTTAATTTAAAGACCCTTGCTCCCTTCGGACTCAATGTAGACATTGATCTGAAGACATTCTTGTGATTGTGATTTGCTATTGTAAATGTTTGTAGTCCTATGTGGCATCTATGATCGTATGCAATCCATTCATGTTTTTGGTATGGTATTTTTATATCTGAAGATTAACAAATGACCAGGCCACACCCGGCCATGATTAGACACCACTATATAAAACTAGTGACCCAAAGTGTTTGTCATTATACCCTGATGGCTCGTCTGTCGAATCGTTGGTTATTCAATTACTGCATCTGAGCTCCTAGTGTGTGCGGCTCTCCTTTCATTTTTCAAGGCAGTACCACCATTACCACCTCCCTTCAGGCATTAGTCTCCAAAGATCAATTTGGCTGTGTTCGAGAGCAGCAAATCCATGATGCATCGTGGGTAAATGGTGACTGATTGACTGATCTACAAATAATCCAGAGTATTTATTTATGACGCAAGGTGATTTGTAGATCAGTCAGTCTTGACTCAACTTTAAAGTCGGCTGCAATGTCGAACGTGCCCCTTCACTTTCCATTTAAATCCTGTGCTTTCTGTGTGTTAAAGGGGCGTGGGTTGTATTCTATTTGAGATGGCGACGGGTCGTCCCATGTTCCCCGGCTCCACAGTGAAGGAGGAGCTGCACTTGGTCTTCAGACTCATTGGTAATTATATTTTTTAATTTACACCACAGGGAGCCATCTTGCTGGGGTAAGTCGTGAGGATTCAAATACATACAGACATAGAATATGAAGAATGACCCTCTCCTGTCTCTCTCAGGTACACCAACAGAGGACAGCTGGCCAGGTATCTCCAATAACGATGAGTTCAGATCCTACATGTTCTCCCAGTACAGACCTCAACCACTCATCAACCACGTGCCCAGGTTACACAACCACAATAAGACCACTTACCAACCACTTGCTCATGTAACACAAATCACAACTAAACAAGTACTGTGTTTCTTCTCCAGGCTGGATACTGAAGGGATTGACATGCTTACTGCTCTACTCCTGGTAAGAAACCACACCTACACCAACCTCTAACCACTAGTGTTGTATACCAAACCGCTATTCTGGTTTTAAGTGTGTATCTCTGTGTTATTTCAGTATGACACTAGGACCAGAGTCTCGGCTGAAGCATCTCTAAGACACCCCTACTTCCTCAGCCTGGGAGAGAACATCCACAGCCTCGCAGACAGTAAGACACACACACACACGTATTTGACTTCAGTCATGTGCTGAGGATGATGTATTAAGTGGCAAATTGTTTTGTGCATTATGTGCAAAAAACACCATTGACCAATATTTCTCACCCCCCACCTTAGCCTCCTCAGTGTTTTCCCTCAGAGAGATTCAACTGCAGAAAGACCCAGGCCACCGGAGCTCAGTGTTCCAGCCTCCAGGTAGTCTCAACACATTACTTCCAGAAATCATCACAACAATATGAAATGACTACTGGAAATAAACCATGAAACCATGTTCAGTCATGTCATGTCCGTGTTCTCTTTACCAAACCCAGGTCGGGGAAAGAACAGAAGACAGAGCATATTCTAAAGGATGACCAGCCAGAGGGGTACAGACAGGGAGAGTCTATTCTGAGAAAGCATCAAGGAGGAATCGGATTTGAAGACAAAAACACCCCAATCCCCCATACAAATACAAACTTCGAGGTCATATCCAGAGCCCTATACTACGAATGTAGTTTGAGGAGTTAGCGATGTCACCTCTGAGTTCAACTTGGGATAACTGGTACCACGAAAGTTGGTCACCTTTTAGCCAGGTACATTTCTATGTCAACTAACCCTTCAGATGTAACCTGCTCTGGGCCAGTCTAACTAAAAGACATTTAAGTGTCTGAGCCACGAGTTAAGGACCAATGAAATCAGATCCCCTCCCTCTCTCATATGATTGCATCATCCACTTCATTTGAGGAAGACAACTGATTAAATATTTTATTAATAAAATGTGTATAAAAAAATCCTAATGTTAAAATACCTATCACATTTTGTTAATGAGATATGCATTTGAAACATCACACACAGTAAAAATGTTGTATGACTTTATACAAGTATTTTATTGATGGAGTGGGGAGAAAATGTGCTCATGCATTGATAACCACACCAAAGAAACAAATCAAAATGTCCCTTCTGAAAGTCGATTTGAAATAATATCCCGCTGAATTTTGATTTTGGCACAAATGAAAATGTGGCACTGACTTGCCCATGAACTGATGTTTCAGCATCGTCTCAATGACGAGTTGGGGGTTTGACTAGTCACATGCACGCACAGTTACAACCCTGCTAGGGTTAGCGGCAGGCGGACGAGCAATATCCACCGCTGTAGTACGGCTGAAGCCCGAGCTGGAATGGGAAGCTAACTGAAGCTGGCTAGCTGAGTAGATAGATCTAGCTTGCTTCGTAGTATACCCCTCTGGTCAACCTCAAAGGTCTTTCCTGGTTAAATAAAGGTTAAAGTTAAATGAACAAACACATATCTGATCCCCTCACGCTCCCCACAACAGAGAATGGACACAGACAGGGTTTCTGAGAATGAACTTGCACTACACCTCAAAAGGTTTGGAGCTTAGGTCCCTCACTCCATACAGATCCTATTAAATTACTAAAGGAACTATGTCATAAACCCTCAAAGTTGCAGAATGGGATGATAATGGCAGCTATTTTGGTCAGGGAGAAATCCAAAACAGTCTAATTGGAATGAATGGCAGTAGAGGCATAATCTTGATTTTACTTATGCAACAAAATAAGACGTGGTATATCAGAAATTGGTAAAACATTGTCATATAATTATACCGTTTATAGGGATTTTTTTTTACCAATTCTCTATAAATAGCCTATAGAATGAATATATTATATAAACAGACCATAAATGTCGAAATTATTGATTCCTTCAAAAGCTATGAGTTATTATATGATACAAAATCAGTACTTGTTGCATTTGCAAGTTGTCAGGGTATGGCTGTTGATTGACTGCATTGTTTGTATGGAATGTTGGCATATTGGCTGTTAATTTGACAAAATATTGGAATCATTCCACTTAAAATGGTTATCTAGTTAGATAAACATACTGTGCAGATAATCTTCACATTCATTGTTTTACAAAATATCTTATCACAGCACTGGCTTATCAACTCCCTTGCCAAAATGGCAGACCTTTTATACCGTCATAAGAAGGTTCATGTCCATTCTCTTTGATGCGCAGTCGGGCATCAGCCATAAAATGAATGTTCAAAACAATAGTGACAAAACGTGCAACATGAATATTAGCATTCTACTGTCATGTTAGTAACACACTGGATTCCCACTGCTGATTCTGGGGACTGACCAGGAAATCTCTCCCATTCTCCTACTCAGTACCCTCCCCTCAGCCCCATGCAGACATCCAAGCCAACCAATCACTCTTCATGTTTCACTGACCTCTTCTCTTTTCGCCATTTCCACTTGTCCTTTTCCATTCCTCCTTTCCTTCTGTTCATGGCTACCGTGAATCTGCTAAAAGCGATCTGCCCAGCACTTTCACATCTGATGAAGTAAAGGAGACAAGGAAAAGAAGCCACTTTAGACTAATGAGATGCAGTTCTCTTTACCCCACACTGGAGAAGCCAATACTCTTACAGAGCTACCTTTCCATGTGTCCTTTGCTTTCTCACCCCCAAACTGAAAGAATTGAAGAGGTGAAAGTTATATGGTGGACACTGTCAGTGGTCATGAAGGAAAGAAGGTGAAGCCATGTAAAATCGTTGGGATCCACTGGGAAAGAAGGCGATGTGTGTTACACTTGAAAACTTCCCCTCTCTATTTTAGCAACCCATGAGGCAGAAGTATTATTGTATGTGTTTTGTTGTGGTAAATTAAGATATTTTAAGTACTGTAATGAAAAGAAATATGTATTTTAACAGATGTTTTCATGTTCTTTCTCAGTGAATTTTATGCCAGATGAAACAAGAGAGGACTCTATTAAATGACTGTAGATGATGTCTAAATGTTTTATAAGACACGTATATTTAGATTTTGTATGAAATGTGATATTCAATATTTTATGTGATTTGTTTACTGCGCCATCATTAAAACCAGAAACTGAATGTATTGTGACCGCCAAGAAGCCAAAAGTGATCAAATAAGAAATAACAAATAAATGAATACATTATCACTGTAGTACATTGACTAGCTCTCATTCAGTACTAATACAGTATACAATACAGTCTGAGTGTCTTCCATTATGCTTGAAAAGAAACAGAAAGAGAACATTTTAAGTGTTCAATAGGCCTTGCCACAATTCCCAATCTGTCTTTAATACCACTTTGGGTATCTAATCATCCTTATTTTGTCACTCATGACCCTTTGTATGATATCATGAGAACCGACAGGTGGCGCTACACCACAGAGACCAAATTGACAGGTCTATAGATATATTTAATAGAGATACAGAAAATGTAGTCATCCATACAAATGCATTACACGAAAAATAACGTGTAATCATGACAATTCACATCGCCGTGGAAGATGCCCTAGTCTCCTACACAGCAGCACAGTTAACTGATGGACATCAGTTTCCAGGGGAGGGCACTGCTAGTTCGAAGTCTATCAGCGTGACGTGACTGGAAGGCAAATACAAGTTTATCAACTCTCCTTAACCATATATGCTAGCCATATGCAGGCATCCCAACTTTGCCAGTCCACTTCAAAAGACGTCAAGGGTTGTGTTGTCGGCGCGCGTAAAGTTATCTTAAAACCTTCCTCCCAATGAAACCATAACCTGCTCCAGCGTTCATCACGCAACCAACTAGCAACAACGAGATGATGTTAGTAGATGATCGTGTCTGGGCTCTGTTCAAGGGCCACTGGCAGCACACACTGACTTACTGGAGCGTGTTCTTCAGTTTCGGGCTGTGTATCGCGTTCCTGGGGCCGACCATCCTGGACCTGAGGTGTCAGACTCAGTCCACTCTGCAGGAGATCACCTGGGTCTTCTTCGCCCAACAGTTCTTCCTCATGCTGGGGAGCGCCCTGGGAGGACTCTTCAAGAAGACGTGAGTGAAAGCTGTCTGGTTTTGACTAGATGCTATACAGTTAATGTCATTATTCACTTCTCGTAGCAGGTTAGGATAATTTACATAGGTTCGGAGAATTGGGTTAAGGTTAGGAAAAGGGTTAGGCAAGCCCAGGGTTTCCCAAACTCGGTCCTGGCCCCCCTCCCTGGGTGCACGTTTGGATTGTTGCCCTAACACGACACAACTGATTCAAATAACCAACTCATCATCCAGCTTTGCTTATTTGAATCAGCTGTGTAGTGCTAGGGGGAAAAACACTAATTGCACCCAGTTTCTGATGAACTCCACCAATGGAGTTGAGCAGAGACCAGGCTTTGTAGAATTCAGCTTGGACTACATTCGCCCCAAGTCAATACTTACAATAATTGTATTA
Source organism: Salmo salar (assembly GCF_965601325.2). Taxonomy (NCBI): domain Eukaryota; kingdom Metazoa; phylum Chordata; class Actinopteri; order Salmoniformes; family Salmonidae; genus Salmo; species Salmo salar. Next base: position 70,735,703 of record NC_138302.1, on the reverse strand, counting down.
TGAAACGCTTACCTTGTACCTATGTTTGTCCTCTGTAGTGTTATGATTAGTTTACCGAAATCCATACTTTTTAATAAAATGTTAATCAAATCCAACCAGACTGTATCCTTGTTGCCATCTTAGAGCAACAGCAATGAGCAAACAGTCATTGGTTGTATTTGATTAATGTTTATTTTAAAAGTATATATTTCAGCAAACAAAGGCACGCACACAACTACAGAGGACAAACATAGGTACAAGGTATGCGTTTCATAATTTACATTTTTGGAAGTATTGACCTTGGGCAAATCGATGTAGTTGGAGCTGAATTCCACAAAGCCTGGTCTCTGCTCAACTCCGTTGGACTTTATCAGAAACCTTGTTCACCATGGAGTTGAATTGTCAGCTAGATTTATGCAGGTACAGACTGGGACCAGAAATGGCCCAGCATCTATTACACACCGGCCCTTTCATGTTGAGGCCCCCATTATTAGCCAAATAATAATTTATGCAGGCCCAATAGGCTAAAGGTGGCCGAGCGGATCTGACATTTACCACCAGAACTGCTCTATGACAAAGATGGTCTACTAGCCTCAAACTCAGCTCTGGACCTCGAAGCCAGGTTCACTGCTTTTTGTTTTTCATTGTTCCTCTCTAATCATGAACTGATTTAGACCTGGGACACCAGGTGGGTGCAATTAATTATCAGGTAGAACAGAAAACCAGCAGGCTCTGGACCTCGTACGGAAAGAGTTGAATACCCCTGGTCCTATAATATTGATAAGAAAGTGACCACTCTAACAATGGAAATGAGTCCACAAAGATGGGAGGAGGCGAGATCAGGTGGGTCCATTCTAGCCAATGAGGGCAGATATGCTTGTAACAGGACATAGAGATAGGTAGAGGGCTGATCTTTGTATCTGTGCCATTATAGCTTCTGTGACAGCATGGGCAGCGCTATAACAGACCCTTTGTGTCCGGAAGTAATTTAGCCATTTATTGTAGTCATTGCGCTCTGTAGAGTTGCTATTTTCTTGAGTTTTCACGTGTCAATTAACTTGTGACATTACTGGAATGCTCATTATATAATGATCAAAAATATAAACACAACATGTAAAGTGTTGTTTTCATGAACAGAAATAGGATCCCAAAAAATGTCCATACGCACAAAAAGCTTATTTCTCTCATTTTGTGGACAGATTAGTTTACATCCCTGTTAGTGAGCACCTTGCTAGATCGTCTGATACCAGCCACCCAAACAGCTGATGAAACTGTGGCTTTGCACAACTGAAGAATGTCTGCACAAACAGTCAGAAACTGTCTCGGAAGCTCATCTGCATGCTCGCCATCCTCACCAGGGTCTTAACCTGATTGCAGTTCGGCGTCGTAATCTACTTCAGTGGACAAATGCTCACTTTTGATGGCCACTGGCTCGCTGGAGAAGTGTGCTCTTCACGGATGAATCCCGGTTTCAACTGTACCGGCCAGATGGCAATAGTATGGCATTGTGTGGACAAGTGGTTTGCTGATGTCAACCTTGTGAACAGAGTGCCCCATGGTGGTGGTGGGGTTATGGTATGGGCAGGAAGGCATAAACTATGGACAAGGAACACAATAGCATTTTACTGATGGCAATTTGAATGCACAGAGATACCGTGATGAGATCCTGAAGCCTTTGTCATTCCATTAATCCGCCATCACCTCATGTTTCAGCATGATAATGCACTGCCCCATGTCGAAAGGATCTGTACACAATTCCTGGAAGCTGAAAATGTCCCAGTTTTTCGATGTTATAGTTATTTCAATCAAATGAAAGCATACATGTTTTTTTTAACCAGGAATAATGAGTAGAAAGCCAAGGTCACAGACTGTTTCCGAACTCATTCATTCAGGCTCTCTACAAAGAACTTGTTACAGGCCACGGTCAGCGCAGCAACCAAGATGACAAACTCCTGAAAGTCCACTTCGCCGTCTTTGTTTTCATCCAGATCACTCATGATCTTCTCTACTACCATAGGGTCCTTACTTGCCGCCAGGAAGTCACTCACCTGACATTGAGCATGTTTAGGATGCTCTGGATCGACATGTACGACAGCGTGTTCCAGTTCCTGCCAACATCTTGCAACTTCGCCCAGCCATTGAAGAGAAGTTGGACAACAATCAACAGGCCACAATCAGCAGCCTGATCAACTCTATGCGAAGGAGGATGTGTCACGCTGCATGAGGCAAATGATGGTCACACCAGATTTTGACTGATTTTCTGATCCACCCCCCTTCCTTTTATTAAGGTATCTGTGACCAACACATGCATATGTTACCCTAGTCATGTGAAATCCATAGATTAGGGTCTAATTAATTTATTTCAATTGAGTGATTTCCTTATATGAACTGTAACTCAGTAAATCTTTGAAATTGATTCATGTTGCATTTTATATTTTTGTTAAGTGTATTAATAGTCTGATTTAATCCACAAATATGATAGTCCGTTTAAAAAAAGGTTAAGGCAGCGGTTCCCAAACTAGGGGTCGCGACCCCATGTGGCGTTGCCTGATATAAATCCAGAAAAAAATACAACAAAATATATATTAGAATACCGTCTTTGTATCTCAATCATTGTACTGTGGTTAACCTTAACGTTAAATTCAACCAGAGAGCACCCTTAGATTATGGGTAAAAGCCGCACTTGACCATTACACTTGAATCATTCCCACAGTGAATGGCTAGGCTCGCTACGCTATGAAACCACACACTATTGCAGAACACTTATTTTACCGGCCGGCGGCCACAATTGATATGGTGAAAAAAATGTGTGGGGAGGCACAGAAACTCACATCAATACCTTTGTCAGATAACTGTTAAACAAAGCATTTATGCTATTGCTAGCAATCAAGAGGAAACTCTGACTGAACGACTCAAACTCCCCAGTTTATGCTCTCCAAATGGACGTTAGCTGTGAGGGCCGAGATGCCCATGCAATGACTTTTGTTCGGTATACATGTCAATGCCAACAAGGCCTTGAGCCTGGCTGAGTGTGAATCTCAGTGATGCTCATGAATTGGAAAGTTGAGTATTTTGCTCTCTCACCACCCCAGAATATAACAAATGATTTCCCTCTGACAACTGGAAATATTGTTCCTATACTAATTACGTTTGTTTGAACCAAATGTATCTGTCTGTCCTCGTGACCTTCACAGATCTCCAGTCCAATAGTTCTGCTCCGATACGTTTCCTGAGCTACTGCCACATGACTGGTGTTTAAATACACATACACCTCTATCAGAGCTGAAGAGATAAGAGAAGGGGAGGGGGAGATATGGTGAGAAAAGCACGAGAGATGTGGGGGAGGGAGAGACCTAGAAAAAATAGAGATTTACATTCTGTTTTTAATTGCAGCTTGTTGAACAGAACATTACTACTGAGGCCACTACACAGAGAGTTAGTGGAAAGTTGGCAAGGCGGCGGTGTAGATAAGGCGTCTCCGCTGTACACTAGGTGCATCAGGGGGTCTGATAAACTGTGATAAACCAGGTAAATAAATAGCTCTTACCTAGGTATTGGGTCAAGGTGACATTCCAGCTACAATACGGCCCACGTTAGCAGAGCTGGAAAAACAGCCCCTCATCTACCCCTCCATGGAGTTGCCTCTAGCACCGGGCTAAGGCCAGAGAGGGAGCAAAAGAGGGCTGGGTCCCGTCGCTTCCTGGATGGCAGACCAGATGAGAATGGAAGTGGAGAGAGAGGGTCAGTAAGGGTGCTCAATTAAATCAAACAGAGGGAGCTATAAATTGTAGTTAAATGAAAACAGTTCTTTCCCAAAAGCCACTATTACCCACAAGAGTGCTCTAATATCCTCTCTCCCCCCACCCCTTTCCAGGCTCCGCTGCTCCCTCTCAGCTCTCTTCGTCTCCAGTCTTGTCATCTCCGTGGTGTTTGCCATCATCCCACTTTGCCACCATGTGCTGATGCTGGCTGTTGCCATGGCGATATCTGGCACGGCAATGGGGGTGATTGACACCATCGCCAACCTGCAGCTGGTGAAGCTCTACCAGAAAGACTCAGCCATTTTCCTACAGGTCAGGGAGAGGCAGGAGTAAAGGAGGAGGAAGGGATGGAGGGGAGGAGAAAGTAATGGGGGTCAGGGGTATTTTGATCACAAATTATGCAAAGATGATTCAAAGAACAGGTGGTAATTTTCTCTCCATCTCCCACCATACCCCCCTCCATGTTCCTTTCTTTCTCTCCTATTCCTCCCTGTCTTCTACCCAGGTCCTGCATTTCTTCATAGGGCTGGGAGCGTTGGTCAGTCCCCTGGTAGCAGACCCATTCCTGTCGGAGGGGAGTTGTGTTCTGGGGGGGAACTTGACAGCCAACTCCTCCACTGACCTCCATCACCTCCGCAGCTCCCTGGCAGGTAAGGGGACAACCCCTCTGCACAACGTATCCCACCACTACCACCTCCACACAGAGGGCATCATCACCACCAATGTGTCCTACGCATTCTGGATCATGGCTCTTATCAATGTAAGTGTATGAACACTTTGTTAGCAGTTGGATTGTGGTGTTGTAGCTGTAGGTTGATACTGTAGCTGTAGGTTGATACTGTAGCTGTAGGTTGATACTGTAGCTGTAGGTTGGTGTTGTAGCTGTAGGTTGATACTGTAGCTGTAGGTTGGTGTTGTAGCTGTAGGTTGATACTGTAGCTGTAGGTTGATACTGTAGCTGTAGGTTGATACTGTAGCTGTAGGTTGGTGTTGTAGCTGTAGGTTGATACTGTAGCTGTAGGTTGGTGTTGTAGCTGTAGGTTGATAGGCTGTAGCTGTAGGTTGATACTGTAGCTGTAGGTTGATACTGTAGCTGCAGATTAGCAGTAGCAACTGGTACATTTGAATAGCAAAACAAAAGGGAGATTGTTCTGCAGGACAGGCTTCCTCGATCAGAGAGCGATGGTTCTTTTGCATAGACCGTAACGAGGGAGTCACAGAGAGAGACTTTTATTTTTTACAACTGCATGCGTGTTCTCTCGCTAGCTGCCTGTACCAGTAGCAGTGTATGTGTTGATGTACCGTGAGAGGCTGTTTCCCTGCTCGAACCACAGCCCACGTCTACTGGACAAGGAGAAAAACTCACAGAAGAACCAACAGGACCACAATATCCAGGGTAAGACCACCCCTTACCCAACTCAGGGTAAGTCTCACAATGCTCCCCTCACACCTCCACAAATCCAGTGTTAAGCCCCCCCAACACATTCACGCAACCCAAGGAAAGACCCCCCTCAAATATATACAATGGCTGCCAGGGTAGAATCCCATACAGCCCCATCTCCAAATGTCTCACCAACTAAAACATGGCTAGTGCTGGGCTGGAATAAAAGCCTGCACAACCTGCAGCTCTCCAGGTCTGGGGTTGAAGACCCCTAAACTAAACCTTCCTGTGTTGTCCATCCAGGTCACGGGGGTTTGTTTGGCTGCTGTAACTATGCTGATGTGAAGGATCGCCCTGCCTCCTATTTCCTCCTCTACATTCTGGGTGGAGCCGTGCTCTTCATCACTGACGGCATAATAGTGAGACTGAACCTTGCCCCCCCCCAACACACAGACTGTTAGTGCTAACTATCACCATCAGCCTTCTAACATATAGATTTGTTCTCTTACACAGGGTTCTTACACAGGATTCATTTACACCTACGCAGTGTCTCCTCCCCTCTCTCTGCCTCACAAGACGGCAGGCTGTCTGACCAGTGTGTTCTGGGCATCCGTCACCGTGGGCAGACTGGTGTCTATATATCTGTCATACAGATACACACAACAACGACTAATCTCGGTCAGCCTGGTACGGACACACACTCTAGTGTTTTTGCATACTGTATTAGTAGTGTGTGTGTATTGAAGTGAAACTGCTTTTAAAACAGATGTTATTTGAGAGATGATGAAATATTTGATGGGTGTTTTTAAAAGTCCGGTGGATGGCTTTATTGCACACGCACAGTATACACACACACACAATGCATCCATGCACATGTGAAGAGCGCAAAACGCAATTTGAATTCAAATAGTCATACATATCTGCATCAATGTTATTTTGTGTCATGCGAAATGCATAACAAGCATATAGATGCTTAACAAGTGTATAGATTACAGGTGGTAGATATATTGATCTCCTTACATTATTTAGGGAAAAAGGCATGGACATGATATGACCATGTGAAAATAAATAATTTACTTCCACTGTCCTGCGCTCCCTCCCTCTCTGTGTTTCAGGTGGGGATGATGGCGGTGCAGTGTCTGCTGTTGATCCTGTACTCCAGCCCTGTGTTCCTCTTCATGGGGACATGTGTGTTAGGCCTTTTCATCAGCAGTGTGTTCCCCTGCATGGTGGCCCTCACAGAAGACATGGTCAACTATAAAGGTATGTGTGCACACACACACAGTAAGAATGCTTGCATTTTAAATGTTAAAGGGTAAAGTGTCCTCTCCCTATCTTAGGGTGTGCCACTACGGTCCTGGTGACCAGTGCTGGTACAGGAGAGATGGTGCTGCAGCTTCTCACGGGACAGGTAAGAAACTCAGGGGGGGTTACTGCTCTGAATAGGCTAGCCTGTGTTGTCTAGGTGTAATGTGTCTTTCTCTCTTCAGTTGATCCACAGTAAAGGCAGTTATAGTTTCATGTTGGTTGGTATGATATCATCCTGCATCGGATTCACAGTATTCCTGGGCCTACTCTATATCCAGCATCAACACAGGAGCTCCCAAGCAGGTACACACTCACACATACACCAACAGGTTGTGATGAAACTATTTTAGTCAACTAAATCTCAAATCTGATTTATTTCCCTCCACAGCCACTAGTAAGGAAATCGCCATGACAGAGAAGCCTTCAAGTGAGTAATGGAGAGAGGCCGTGAGGATGAATCAATGGAAAGAGAGGACTGTTTAAACAAATGACAAAGTGAAGGAAAAACAGAAATGACCCAAATGTTTAAAATGGCTGGAGGAAAGACAGTCCAATGTTAGACATCAGTCCCTCTGCTCCTTTCATCCCACTCTCAACACCCAGACAATCAAGTTAATCCCCAAAGACTATCCCATCCTACCCAGTACTCCTCCAGATCAAACAAACTGAGTCAGCTGGCCTTATATACATCTTCCAATGTATCATTCTTAACAGTATGAGTGGAGACAGTATTATGTTTTATGCACTACCTGTCTGACCATGACTGTAGCATTCATAAACCAGGAGTTGGAAGAATAGATGTTAACTTGGCTTGTTCATGTATCTTTTTAAATGCTCTGACCCATGATACAGTGTAAAGCCATGAACAGGTGGAGACCAAAGCTTCCTCCATTGGCATGCTGTTTATTTAAACTCAACGGCAGCTGGTATCCTGCTGGATCCTTAACTGCTCCATGTTTTATAGAGCTTTCATGTAGACAGTGACCCATGTGACTCTGGAGTGGTCACATGAGGACAGATGGTGTTGCTATGTGAGCAAGGTGTGGTGGTTGGTTACCTCGTAAAACTCACTGGATTAGGAAAACAAGTCTTGTGGGGACATAGCCTCGAAGACTAGATTTGGAAATAAGGAACAAACAGGGAGACTAGAGCAAGTTTTTTTTTAATAGTCTTCTGTTAAACGTTTCCTATTTCACCTCAAACATGCCACTCCAAGACAAGTAGCTTGTAAACATTTGAAAAGCATTGAACAAATACATTTACAGAAGTGAACAAAAGAAAAGAACGGTAGAAGCAAACAGTTTGTCATTTCAACTGCAAAAGTACTGGTTTTATAATTGAATTGTGATTCAAATAAAAACAATTGTTAAAATGTAAAATACTTTTTTTTTACAGAAATATGCACTAGGTGTAATGCTGGGTTGAATAGGGTCTAATGAATGAAACCTGAATCAGAATGTTCACACCTACCTTCATCTACAATATGGCTGCCTATTCAGAGGTTGTCTTTATCACAACTATGGTCCTATTATAGAACTCCGACTACTGTATCAAGTTAACAAATCTAACTCTTTAGAAAATACACATTTGTAATAGGGCTTAACTAAAGGGACTCTGCCACTTTAAGAGGCATTAGGATTTTAAATGAAGCAATCAGCAGTTGAAATGATAAAGCGGTGGCTCGCCCTTGTTTCGGTAAAAAGCTGAAGGATGGGGCTGGAGAAATGTAAGCACTCAAATTCAGATGGATGCAAGAACTATATCAAAACTATAGTTTTAACCATGTTTTGAGGCTATATAGTGTTTGTTTCCAAACACGAGTAAAACAAGCTTATTCTGGGTTCTGTTGGCCAGGAGAGTTGAACTAAGCTCATGAACCATTAAGTTATATTCTTCAAGAATCAATAGGTACGTATTCATAAGTCAAATGGATGTAGCAACTGCTGATTGCCCCTTTAAAGACGCACTTCATTAGAATTAAACATTTTAAATGTAATCTTTAGATTTGCAATATTAAAGTATTTTGTGCATAGCTTTACTGTTGATTTGGGAAAAGAAATGTACAGAATTCATTTACAGCTATAATTAGGGTTATAGATTTTTCAAACACAGGGAAAGAAAAGTCATTTAAAACAAAGGACAAATCCAATACTACAGGTAACCTATTGTTCTAAGTGCCAATGTTGACACACACAAATATTAAAGTCCAATGCATTGTCAACATCAAATATTTTATGGGCAACAATTACCTTACTGATTGTTTAATACAATTTGTAAAAAAGCAACAAAAATAGCTTCTTATCAAAGAGCAATATCTCAAGCAATAATTTTGCTAGGACTGTCGGAGTGGTCTGAGTGGGGAGGGGAAACTGAAAAGGAGTTATTGGCAGAGGCTTGGAATTGTTTCTTATTGGTCTATTAACTAATTTACCGCATGGTGTCACCATGGAAGGCCAAAACTCCATCCCACCAAAACAGGCTGAAATTTCAGGCAGTCTTTTCAAACAGCTCTTAAACTAAAAGGGCATTATCATTTTCACAATTTCATTATTATTCCAACCTCTGTGTGGATGGATGGATACATAAAAACACATGAAAATCAAGTCTGACTGCACTGGGCCTACTTAACAAAGACGGATTTAAGTTTAAGTTTCCCTCTGTAAGGCTTTGATTTGCAAATAGTCAATGTCATCACCACTTCCCAACAGTGAGTAAAGAAAACCCACGGAAAAAATGAAATCAAACAAGACATCAGCGTTAAAAACAGACTACAGAACAGCATTGAGCCTAGCATCTGGCCATATTACAAAAACACATTACAATTCAGTGGGGGGGGGGGTGGAATTCAGCTTAAGTACATACACACTTTTGTTATTTGATTGTCTTATTTACTTGTCAGATACAAAGAGGGAAAGGGAGCTTTGATTGTGTACTGAAAATGTCTTAGTTGTGCAAAAATCGAGCTTAGCAGAATCACTCTAAACAGGATTCTTGGTACATTAAAACCTCATTCATGTTCCTGATTCACAGGACTTGCAAATGTGGGTGACGATATTCCATACTTAAAGCTGGAATCCTTAATTGTGAAACAGCCACGTCCGTTTGCAATATTAGAACAAAGAAGTTACTGCAAACAGTTTTTTCCCCCTCGGACATCATTGTACGCAACATAGAAGACCACTATGTACTGCATTTTTTTCTCAGCTCGGCCAGAACAATAATAACAACAGTGGTGGTGTGGCCAGGGGCGTGGATTCCACCAACTGCGGATTCCATCTTTAAGGCAACTGTCATTAAAATCAAAATAACTATACAAACCTGTTCTAAAACATGAATCATACAAGGAAAATGTGTTAAGTCACATTACATCATAAGAATAAGTAACAAACCATATTGTGACAGGCTTTGTGTCATCTTTGTGAACACCCTGTGTGGGTTCTCACACAGCCTGGGTACCGGACTGGTTATGCCTTCAACCATGCCACATCATTGCCCTTCCCAAAGTCTTGGCAAGGTGACATGTTGGCAAAGCAGAAACAGACCGACCAGGCTATTCACGGGCCATGTCATGGGAATGGCTGTTTTACCCCCACCTGTTCACTGGGAGAGGAAACATACTGTACATAGGACAGCAGACATTAGACAAGTAAAGGACTGGTAGAAATCTAGAATACTTACACTATGTATTCTAGTACTTCATCAAATTACTTTATAAACCAAATACTGTTGTAGTGCTCTGTTGAAGTTGAGGTTTGTGCCCAGGGAGACCAGGGCAGTAGGGAGGAGGGTAGAGAGTGGACAGGAGGGGATGGCTGTTCCCATACTCCTCAGGTTTGGGTTTAGGGGTTTAAGGCACCACGTTAACATGGCTGATTCTTATGGAGCAACGTTACAGGTTATTGACAAACTCCTCTGCCATCCAACAATTCAATTCTATCAGAGTCCAGATGTGATTTCCCTTCACGCATTTCATGTTTTCCTTATAGCTTCACAACAGAAAAGCACAGCCTTAGGGCTAGTTTATAGTGAGGATCCTTATTTGCTCAATCTCCACAAGGTTAGTAGTTATTTGGCAAAGGAGGTGATATGAATCTGTCCTATCTGAGGCGGCAGGGTTGTTTATAGGTTAGGAATGTGGTTAAGGCTAGGTTTTAGGTTGGGGTTACAGTAAGGGTTATGGCTTCTCATAAATTGACCTACAGGCATAGGGCCTTTTTGCATACATAAATTCAATATCTTCCAAGCATCACACATGCATAAGTCCCATAAATATGCATGTTTCTCTCTGGTAGAGACTGAGGTGGTTTGGTTCTGTTCTGATATGGCTGCCTGTATACTGGTCTGAGAGAATTACAGTAAGGACTTCATTAAATAACACATTTTGTTATGGCAAAAGACCATTACACACCGCAGAGAGCAGAGTCACGACCTCACACTGCTTCACTTATACTGGCAGACCTCACACTACTTCATACAGTTGAAGTCGGAAGTTTACATACACTTAGGTTGGAGTCATTAAAACTCGTTTTTCAACCACTCCACAAATTTCTTGTTAACAAACTATAGTTTTGGCAAGTCGGTTAGGACATCTACTTTGTGCATGACACAAGTAATTTTCCCAGCAATTGTTTACAGACAGATTATTTCACTTATACTTCACTGTATCACAATTCCAGTGGGTCAGAAGTTTACATACACTAAGTTGACTGTGCCTTTAAACAGCTTGGAAATTTCCTGAAAATGATGTCATGGCTTTAGAAGCTTCTGATATGCTAATTGACATCATTTGAGTCAATTGGAGGTGTACCTGTGGATGTATTTCCAGGCCTACTGTCAAACTCAGTGCCTCTTTGCTTGACATCATGGGAAAATCAAAAGAAATCAGCCTAGACCTCAGAAAAAATAATTGTAGACCTCCACAAGTCTGGTTCATCCTTGGGAGCAATTTCCAAACGCCTGAAGGTACTACGTTCATCTGTACAAACAATAGTACGCAAGTATAAACACCATGGGACCACGCGGCCATCATACCGTTCAGGATGGAGACGCGTTCTGTCTCCTAGAGATGAACGTACTTTGGTGCGAAAAGTGCAAATCAATCCCAGAACAGCAGCAAAGGACCTTGTGAAGATGCTGGAGGAAACAGGTACTGTGGATAAAGTATCTATATCCACAGTAAAACGAGTCCAATATCGACATAACCTGAAAGGCCGCTCTGCAAGGAAAAAGCCACTGCTCCAAAACCACCATAAAAAAGCCAGACAACGGTTTGCAACTGCACATGGGGACAAATATCGTATTTTTTGGACAAATGTACTCTGGTCTGATGAAACAAAAATAGACCTGTTGGCCATAATGACCATCATTATGTTTGGAGGAAAAAGAGGGATGCTTGCAAGCCGAAGAACACCATCCCAACCGTGAAGCACGGGGATGGCAACATCATGTTGTGGTGGTGCTTTACTGCAGGAGGGACTGGTGCACTTCAAAATAGATGGCATCATGAGGTAGGAAAATTATGTGGTTATATTGAAGCAACATCTCAAGACATCAGTCAGGAAGTTAAAGCTTGGTTGCAAATGGGTCTTCCAAATGGACAAAGACCCCAAGCATACTTCCAAAGTCGTGGCAAAATGGCTTAAGGACAACAAAGTCAAGGTATTGGAGTGGCCATCAAAGACCTGACCTCAATTCTATAGAAAGATTGTGGGTAGAACTGAAAAAGCATATACGAGCAAGGAGGCCTACAAACCTGACTCAGTTACACCAGCTGTCAGGAGTAATGGGCCAAAATTCACCCAACTTATTGTGGTAAGCTTGTGGAAGGCTACCCGAAACGTTTGCCCCAAGTTAAACAATTTAAAGGCAATGCTACCAAATACTAAGTGAGTGTATGTAAACTTCTGACCCACTGGGAGTGTGATGAAATAAATAAACCTCTACTATTATTCTGACATTTCACATTCTTACAATAAAGTGGTGATCCTAACTGACCTAAGACAGGGAATTTTTACTAGGATTAAATGTCAGAAATTGTGAGACTTAGTTCAAATGTATTTGGCTAAGGTGTATGTAAACTTCTGACTTCAACTGTATATACTGACATGTAGATGAGGGGATTGACAGTTAAGGTAAAAAAGTTGGTGTTGGCAAGCGTTTTCCATCTAAGAGAGCCGGTTAGGAGAAACACTAAGGTTAGCTGGTTAAAACACGTTACAAATACCAGGAAAATGATCCATTAAAAAACATCTAAAAACTGAGTTGGGAATTGACAACACACCATCAAACAGTTTGTTGTGAAAGTGTGAAGTTCCACAAAAAGAATAGAAGGAAACTCTATGAAGGTTCAGATAGAAAGAAAATGGTCTGTAATCCCTTTGGTCTCAGAGTAGAGACACAATTGGCTGTTCAGGTCAAGTGATGCACACTTCTGACTGGTCAGCATCAAATCACTTTGCAGCACCTGTTACCATGGCAATTCCTAAAACGTTTTCTTTAGGAGAGGTGTCAATGGAGACCTGAAGATGGCAAGTTAAAAGAACAGGAAGTGTTCAAGGAATCAAAGATGTGTGCGTGTTGGAAACCTCTAACCGCCTCAGTCCCCTCCTGGCAGTGGGTGGTCCTCATTTATCCAAATCATCAACCCCCCATGTCTCCTGTGTCTGTTTGGGAGTGTGTGGGTAGAGCAGAAGTAGGGCCTCAGCGTCTGGGGGCTCCACAGGTTCCAAGGGTAAGGTCCCTTATGTCTTATGGGAGTCTGGAGTGAGGGGACCGGGGGTGTTGGTCCCATCCAGGCTGTGTGTGGGGATATGGAAATGAGGGGTGAGCACCGAGGGGAACTGGAAGAGAACACAAGAGAACACAGAACAACTTCAATGGGTCATAAAAAGCAGAATTTGGGTCAAAAACAGAAGATACAGTATAGAGCAGACACACAGAGACAGAACAAGCTCGAGCAGGAACCAACGAGGACAGAAAGCGGGATGAGAGAAAGACACTGACGTGTCGAGAGGGATGAGAGAGGATTGCGATGAGAGAGAGGGGGGGATGTGGTCTGACCTGGAACAGGGTGTGTGCTCCCTGCTGGCGGCGGGTGGCAGGGCTGAGGGGAGCCACCGGACTGAGCGTGCTCCAGAAGTGGATGTTAGACAGCAGGGGACTGGGGGTCAGCAACAGAGTGGGCGTCTGTAAACACACACACTAGTAGTTAGGAGAAAGACAGAAACCATGTCAAAGAAGAAAAAAAGACTTAAAACATACTCAAATTGCCATTTGGGAATATCTCAGATATATCACCAATTGGCACAAAAATATTCTCAATGCTGAAATTAGAGCTCTAAGTGCTAGTATTTGAATTGAAAACAACATTCTCTTTTGTATCCATAATGGAGGTTTGGATTGTTTACCAGCAGCCCAAGGCAAAGCCAACCCAGATGAGAAGCTGGCCAGGGGCTGGCTCCAACGGAGCCGTCTCATGACCGCAGTAGCATAGATGTTAACCCACAGAGGGAAAATCTGAGAGAATAATGAGACCATTGTCAGGTCCTGCTGATATAATCTAATATTCTGATCACAACAGGAACATGTGGTCAAACGGTCAACATCCCATTGACAGGCCAAAGGAATGACAACAGTCGTTGTCGTGGTAACTCAGTTTAGACAGAGAGAACGGGTGTTCAATAAAACTACAACACTGCTGCCATCTGCTGGGGAAAAACTATCAATGAAGTTTGTTTACATTTCACCTCATCCCTAATCGTAAATGTATCTTCTCCTAAAAAAGAATACATCTTAAATAATACTGTGAGTGTGGAGTGTAAAGATTGTGTAAAAATGTGTGTGTGTGTGTCTCTCACCTGTAGCAGTGCTGGTGTGAGAGAGGCGGTGGGTAGTGAGGGGCTGTAGAGGTTCATAGGAGAGAGGTCAGAGGCAGTGACCACCAGTGTAGGAGTGGAAAGCTCCAGGACTTTAGGAGGCTTGCGGGCCTTGCCCCCTGTGATATGGCCACTCACACACACCGGAGACAAACTCATCTCCCTATTCACTCCCTTGTCCCCGTTTCCTCCACATACCTCACCACTTGACACATGGCCAGAACTCTGCACCTGACAAAGAAAGGGAGAGAGAAGGAGGAAGCACAGTCAGTTGAATCACAGAAAGAAAAAACATGAATGCTAAATCCATCTTCGTGTTGAGTAATCTGCATCTCAGTGGATTGGACGAAGATGGACTCCATGTCACAGAAGGTGTGTGTTTGCGCGCGTGTGCACATTATCCTTACCGCCTGTATCTGCGTCTCTGTCGGTTGGGAGGAGATGGACTCAATGTCACTGTCAATCACCAGCTCCTGGGTGGAATCCGGCATCGTGCTGGGGGAGGGACTCCGAGAAGACAACTCTGATAAGCTGAAACTATGCAGGATTCGAGGGTTCGAGGATTCCAAGGTCTTGGCTTGCTCAAACGCGTACACAGCCTGAGGTTGGAGGGTGGAGTGTGTCCTCACTACATCATCTATGGGAGGCGGGACTTGGAGAGGGTACAATGGCGGATTGGATGTTTCTATAGTAACCTGAGGTGGTGGAGGGCTTCTCTTGGGAGGGGTGGTCCCAAACTTAATGACTGACGGTGATGGCATTGGCTGAGAGGGTGTGTCTTGGGCCCGGGTATTGGACTTCCTGTCGGCCATCTTGTCTCCGGGGTTCTCCATCTTGATGGACTTGAAGAGCTGCCGTCCATTTTGCAGCGAGGTGAGGGTGAACGAGGTGTACAGGCCAGAGTGGATGTAGTCATTACGGTTGGACGGCTTAGTACTGGACCCCCGTGTCGCTGTCACACCTTCACTCCTGTCCCCACCCTCATCATCTCTGGATGTGTTGTCCCCCCTCTCTGAGAGGGGCAGGCCACCCCCTGCACCCCCCTCCCCATCAGGCCGAACAGAGGCATCCCCTTTCAGAATGTCTGGGTATGAGACAAAGCGGTACACAAACTTCTGCCCGTTCACCTTCTTAATGATGTTCTATAGGAGAAAACAAGGAGAGAGGGATGTTACATTGTGGAGAAAAAGTAGACAGCTGTACGAAAGACAGACACTCTACTCCCTTGCCTGTCTTTTCTCCCTCTCTAACAAAAACAGCCCACAAAGTAACTTCTGCGTGGGAATGTTCCATCCTTCCTGTCTGTGCCAAACAAACAGCCAATCAGGCCTGTCGTGCTCAGTCTTCAGCTAAACACAACTCACCACCCCACCCACTGACAGATGCAGGCTGTCTTTAGGCCAAACCACAGAGAGAGTAGGCAAGATACACAGCAACCGAGCAGTACTCTGAAGGACTGGGTGGTGACATGTCACAGGAGTGCTTAACCACAGAGAATTCCTTGCCCACAGCTCTACCCAGCCTAGCACTAAACTAAACCTGGGGCCCTATAAAATCTGCAATGCTGAGAACGAGGACGGAATCACGGAATCCAGACACTAAAATAGAATTCAACAATATTCAAAAATGTATTAACTTACAAGGAAATCAACTAAAATGTATTGAACTTGTAACTTCTTGAAGAGGCAACGCGGGAATGCCCGTCTGTGTGCGTGTTTGTCTAGCACTGTGTAGCCCTTAGCAATGATGCTAATGATAAGTCTTCTGGTAGATGGAAAGGCTTTCCCAAAAACCTTCTCTATTAAATGTTAACTACAAAGTAACCTATGCCTACATAGCAGAATTATTATTTGCATCAATCCAGTTGCGATTTATTTAGCAAACATATGCGCTACAGAAACACTGCCAACCAAACAAGTCTCTTACTGGTGTGTACTTGAATTAAAGGGTATCTACGCCCAAAATGAAAATGTCTTAGTGGTCTCCTGATGTGGTTTAAGCATTGTTGTAGACTTAAAACACCCAACTTTTTTGTTTTTCTATTTAAAAAGTGTGATTGAGAAGTCAGAAACCTGGACAAATCTGAAACTAAATGGAATTAGGCTAAAAAACAAAACAGATTTTATAGGGCTCTATGAACCCTGGACTCATTTTCTCAACTTGTCTCATCGATGGGCCCCTTGTCTATGCTAATGTGAGGTGTGTGTGTACCTTGTCATAGTAGTATCTCAGGGCTCTGCTAAGCTTGTCGTAGTTCATGTTGGGTTTGTTCTTCCTGGCGCCCCACAGCTTGGCCACCTCCTCCGCCTGCAGCAGCTTGAACTCGCCCTCCTCATTGGTCCAGCAGATCAGCTGATCATTGGTGGGGTCCAATAGGAGCTGGAGCAAGAACTGCCACAGGGTCACAGAGCTGTCCATGCTCCCCGCTACAGAGAAAGAGAGGGGATTTAGAAGACAGATCAGACATGCAGTGTCACCAACAGACAGTTATCAAACTGTTGAACTGCGACTACTCATAGCCTGACAGAGACCCCCATTCAGGATCTACAGCCTCAGTCAACAAGCCTAAGCCTTTTTCTGCACTCAACAACGCGAAAGCAAAACATTTGAATTGGCACCAATGCTATCAGACATCAATATAAGTTCCAGCATTTTCTAATCACCTAATAAGTTACTGTTTGGAATTCAAGGTGATTTGAAGATCAGTGATTCTGCACAGACTAGTGCCTTGGTCAGGCCTATCATCTCAAACGTTCTTAAAACAGCGTTTTTTAATTCAATCAGTCCTGACGACGACAAGCTGTTTTCTAAAAAACGTTTGGAGAAATGCTGTCAACAATCACGGTTGACAACTCCACGATGTCCCCCTCCTAGAGTGCAAAGAACCTTGGCGTGACCCTGGACAACACCCTGTCGTTCTCTGCAAACATCAATGCAGTGACTCACTCCTGCAGGTTCATGCCCTACAACGTAGAGTTAGACCCTACCTCATACGAGGAGCAGAGCAGGTCCATTTCCAGGCTCTTTTCATCTCCCTGCAACTCGCTGTTGGCTGGGCTCCCTGCTTGTGCCATTAAATCCCTGCAACTTATCCAGAACACTGCAGCCCGCCTGGTGTTCCACCTTCACAAGTTCTCCCATGTCAACCCGCTCCTCCACTGGCATCCAGTCGAAGCTCGCATCCACTACAAGACCTTGAACACTTGACGCCCCCCTCCCCGAAACATTTCTGACTTGTAGAGGTGCAGAAGACACTTGGAGGACAACAAAGGAGCAGGGAGCTTTGTGCTGTAGTCCTCAGCTGTGAACTTGGCAGTGAGAGAACACAGGCTTTGAGAGGAGAGCTCTGCTGTATAAAAATGTCACATATAGAAAGTAAGGGTGATGCTACTCCAGTCCAGGCCCATTAAATGGCAAGGTGGAGCCCACACCTATCCTGTCCCTTAAGATACCACAGGGATATGGACAGGACTAGCGTTGTTTTCAAACTCAGGAACAACATTAGTTTTTCAAATGAAAAGGTAATTGACAAGGAAAGCTCAAAACTGATTTCAATTGATTGATTGGGCCTATAAATGCTAAACAAGAAAATGATACTACATTAATCATAAATAGCCTTAAAGAGTGACTGCATTTAAAAAACAACGAATCCATTTGTAACCGGCCTATGTGGCATCAATAAGAGTCAGAAACAGTTATTCTTGTCATAATTGACTACAAAAAGTCAGTCTTGCCTAAAACAGAGCTTGGGAACATCCGTGCGTCACAACGGGTAAATGAAGGTTGGGTTTTGATTTGAGGATGTACACTTGCTCACTAACATGGGGTGAGCAGTTGTGGTGATGGTGCTCGATCTAATAGCATAGACAGACAGGTCTACCCAGCAGAACCACTTTGTTTACATAAGACAACACACATTAAATTGTTTTACTTCAGAAATACTGCACAAAACTGCGCAACCAAAACATACTCTGCAAAAATGTTAAAATTACAGACTTCAGTTATCATTCTGGGAATTTTGAGGAAGTGAAATGTGCTTCTGCATAATCAGTCAGGAAACACACCTCCAAGACTGAAATCTTGTTTTTCTAATGAGCAACAAAAAAAAATAAACATGCCAATCAGTGGGTTGATTGGTTTTTTTAACATCAAAATAAGCTACAGTGCATTCGGAAAGTATTCAGACCCCTTAACTTTTCCCACATTTTGTTACGTTACAGCCTTATTCTAAAATTGATTAAAGAATTGTTTTAACTCAATCTACACACAATAATGAAAGTGAACAGGTTTTTTTTTTTTATTTTTGCAAATTTATAAAATAAAAAACTGATACCTTATTTATAAGTATTCAGACCCTACGAGACTCGAAATTGAACTTAGGTGCATCCTGTCTCCATTGTTCACCCTTGATGTTTCTAAAACTTGATTGAATTTAACACAGGGGGACATTGATTGGACATGATTTGGAAAGGCACATCTGTCTATATAAAGGTCCCACAGTTGATAGTAGAGGTCGACCGATTATGATTTTTCAACGCAGGATTATTGGAGGCCCCCAAAAAAGCCGATACCGATTAATCGGTCAATTATATATATTTGTAATAATGACATTTACAACAATACTGAATGAACAATGAACACTTATTTTAACTTAATACACTGCTCAAAAAAATAAAGGGAACACTAAAATAACATCCTAGATCTGAACGAATGAAATAATCTTATTAACTACTTTTATCTTTACATAGTTGAATGTGCTGACAACAAAATCACACAAAAATAATCAATGGAAATCCAATTTATCAACCCATGGAGGTCTGGATTTGGAGTCACACTCAAAATTAAAGTGGAAAACCACACTACAGGCTGATCCAACTTTGATGTAATGTCCTTAAAGCAAGTCAAAATGAGGCTCAATACTGTGTGTGGCCTCCACGTGCCTGTATGACCTCCCTACAACGCCTGGGCATGCTCCTGATGAGGTGGCGGATGGTCTCCTGAGGGATCTCCTCCCAGACCTGGACTAAAGCATCCGCCAACTCCTGGACAGTCTGTGGTGCAACGTGGCGTTGGTGGATGGAGCGAGACATGATGTCCCAGATGTGCTCAATTGGATTCAGGTCTGGGGAACGGGCGGGCCAGTCCATAGCATCAATGCCTTCCTCTTGCAGGAACTGCTGACACACTCCAGCCACATGAGGTCTAGCATTGTCTTGCATTAGGAGGAACCCAGGGCCAACCGCACCAGCATATGGTCTCACAAGCGGTCTGAGAATCTCATCTCGGTAGCTAATGGCAGTCAGGCTACCTCTGGTGAGCACATGGAGGGTTGTGCGGCCCCGCAAAGAAATGCCACCCCACACCATGACTGACCCACCGCCAAACCGGTCATGCTGGAGGATGTTGCAGGCAGCAGAATGTTCTCCACGGCGTCTCCAGACTCTGTCACGTCTGTCACGTGCTCAGTGTGAACCTGCTTTCATCTGTGAAGAGCACAGGGCGCCAGTGGCGAATTTGCCAATCTTGATGTTCTCTGGCAAATGCCAAACGTCCTGCACGGTGTTGGGCTGTAAGCACAACCCCCACCTGTGGACGTCGGGCCCTCATACCACCCTCATGGAGTCTGTTTCTGACCGTTTGAGCAGACACATGCTCATTTGTGGCCTGCTGGAGGTCATGTTGCAGGGCTCTGGCAGTGCTCCTCCTGCTCCTCCTTGCACAAAGGCGGAGGTAGCGGTCCTGCTGCTGGGTTGTTGCCCTCCTACGGCCTCCTCCATGTCTGCTGATGTACTGGCCTGTCTCCTGGTAGCGCCTTCATGCTCTGGACACTACGCTGACAGACACAGCAAACCTTCTTGCCACAGCTCACATTGATGTGCCATCCTGGATGAGCTGCACTACCTGAGCCACTTGTGTGGGTTGTAGACTCCGTCTCATGCTACCACTAGAGTGAAAGCACCGCCAGCATTCCAAAGTGACCAAAACATCAGCCAGGAAGCATAGAAACTGAGAAGTGGTCTGTGGTCACCACCTGCAGAACCTCTCCTTTATTGGGGGTGTCTTGCTAATTGCCTATAATTTCCACCTGTTGTCTATTCCATTTGCACAACAGCATGTGAAATTTTTTGTCAATCAGTGTTGCTTCCTAAGTGGACAGTTTGATTTCACAGAAGTGTGATTGACTTGAAGTTACATTGTGTTGTTTAAGTGTTCCCTTTATTTTTTTGAGCAGTGTATAATACATCAATAAAATCCATTTAGTCTCAAATAAATAATGAAACATGTTCAATTTGGTTTAAATAATGCAAAAACAAAGTGTTGGAGAAGAAAGTAAAAGTGCAATATGTGCCATGTAAAAAAAGCTAACGTTTAAGTTCCTTGCTCAGAACATGAGAACATATGAAAGCTGGTGGTTCCTTTTAACATGAGTCTTCAATATTCCCAGGTAAGACGTTTTAGGTTGTAGTTATTATAGGACTACTAATCTCTATATCATCTGTAATTCATATACCTTTGACTATTGGATGTTCTAATAGGTACTTTAGTATTGCCAGCCTAATCTCGGGAGTTGATTGACTTCAAGCCTAACAGTGCAATGCTTCAAGCTGCTGGCAAATGCAGTAAAGTGCTGTTTGAATGAATGCTTACGAGCCTGCTGCTGCCTACCACCGCTCAGTCAGACTGCTCTATCAAATCATAGACTTAATTATAATATAATAACACAGAAATACGAGCCTTAGGTCAAATATGATATGGTCAAATCTGGAAACGATCATTTCGAAAACAAAACATTTATTCTTTCAGTGAAATACAGAACCGTTCTGTATTTTATCTAACGGGTGGCATCCATAAGTCTAAATATTCCTGTTACATTGCACAACCTTCAATGTAATGTCATAATTACATGCAATTCTAGTAAATTAGTTCGCAACGAGCCAGGTGGACCAAACTGTGGCATATACCCTGACTCTGCGTCGCAATGAATGCAAGAGAAGTGACAATTTTCCCTACTTAAAAGAAATTCATGTTAGCAGGCAATATTAACTAAATATGCAGGTTTAAAAATATACACTTGTGTATTGATTTTAAGAAAGGCGTTGATGTTTATGGTTAGGTACTAGAGGTCAACCGATTAATCGGAATGGCCGATTAATTGGGGCCGATTTCAGGTTTTCATAACAATCGGTAATCGGTATTTTTGGCCACCGATTTGTCGATAAAAAAAACACTTTACACCTTTATTTAACTAGGCAAGTCAGATTAAAAACCTGTTAGGGCTAGGGGGCAGCATTGACACGGCTGGATAAAAAACATACCCGATTTAATCTGGTTACCACTCCTACTCAGTAACTAGAATATGCATATACTTATTACATATGGATAGAAAACACCCTAAATTTTCTAAAACTGTTTGAATGGTGTCTGTGAGTATAACAGAACTCAAATGGCAGGTCAAAACCTGAGAGATTCCTTTACAGGAAGTGGCCTGTCTGACCATTTGTTGAACTTCTTTTCCATCTCTATCATTTACTAAGGATCTCTGCTCTAACGTGACACTTCCCACGTCGTCCATAGGCGCTCAGAGCCCGGGAAAAAACAGAATGTCGTCATTCCAGCCCCAGGCTGAAACACATTATCGCCTTTCTCAAGTGGCCCATCAAGAGACACTAGCTTATGCGCGTGACCCCGACCGCCCCCGCCTTTGGGATTTTTTCCTCTGTTTGCCGAAAAGGAGATTCCCTGTCGGAATATTATCGCTTTTCTACGAGAAAAATGTCGTAAAAATTGATTTTAAACAGCGGTTGACATGCTTCGAAGTACGGTAATGGAATACTTAGAATTTTATTGTCACGAATTGCGCCAAGCGCGTGACACTTCTTTACTATTTCGGATAGTGTCTGGAACGCACGAACAAAACGCCGCTATTCGGATATAACGATGGATTATTTTGGACCAAACCAACATTTGTTATTGAAGTAGCTGTCCTGGGTGTGTATTCTGACGAAGACAACAAAAGGTAATGAAATTTTTATAATAGTAAATATGATTATGGTGAGTGCTAAACTTGCCGGGTGTCTAAATAGCGAGCCCGTGATGCCTGGGCTATGTACTTAGAATATTGCAAAATGTGCTTTCACCAAAAAGCTATTTTAAAATCGGACATATCGAGTGCATAGAGGAGGTCTGTATCTATAATTCTTTAAATAATTGTTATGCTTTTTGTGAACGTTTATCGTCAGTAATTTAGTAAAATGTTAGCGAATTCCCCGGAAGTTTGCGGGGGGTATGCTAGTTCTGAACGTCACATGCTAATGTAAAAAGCTGTTTTTTGATATAAATATGAACTTGATTGAACAAAACATGCATGTATTGTATAACATAATGTCCTAGGGTTGTCATCTGATGAAGATCATCAAAGGTTAGTGCTACATTTAGCTGTTGTTTGGGTTTTGGTGACATTATATGCTAGCTTGAAAAATGGGTGTCTGATTATTTCTGGCTGGGTACTCTGCTGACATAATCTAATGTTTTGCTTTCGTTGTAAAGCCTTTTTGAAATCGGACAGTGTGGTTAGATTAACGAGAGTCTTGTCTTTAAAATGGTGTAAAATAGTCATATGTTTGAAAAATTGAAGTTTTTGCATTTTTGAGGTTTTTGAATAACGAGCCACGGGATTCCACTGGCTGTTACGTAGGTGGGACGATTTCGTCCCACATACCCTAGAGAGGTTAACAATACTTGTTCCACCAGTTTCTCCCTCACCTCAAACTTTCCAAAAATGGCAGTTATTTTTCGGTTACAGCTCATGAAGTACGCTTCATCACCTTCTCACCCCCGTCTCTGTGGTCAGGCTTCTCACATACCTCTTCGTTATCGTTCAAGGGACACGCTGCTGTAAGTTAACTGGCAAACTTCCTTTCCACTCTCCTGCTGTCTTTACAGAGCGTGCGCTGATGCAGTAACTAGCAAATTGGTTGTCTCTCTCTTCAGTCACATGCTGCATTCTGTTGTGTGAACAATTGGCTGAACCGTGGATACAGCCAGTATTGCTCCAAATGCGCATCACTTGTTCGCATACAGCCCCCAACCGCGCCCAAACTTTTCTCATCGAATCTACACGAATCCCGAAGGTCACCTATTTTGGATTCAAAATGGCGAATTTCGTCGAAAGGTGACTAGTTTGTATCCCTGCAAAATGCTATGCCATTAAAGCTCAAATTACGCTAAACAGCACCATCACAATAACCATGCGTACTTGGCGGCATAAAAGTGGACATTATGGGCATAGTCATAGTTTGACTGTTTATTGGCCTAACATGCTGACCACACCGCTCACGTTGCAAAATATAATGTACACATACATGTTATTCAATCATTGCCCCCACACTCCTCGCGAGCATCTGCGTGGCCAGGCCCTAAAACAGAAATTGGTTATATTTGTGACGCTCATCGTGCTGCATATCCGGCCTCTCCCATCTCCTCATTGGTTTTTAGGAGCATATACCCACGTGGGTGATTGAAAGATGAACTTAGGTCCACGCTCTGTTAGGTTGTAGTAATGCTGTAAAGTTGGTTGCCAACCGCCTTATAAAGTCCAAAGAACAAAAAGACTCCTTAAGGAAGGAGGAGAGATGACGAGAAACAAATTTAGATATAACTATGGATTATTTGGAACCAAAACAACATTTGTTGTTGAAGTAGAAGTCCTGGGAGTGCATTCTGACGAAGAACAGCAAAGGTAATCCAATTTTTCTTATAGTAAATCTGAGTTTGGTGAGGGCCAAACTTGGTGGGTGTCAAATTAGCTAGCCGTGATGGCCGGGCTATGTACTCAGAATATTGCAAAATGTGCTTTCGCCGAAAAGCTATTTTAAAATCTGACACCGCGATTGCATAAAAGAGTTCTGTATCTATAATTCTTTAAATAATTATGTATTCTGTCAACGTTTATCGTGAATAATTTAGTAAATTCACCGGAAGTTTTCGGTGGGTATGCTAGTTCTGAACATCACATGCTAATGTAAAAAGCTGTTTTTTGATATAAATATGAACTTGATTGAACAAAAAATGCATGTATTGTATAACATAATGTCCTAGGAGTGTCATCTGATGAAGATCAAAGGTTAGTGCTGCATTTAGCTGTGGTTTGGGTTTATGTGACATATATGCTTGCTTGGAAAATGGCTGTGTGATTATTTGTGTCTATGTACTCCTAACATAATCTAATGTTTTGCTTTCGCTGTAAAGCCTTTTGGAAATCGGACAACATGGTTCGATTCAGGAGAAGTCTATCTATAAAATGGTGTAAAATAGTCCTATGTTTGAGAACTTTGAATTATGACATTTTGTGGTTTTAAATTTGGCGCTCTGATTTGTCACTGGCTGTTGAATAGTCGTCCACCTCCTCTAGAGAGGTTAAGGACCTTGTGCATTTCAGGTAAAATAACAACACAATGTTTACTTGGGCTCCAGAGTGGCGCAGCGATCTAATGCACTGCATCTCAGTGCAAGAGGCATCACTACAGTCCCTGGTTCGAATCCAGGCTGAATCACATCTGGCCGTGATTGGAGGCAGCACACAATTGGCCCAGCATCATCCGGGTTTGGCCGTCATTGTAAATAACAATTTGTTCTTAAACTGACTTGGCTAGTTAAATAAAAATAAAATAAAAAGATATACCAGGACAAATTAGCTAGCAACAGCAAGCTAGCTAAATTGCCACACATGTGTAATGCTTTTTGACCTGTCCCCAAATTAATATAATTGGTTCTGAGTTTGTTTTGATATTTCTACCTGTGTCATGATTGCTTCTGGTGTGGGTGAACAAAATGAACGTTCACGTGCGTCCAGTTCGGTCAGCATGTGGAACGAACTGCAAAAAACACTGAAGCTGGAGACTCATCACCCCCTCACTAGCTATAAGCACCAGCTGTCAGAGCAGCTCACAGATCCCTGCACCTGTACATAACCCATCTGTAAACACCCCATCTATCTACCTCACCCCCATACTGTGTTTATTTATTCATTTTGCTCCTTTGCACCCCAGTATCTCTACTTGCACATTCATCTTCTGCACATCTACCATTCCAGTATTTAATTGCTATATTGTAATTACTTCACCACCATGGCCTATTTATTGCCTTAACTCCCTTATCTTACCTCATTTGCACTCACTGTATATAGACTTTTTGTTTTCTTTTTTTCAACTGTATGTTTTGTTTATTCCATGTGTAACTCTGTGTTGTATGTGTCGAATTGCTATGCTTTATCTTGGCCAGGTCGCAGTTGCAAATGAGAACTTGTTGTCAACTAACCTACCTGGTTAAATAAAGGTGAAATAAAAATTTTAAAAATGTAAGTGTCATAAATACCAGAAATGCCTCTTACATCAGAACTGATAAAGGAGTATACATTTGTTGCACTCTGCATATTGTTTTTATATACAAGCAAGCAGGCCAGATCAGGTTGTGTAATGAACACTACCTACAGTGTGTGTGTGTGTGTGTGTAAGAGGATTAGATGAAAAGTAAATCTGCCCTGACTCATCTATCCCTGACACACCCCCACTCACAATCCGTCTCATTCTCATGGTGTAAAACGGTACAGACTGGCTCACAGTGAGGCCACCAAGGGACACAAGATTATAGACATGATTAGAGCGTTTCTGATTATGTAACGAGGACGAAACAGCACTCAGCTAGGACCCACAGAGCAAAGAGCACAGACAGTGATGTCACTTGTAATACATGTTGCAGTTAAGTTGTTGTTTGGCCACCCAAACAATATCATATAACAAAAATCACTAAGATATGGTGTAAAAATGTGATGCATAGTTAGCAGTTAGAAAAAAGTAATGTCAACAACTAACAGTTAGCTAGCTTGAAATCACAGACTCTGTGAAATGGCCATGTTGTAGCTAACAGTTAACGCTAGCTGCACGAAATCAACCACTTGTTAGCTTGCCAAATGCTGATATTTTGGCTAGCTATGCATTTACCTAGATTGCAGCTAGTGCAATTACTTATATCATAAATTTCCCTACGTTGTCACATATCTTACAGTTTAGAGTAACTAGCTATCTAGGTTAACTACAGTAGCTTACCTTCCTAGTCGAGCTCGTTGAAAATTTGAGCCACCCAGAAGTGTCGATACAACTCCCAAAACATGACAGAAAATGAGCTTGCTAGCTGAGTAGCAAATGGCTATGTAGTTACGCCCTTTAAGTGAAAACTATAAAATTGCCATATACATTTTTGGAAGGAAAAAAATGTGTGCTAATCTTTAAGAACAGGAAATTAAACGCATTCTGAGATCACTTCCCCTTGTTTGCGTTCCATATGCGGGTTGTTTTCTGTCCCCGCCGTGGTTTTGAAGTGTTGTCGCGCCAACCACTTTTACTTTCAGCTACATTTGTCTCGACAAAAATGTTTTCAACGATGCTTCACTTTCGCTGTTGACCGAAAAACACGTTACATGTTACATTATAATCTAATTTCACAAGTTACATTGTAACAGGCAAGTTTGCAAAGACTTGACTGTTGTTGTCATGCCTCTGCTATGCTCGTCGCGAGAAGCATTCGCGCGTGGGAGGCGTGGTGAGAAATATTGCGGCAACAGCTTCTTCTTCTTCTTTGTGTGAATTTCCGGCATACTAGATGCTGTGTCGCTTATTGTTGCCTTCGCAGGTCGGAGTGCCGATTGCACGTTTTGGTCCCCCCCAAAAAGGGAATGGGAAAATCTTTAAATTGCACCTCCATCTAACCCTGCACCATCTAACCCCTACAAGCATTTCCTAGATCCTCAAGGTTCTCACCAAACTGCAGATGTCACAAACAACAGGAATATTATTTTTCATTTGATCTACCTCTACACTACCCCAGTGATCACCCTGTTGAACAGCGCCCTGTTCCAGTGAGCAAGCACGCCACAGTTTGATCCCCGAGCTCAACAAGACAGACAGGGTATTCTCAGTCTCGCAATTGCCACTGGGTCTACGTCTCACCAAACTGCAGTTGTCACAAACACCAGAAATAGTCTTCTTCATTTGATCTACCTCTACACTCAACACTACTGATCACCCCGTTGAACGGCACCCAGTTTCAGTGAGCAAAGCACGCCACAAGTTGAGCCCCGAGCCAAGTGACGTGAAGCGCTCGCTTCCTCTGGGCAGAGGATGCCCAAAATAATCTAAACAATTCCACTTCTTAAAACTCTCACAGATTTAACAATTCCCAGTTTGTCCTTTACCCAGCTTGACACAACATGCGGGTTGGCCAAAAAGCAGGAATCCACTCTTTCCAAAAATCTCACTTCCACTGGTCCAAAATCTTCTCTGGTAGGATTCACAGGGCAAATATTGGAAGTCTCTACCACACTTGTCGCCACAAGTAGGCCCACTTCATCCTGGTCTGGCTCAACCTCAGAGCGCTCACCACTGCCGACCGACTCCATTTCGAGATCCTCAAGAGAGCATGAAGAACTAAAGGTAAGTTTACATGGTTTGTATTCAGGAGACAATAGTCTACATAGTACATACTCAGGAGTCAAAGGTGTGTACTCAGCAGACCAAGGTCTGAACTTAGCCCCATTCTTACGCTTTTGTGTCATCGCACCTCTTCCATAAAAACCGTTACATTTTCTAGCTAGCTAGTTATGGTTCCATCCATTTGATTTCTTCAGATGTTCTACATATCTAGCTAACTATCTGTTTGTCGTCAGAGAAAGCTACGAACGAGACTACAGATCCAAACTCACTTCCCTTGCGGCAACCGGGTGTGCACAAATAAGCGCTGAAGGCTATTCGTTTTTAGTGTTTTTTTTCTAGTTGTAAATTTGTGTTATGTCATTTATTGAATAATTGTGTTCACAACATCTAGTAATTTTGTAAATACCAGCATACGACTGGGTAAAATACAAATTGTTGATACAAAATATATTCCTTTTGATTTAGAAAGTGAAAGCAGCTCTGGATATTCTTTTATGGACAAAAAAAGAGCAAAACAATCACAAGCCTTCCAGTGACCTCCGTTTGATGGTATTTCCCAGTTCAAAACATGAATGCACCCAACAACTTAACAACTGGTAATTACCACTTTCCCACTTGGTTATGAACAAAGCATAAGCTATTTTATTTCCGCCTTTCAGGTGTCCTCGTGATCCTGAAACACGAATCCAGGTAGGTGCCACATATTCTGTTATAAAATAATAGGTTATAATAGGCTCTTTTCTGTTTGATATCCTTCCTTTCAATGCATTTTAAGTGAATCCGACATGTAAAATGTATTTATGCTTTTGACAGTGCAATGTTCAGAGCAGTACTAAAAGGTCAGATGTCAAAATAAACTCAGGACAACCTGCTCAACAAATACCCCATCTGACCATAGTGTGGCAGCCTGGCAACAAATATTGATTTTATTGATCATCAGGTTTTCAAATGGGGAAAGAATGTACCCAATGTACTCAGTGGCTACTGTCCAAAGATGGATTGTATGCTGCCCCGGGAAAATAACAGGCTTTTTCTGTACCGTGGAGGCATCTGGGGTGTGGTATTGGAGTGTCTAACTCATACCTCTATTGATCAGATGCTTCAGTGGCGAACTTAAAATCAGCTACTTCCATGTCGTGGATATGTTTCATTATCACGAACTAGCCCCAAACAAAGTATATGGTCAGCTCATAACAAGCATAATGTATTTAAAGGGAACTTGTATGAGACACAGTAATATAGGCTAGTAGGTATATTATACCAAACCTGTGTAAGTAATGTAATACTTTAGTAATGTTATGTTAGTTTAGCTAAGTCTGCAAGCGTGTTTTACCTGTGCTGTTCACAGTATTGAGGGCACTAGATGAATAATTATTAAATAGAATAATCATGCCAGATTGGAATTGCAGCATGACTGTACATACAGATATTTACCAGATCAAAAAAAAAAAATACTACAGTTTACTATAGAATACTACAGTACTTAATGTAGAATTCTTTAGTAAACTGTAGTATACTGTAGAATCCTGTACTCCACACTGTAGTATTCCTCGATCGTGTAGTGCTTACTGTCGGCTTTTGTAGTATATTGTAGAAAACTTTACTACACACTATACTATCCCTTGATCAAGTGTAATACTTACTTGAGAATTTTCTAGTATACTATACTACACACTGTACTATCCCTCGATCATGTAGTGCTTATTTTAGAGTTTTGTACTACACTGGAGAAAACTATACTACACACTTTAGTATCCCTCAATTGTGTAGTGCTTACTGTATATACTTTTTTTTAATATACTGGAGAATACTATACACTGTAGTATCCCCCTAGATCGTGTAGTGCTTAGGCCTACTATAGAATTGTGTAGTATACTGGATAATTCTATAGTATAGTATCCATCGTTCGTGTAGTGCTTACTATAGAGTTTTGAAGTATACTGTAGAATACTATATTACACACTGTAGTACCCCTTGATCACGTACTGCTTACATTAGAATGTTGTAGTATACTGTGTAGAAAACTATACTGCACACTTGAGTATCCCTCAATCATGTAGTGCTTACTTTAGAACTTTTTAGATCATTGGACTATTAGCAAGCTTTACTGCTATCTGATAGCTTTGTCAATGCAGTTTTGATTTGAGGAGCTCAGCCGGGGGATTTCCTCTGAGGTTCCCCCTCGATTGTGTAGCGCTTACTATTTAATTTTGTAGTATATTGTAGAATACTATACTCCACACTGTATTATCCATTGATTGATTGATTGATTTTATTTTACTATTTAAAAACACAATACAACCACAAATGTGGATACAATGTATTAAGACATTCGTGGAGAATGTTTGTCAATTTATTTCCATTGTGTTCCTAGTTCAAACATCAACCATGTTACACATGTACAGCTAACCCACACGACAAAATACTATAGTATACTAAGGTCTAAATTCTGTAGTATTACTATATTTATGTACTATAGTCAGGGCCATCCCCCCATTACGCAGGATTAGGCTGCTTCCTAGAGCAGCAGATTGACGACGGTGGCATTTTCCAAACTAAACTGACCAACAACACCGCACATAATTCTGCCCCAAAACAATGAAAACGTCTCTCACAAAGTGGAATATGGGCTATCAAGGCGAGCGCTGATGCCGCCCCATGATAAGCAGTGCCCACTTTGCCAAAGGCAGGGGCGCAAAATATGTATTTTGTCCATGCCCAGTGCACCTCTCCATGGTGCTGTTGGAGAGACGCAGAGCTGCAGCAATACTCCGTCAAAGTAATCTAACATAAAACATGTAGCAGATATAGCCTATGGTAGAACAAATATACCTATTGTGGCTTTATTATGTCATGAGACATTTTACATCATGTGTGTTTCCGATCAAATAGCCTAAAATGGCGCCATAACAAATACAAATTGCTTCGATGTAAATATAAATTAAAATGTTAACAAACACACCATATCTCTCAGTTCTATTACATATTAGAGTCATTAGACGAAGGAGTCTTCTGTATGGGGGAGTTTTGTTAAGCCTCTGAAGCTCGGTCTGAACATTAACACGCATTGCTTCCGCCACGGTTTGGAAGCAGAAGCACCTTATCTTTCATATCAGTGAGAAACAATAATAAATACACTTTCAATTGATACTCACCTTTAAAAGATTAGTGTTAGTGTTCCCACACACCCATTTCTCCATGTTACAGAAGGTGTTTAGGGAAGACAGAGTGACTCCCTGTGCTAATTAGTTATCTAGCATGCTCTTGTAACCGGTGTGAAATGGCTAGCTAGTTAGCCGGGTGAGTGCTAATAGCGTTTTCATACGGTGACGTCACTCGCTCTGAGACTTGAAGTAGTTGCTTTTGGGGAGCGACAGGTAGCGATGCTTCGTGGGGGGCAGATGTTGATGTGTGCGGATGATCTCTGGTTCGAGCCCAGGTAGGGGCGAGGAGATGAACGGAAGCAACACTGTTACACTCTGAACGCCTGTGTGTAACGGAATAAGACCACCAGAAACGCGTTGTCACTGAAAAATACTATCAGCTGTAACTGTGATAAAGCTTGTTAAAACAGTAAGTTTGCATTTTGGAAATTATTTTTGATGTAATATGAAACTAAAGGGCTATTTGTGTTGTTAAACCATATCGCCATTGAGAATCAATTCACATTTAGATGAAGTATTTGGGTGTCTGGTTAGACTGTAAGCTCTCCTTCCAGACTCGCATCAAACATCTCCAATCCAAAGTTAAATCAATAATTGGCATCCTATTTCGCAACAAAGCATCCTTCACTCATGCTGCCAATCATACCCTCTCTGGTCACCCCCAAAGCCAATTCCTCCTTTGGCCGTCTCTCCTTCCAGTTCTCTGCTGCCAATGACTGGAACGAACTACAAAAATCTCTGAAACTGGAAACACTTATCTCCCTCACTAGCTTTAAGCACCAGCTGTCAGAGCAGCTCACAGATCACTGCACCTGTACATAGCCCATCTATAATTTAGCCCATACAACTACCTCTTCCCCTACTGTATTTATATATTTATTTATTTAGCTCCTTTGCACCCCATTATTTCTATTTCTACATTGCACTTTCTTCCACTACAAATCTACCATTCCAGTGTTTTACTTGCTATATTGTATTTACTTTGCCACCATGGCCTTTTTTGCCTTTACCTCCCTTATCTCACCTCATTTGCTCACATTGTATATAGACTTATTTTTCTACTGTATTATTGACTGTATGTTTGTTTTACTCCATGTGTAACTCTGTGTTGTTGTATGTGTCGAACTGCTTTGCTTTATCTTGGCCAGGTCGCAATTGTAAATGAGAACTTGTTCTCAACTTGCCTACCTGGTTAAATAAAGGTGAAATAAAAAAATACAAAATGTGGCTGTTTTTGCTGCCAGAGCCAGTCTACCCCTGAAAATAACATACACTACATAACCAAAAGTATGTGGACACCTGCTTCTCATTCCAAAATCATGTACACAAATTTGGAGTTGGTCTGCCCATTGCTGCTATAACTGCCTCCAGTCAAGTTCTTCCACACCGATCTCGACAAACCATCGCTGTATGGACCTCGCCTTGTGCACAGGGTCATTGTCATGCTGAAACAGGAAAGGGCCTTCCCCAAACTGTTGCCACAAAGTTGGAAGGACAGAATCGTCTAGAATGTAATTTTATGCTGTAGTGTTAAGATTTCTCTTCACTGGAACGAAGGGGCCTGAATCATGAAAAACAGCCCCAGACCATTATTCCTCCTCCACCAAACTTTACAGTTGGCACTATGCATTTGGACAGGTAGCGTTCTCCTGGCATCCGCCAAACCCAGATTCGTTTGTCAGACTGCCAGATGGCAAAGTGTGATTCATCACTCCAGGGAACTCGTTTCCACTGAGTCCAATGGCAGCGAGCTTTACACCACTCCAGCCAAACGCTTGGCATTGCGCATGGTGATCTTAGGCTTGTGTGCGGCTGCTAGGTCATGGAAACCCATTTCAAGAAGCTCCCAACAAACAGTTCTTGTGCTGACATTGCTTCCAGAGACAGTTTGGAACTCGGTAGTGAGTGTTGCAACCATGGACAGACAATTTTTACACGCTACGCACTTCTGCACTTTGCGGTCCCTTTCTGTGAGCTTGTGTGGCCTACCACTTTGCGGCTGGGCTGTTGTTGCTCCTAGATGTTTCCACTTCACCGAAACATGACCCGCCAAACCGCACTTCTTAACACCCGCCTGCACCAATGTGTCAAAGGAAACACCATTCAACTGACGACAGCCTGACTTTGGCCTGCCACAATTACTTTTTTTATTTAACCGTTATTTTACCAGGTAAATTGACTGAGAACACATTCTCATTTACAGCAACAACCTGGGGAATAGTTACAGGGGAAAGGAGGGGGGATGAAAGAGCCAATTGTAAGCTAATCACAAGAAGTCGCTAGAGCCCGATGAGCCAAGTAAAGACTCCCCGGCCAAACCCTCCACTAACCCGGACGACGCTGGGCCAATTGTGCACTGCCCTACGGGACTCCCGATCACGGATGGTTGTGATACAGTCTGGGATCAAACCCAGGTCTGTACTGACGCCTCTAGCACTGCGATGCAGTGCATTAGACGGCTGCGCCACTCGGGAGGCCCCACAGCATAATTATTAACTTGACCATGCTTAAAGAGATATTCAATGTCTGATTTGATATTGTTACAGATCTACTAATCACTGGGCTTTTTTTTGAAGCTTTCAAAAGGCTCCCTGGTCTTTGTAATTTAATATGTGCTTGAAATTCAATACTTAACTGAGGGACCTGACACAGAGGAAGTGTTAGTCATAAAAAAATCCTGTCAACCCCTATTATTTCACACAGAGTCCATGCAACATATTCTGTGAATTGTTAAGCCAAATTTTACTCCTGAACTAATTTAAGCTTGCCTAAACAGAGGCTAAATACTTATGCAGTGACTATATTTTAATTATCACATTTTTTTTCTTCCTACTTTGACATTACAGAGTATTTTGACTTCAGTGTTGACCACAAATGACAATTAAATACATTTTAATACCACTTTTTAACACAATAAAATGTGAAGAAATCCAAGGGGTATGAAGAATTTTGCAAGGTGCTGTATACTTATAGTGTGGCATAATGAAAAACTGAAAAACGATGAATTTAAAGTACACTTTTAATGAGTGTTTTGAAGGTTGATGATAGTATATTTCTGGTATACTAAAATACTGAAAAAACGACTAATTTTAAGTACACTTTTAATAAGTGTATGGAAGTGTAATGATAGCATATTTATAGTATACTTAAACACTGAAAAAATTATGTGCATTCGGAAAGTATTCAGACCCATTAACATTTTCCGAATTTTGTTAAATTACAGCCTTGTTCTAAAATGTATTAAATTGTTATTTTCCCTCATCAATCTACACACAATAC
Source organism: Salmo salar (assembly GCF_965601325.2). Lineage (NCBI taxonomy): Eukaryota > Metazoa > Chordata > Actinopteri > Salmoniformes > Salmonidae > Salmo > Salmo salar. The sequence goes on along the minus strand of NC_138302.1, from coordinate 70,701,470 downwards.
CCCATAATGACAAATCAAAAACAGTTTGACATTTTTGCATAATATGTATAATAAATAAAAAACGAAAATATCACATTTACATAAGTATTCAGACCCTTTACTCAGTACTTTGTTGAGGCACCTTTGGCAGCAATTACAGCCTTGAGTCTTCTTGGGTATGATGCTAAAAGCTTGGCACACCTGTATTTGGGGAGTTTCTCCCATTCTCCTCTGCAGATCCTCTCAAGCTCTGTCAGGTTGGATGGGGAGCGTCGCTGCACAGCTATTATCAGGTCTCTCCAGAGATGTTCAATCGGGTTCAAGTCCGGGCTCTGGCTGGGCCACTCAAGGACATTCAGAGACTTGTCCCGAAGCCACTCCTGCATTGCAATGGTGGAAAAAGTACCCAATTATCATACCTGGGTAAAAGTAAAGATATCTTAATAGAAAATGACTCAAGTGAAAGTCACCCAGCAAAATTTTACTTGAGTAAAAGTCTAAAAGTATTTGGTTTTAAATATACTAAAGTAACAAAAGTAAATGTAATTGCTAAAATATAGTAAATTATCAAAAGTATAAATCATTTCAAATTCCTTATAATAAGCAATCCAGATGGCACCATTTTTATCATTTTATTTACTGATAGCCAGTGGCATGCTCCAACACTTAGACATAATTTACAAACTAAGCATGTGTTTAGTGAGTCCGCTAGATCAGAGGCAGTAGGGATGACCGGGGATGTTCTCTTGATTAAGTGTGTGAATTAGACAATTTTCCTGTCCTGCTAAGCATTCAAAATGTAAAGAGTACTTTTGCGTATCAGGGAAAATGTATGGAGTAAAAGTACATAATTTTGTTTAGGAATGTAGTGAAGTAAAAGTAAAAGTTGTCAAAAATATAAAAAGTAAAGTACAGATACCCCCAAAAACTAAGTAAGTAGTTGTCACATCCTGACCAGTAAAAGGGGTTATTTGTCATTGTAGTTTGGTCAGGGCGTGGCAGGGGGTGTTTGTTTTGTGTGTTTCGGTGTTTTTGGTTTAGGTTCTATGTTTTCTATTTCTATGTTGGGGTTTTTGGCAATGACCTCCAATTAGAGGCAGCTGGTTGTCGTTATCTCTAATTGGAGGCCATATTTAGTTGTGTTTGTTTCACTTGTGTTTTGTGGGTGGTTGTTTTCCTGTATAGCCTGTGTTGCCTTACGGAACTGTTTAGTCGTTTTTGTTTATTTTTGTTTAAGTGTTATCTTTAAATAAATTAAGAAGAATAGCACTATACCCGCTGCGCCTTGGTCCAATCCTTACGACGCCAATGACAGTAGTACTTTCAAATATTTTTACTCAAGTACTTTATACCACTGCTACATTGTCTTGCAGGTTTTCATCAAGGATCTCTCTGTACTTTGGTCCGTTCATCTTTCTCTCGATCCTGACTAGTCTCCCAGTCCCTGCTGCTGAAAAACATCCCCACAGCATGATGCTGCCACCCCAATGCTTCACTATAGGGATGGTATTGGCCAGGTGATGAGCTGGTTTCTTCCAGATGTGATGCTTGGCATTCAAGCCAAAGAGTTCAATCTTGGTTTCATCAGACAAGAGACTCTTGTTTCTCATGGTCTGAGAGTCCATTAGGTGCCTTTTGGCAAACTCCAAGTGGACTGTCATGTGCCTTTTACTGAGATGTGGCTTCCGTCTAGCCACTCTACCATAAAGGCCTGATTGCTGCAGAGATGGTTCTCCTTCTGGAATGTTCTCCCATCTCCACAGAGGAACTCTGGAGCTCAGTCAGAGTGGCCATCGGGTTCTTGGTCACCTCCCTGACCAAAGCACTTTCCCCATTACAAGGAGGAGTTAGCCCCCAGGGGGCTAATGACACATGTTCATAATTGTTGCACTTTTATTTTGCAGATGCTCTTATCCAGAGCATCTTACAATAGTGAGTGCATACATTTTCATATTTGTTCATACTGGTCCCCCATGGGAATCATTGGAGTCAACATGGGCAAACATCCCTGTGAAACGCTTGACACCTTCTAGAGTCCATGCCCCGACGAATTGAGGCTGTTCTGGGGGCAATATTAGGAGGTGTTTTTAATGTTTTGTACACTCAGTGTATAGTATTCACTGTAGTGTTTTTGCAGACAGGACTGTAGTATTTACTGTAGTGTTTTTGCAGATATGACTGTAGTAACACCTGCCAACTAGGGTTAGCTAAAATGGCACAACTACCAGACTACACTGTTAATGTTTTAGTATACTAGTCATGTTTGCAAAAACTCAACAGTAAATACTACAGAATACTATAGTCATGTCTACAAAAACACTACAGTGAATACCAAGGGTTGGAACCGGTTCAGGGAACAGAACCTAAAACCATAAAATAACACAATTATTTGAGGAATAGAACCCGAACCGAAAGCAAAAGTTATCTATACTGTTCCGGAACAGAACCGTTATTTTAAAAGCATGGGAACCGGTTAGTAACGTTATTTTACTTTCCGGGGATTTTTTTCCATTGCCACAAAAACCCTAACAAAGCTCCTATGCAAAGCCCTGACTCTGTCGCTCAGAAACCAGCATCTGCCTGCTAGCTGGAAATCTTTGCCAGTGGGTGTGCTTGTGTGTAGGCTACCTGCCCCACTCCTCTGAAGCATAGGTTACTATTGTCTACTGACAACTTTACAAGCATGATTCAGAAATTAGGGATAAATGTTTAAAATAATGGATTAACTTTTTCAATGCTAGTTAAAGATACTATAGTTATCACGTTTCACATTGGATTTATTAACTACAAAAAGGTAAGACATGTTTTTAATTCTACTTCTGCTTTGCACACACAAGCTTGTTAGCTAGCTAGCCAGCTAACTAACTAACGTTTTCTCTGGTCCAATGTTAAACCAACTTGGATGTTCAAAGATATTCAAAGTTCCTCCATAGAAGCCACTCCTCCGTAGGTATAATTCTGTGAGCCTAATTCAGATAATTCATGTCATGACAAGATGCCCAGCGCTTCAAGGCAAGCTTCCTCCATCCTCTCTTGCTCTCTCCTCACCCACAAAATGTCAGTTGCATTGCACACCCTACACTGTGACTGGCAGCACAGTGTGTGTTTGTCTTTCATTTTGATTAAACCATGCTGTTACCGCAAAATGCAATTTACTCTTAACGACTTTACTATACAGATTAAATCGCTTACCCGCTGCATAGCAAGCTGCTCTATCCACACTGATTGGTGAAGTAATTTAACGTTGAGCTAAATGTAAAAAAATATATATATCTATTTCAGAGGTTTAAATAGGAACAGAAACAATCTATATAAACCTGTCATTTATTTTGGTTTCCAATGGAACAATGGAACGGAACAAAAAAGATATATATTCTGTTCATAATGAAACGATAGGAAAATAATTACAACCCCTGATAAATACTATAGTAATCTACAGTCATGTCTGCAAAAACACTACAGTGAATACTATAGTATACAGTATAAATATAGTAATACTACAGTATTTATACCATAGTAGACTAGTGTATTTTTTAATGTGGGTCTGCAAAGTACACTGAGGTTTTCAATTAAAGAGAAAATGTATGCTATTAACATCACACTGGTTCAAGCGCTGGACAGAAAACACAGTAAACTAATGTTAAAGATTTGTCAAACCATTTAATCACTGTTGGAGTATATAAAAATTGTGGACAAATTATTCACCTTTTCAAATTCTGTGAGGGTTTAAGGAGATGGACTGTAATGTATTTTTTACTGAGATGGGCCTAGTACCTGCACATAGTAGAAGTAGCCCCTCGGCACAGATCTAGGATCAGTTGGGATACCCTCCCTCCCCAATCTAAACCTCAACCACTAACCTGTGAAGCGTGGTCACCTGTGGCTCTCATTGGAATGCATCCACAGCTATAGGGCCAAGAATGAGGTATGTTTATTCTAGAACGGCAGTAACCCCTGGGCCTGGGCAGTATGGATGGAGCTTATTTGCAGCCTCACAGTTCTTCTAGCGATCTCAAGACTGCACTTCATTCCAAAAAGATGTCTCCTTCCCTCTGCTCTCGTTCACTTCCTTTCACAGATCTGGATAGGTGAGAACAACACACCGGGAACTAGGGTGAGTGATGGAGGCTTACACCTACCCAGTCGTCTCAGGTTTGTGAACGGGAGAGTCAAGTGAACAAGGGCAGAGGGGAGGAGATGCTATTTTTTTGAAAGAAATGCAGCCCAACCTTCTTCCAGACACACCTTCAGTCCCAGAGCGACTCAGCTCCACACAGTGCCAGACATTCCAGTCTTACAGGCAGGTTGGCTTCTGAAGCACACTGGGAGAATTTCTCTCTCTCTCTCTCCAGCATTGTAAACCCACATTTCTTCACTCTGTAACAGCGGAATCAATGTTAGAAATATGCCAGGGTTCAGAGTACTGAAGCCTACGGCATTCTCTTCCGAGGTAGAAACTTGTAGGAACAGCCTCCCACTGTGCCACAATCAACACCGTTATTTGGTGCAGAGACAAAGCAATAGTTTTACAATCTTTGAATGTCACTCCAATGAAAGAATAGATGGACTTAATGACTTCCTAATGAAAGCATGGATAATTTTGTTTCTTGAAATACACACACAAAAAAAAGCCATGACTCAAATAATGACGAGGATCGTGTTTACATTTTCTTATCCTTTATTCTCATACATAGGAAAATAGCATTTCTGGTATTCAATTTTTTTTTTACGTGTAATTAAGCAGAACTTAATTATTACAGTAGTTAGATAGAGTTACTGGGAGAGAGCGACCTATGGTTGAAAGTAAGGCAGAAAGGGGAATATTTACAATAGGACTGAATCAGAGGGACCAGACCAGCCATGGACACACAGCTGGGTCAGACGTCTGTCTAGGTGGGTTGATGTGGTTGTCATCTAATCAAACGAGTCATGTCCAAAGAAAGAAATACACAAACAATCTTAAAAAACAACAAACTGTTTCTGTAATGGCAAGATACCATTTAATGATGATGATTGCCAGTGATACTGATGATATGGTGGTCCATTCTGAGTTACCCATCCAAATTTAACACGCCAGAAAATGTGTTTAAAAAAAAGTTTGGCTCATCATAAGTTCTGAATCACTGTGATGGATGGCAAATGTGAGTGATGGATTGCAAATTTTAGTACAATATAAGTGGGTTTAAAGTGCATGTACCCACTGGTTTCTCTCAAGGAATATGGGCCAAAACTGCTACCCTGAAAAGTCCATTGTTTTCTCTATATGGTTTCCTAAGTGCAGTAGCCTGTTGAAAAAGCACCTTTTACACTCAAATCCAGAGATACAGCTTACATACTCGTAGCAGAGCCCTCCAGTCCTTGGCATAGAATTTAGAAAACAACTTTATTGTCCATGTCTTACAGCACACATCACACACAGTTGAGACAAGCACAGGGTCAAGCTGAGTGCAGGGCCCCTGGATGGAGAGCATGCTGTGGGGTTAAGGGCCTTGCTTAAGGGCCCAACAGTAGAAGAACATCTTTAGGATGTGAATCCAGCAGCCCTTCAGTTACCAGATCAATTCACACCTATTTTTCCAGTGCCCGCCCCAGGATTTGAACCAGAAACCTTTCAGCAACAGGTCCAATTCCTTAGCCGTTGGGCTACCTATAACTTTTCTCCATGCTTAACCCTCTCCTGCTAGACCTGCTAACATAAGTGCACTTGAGAACAGAGGGCTCATCTTGATGAGGTGTGATGGGTTAACTCATTAATGGAAGAGTAGGTCTCATAATTAACTCCCGTCTGGCTGATCTGATGACCCCTCAATAACATTCCACAGTTTCACCAAGCACAGACACCACTGGATAGCTTAATGCACTGACTACGGGTTTCTCTGGATAGGAGCTTCTACATGTTCTGTACATGTAAATGTTATATTTCACAGATACAGATTGGACAACGATCAGCTGCCCTTTTCAGGTACAGTACTGTACACTATAAATGACTAGCTTTGCTAACTAACCTTTACTACTGTAAATGACTAAGCAGTTCTTCATATTGGATTGCTTTACATTGAAAAGCCAATGTATAAAACATACAGTATACACATAAGTAGCTTTCGCCGAGTCTCTTTTGTCAGTTTAACATTGATTTCAAAGACATATAAAGAAAGTAAAAGAGCTTATAGGTTCAAGAGCATGGACCAGGTGGGCCGCGGTGTCTGCTGGTTTTCACTCAGTTACTTGCCTTCAATCAGCATCTGATGCAAACCTGGGAAACCAGGTGGGTGTGATTGGACTCTTAACTAACCAGTTATTACATAATGGACCAGTAAAGCACCACGGTGAAAACCAGCAGCCACTAGTCTGCAGCCCTGAGGTCTTTTAGGGAGTGGGAAGAGGCACGAGGTCAGGGAAGTGGTGATAACAGTACTGGATTGGCCGTTAGGGTCAAGGATGGATGTGATTGGGCCAGAGGTTTGGCACTATGGGGAGCAGGAGGGGATATGTAAGAGAAATAGACTCGAACCTGTTCTCTGAGAGAATCTGGCAGCTCACATATCAACACAGTACTTTCACATTTCAACTGGGCTAATAGCACAGATTATGGGCTAGAATGAGCTGGGTCAGTGCATTTACCTCTAAAACTGTCTTGAGGATCTAACTCCTGAAGCAGATTCACAGAGCAATATAATATGTAGAATAGAATGTGTGACAGTGTAGTCTTTTAAACACAATCTAATGACATATACAACATTATCTTCTGAGAGTTAGACCTTGCGCAGCTGCCTGTCACACTTGTCATCTGCTAAGGGTAACAAGGTGTGTGTGTGGCAGGGGGATGTGATTTAACCTAAAGGCCTGAAATCCGCTTTAAGCTGAACAATCACATCCCTGAGATGGCCGTTACCTGTTAGTTCACTGTCTAGCACCAGGACAAGCCCTCATCTGCTTTGCTGCAGTAGGGAGGAGAGGAGGGGGTAAAGAGGGCAGAGGCCAGCAGGGTCTGAATCAGATTCAGAACCCTACTCTGTTCTGGCCCAGGTCTGCTCCTGTAGCACCAGTGTCCCGATGAGGACTCAGACTCCCTAACGGGGCCTTCCCGGAGAAGGGCTGGGTGGATGAGTCTGATTAGTCTGTCAGCCTGTGGTCGGGTTGAGGTTGGACTGGGCTGGGTTGGGCAGGCACAGCCAGGGTATAGGTGTGGGACCAAGCTGCTCTGAATTCTAGAGGCAGGTACTAATAATTCTGCCGTCCAGGTCAAGTGCTGCAACGGGGTTAAGGGTGGCATCAGGGTCACGATTGGGCTGAGCTGGGTTTGCTGTGTCGAGATGCTGGCTGGGTCTGATGGTAGTTCTGACGATTCTGCCAGGCCGGGGGCTGCGGTGCACCTTGGTGTGTTTGGAGAGGTGGTCACTGCGGGCAAACTTCTTCTCACACAGAGAGCACTCGTAGGGCTTGACCCCAGAGTGGGAGCGCCGATGACGAGACAGCTCATCAGAACGAGAGAACCTACAGAGACAGAGGTGCTTTAATAATTTCTCTGAATTCTAATTGTTTCTATGCTAAACACTTAGCTCAGTTGGTTCCAGCTAAGTGTGTCAGGAGGCCTGTTATTCCCACTGTTTGATTGCCCCCAAATTAGAGCTCAGACCCAGCTCTGAGGGAAATAGGAACACTAAATGGTGGGTCAAACAGTATTTACAATATACAGTGCCTTCAGAGAGTATTCATACCCCTTGACTTATTCCACATTTGGTTGTGTTACAGCCTGAATTCAAAATGGATTAAATATGTTTTATTCTCACACATCTACACACAATACCCCATAATGACAAAGTAGAAATGTGAACACATTTATTGAAGATGAAATACAGAAATCTAATTTGCATAAGTATTCACACCCTTGAGTCACTAATTTGTAGAAGCACCTTTGGCAGCGATTACAGCTATGAATCTTTCTGGGTAAGTCTCTACGAGCTTTCCACACCAGGATTGTGTAACTTTTGCCCATTATTCTTTTCAAAATTCTTCAAGCTGTCAAATTGGTTGTTGATCATTGCTAGATACCTATTTTCAGTTCTTGCCTTAGATTTTCAAGTAGATTTAAGTCAAAACTGTAACTCGGCCACTCAGGAACATTCACTGTACTCTTCTTTGCGAGGCATTGGTAAAACTCCCTGGACTTTGTGATTGAATCTGTGTTTGAAATTCACTGGGCGACTGAGGAACCTTACAGATAATTGTATGTGTGGGGTACAGAGATGAGGTAGTCATTCAGAAATCATATTAAACACTATTATTCCACACAGAGTGAATCCATGCAACTTATTATGCACATGTTAGGCTTATTTAGGCTTGCCATAACAAAGGGGTTGAATATTTATTGACTCAAGACATTTCAGCTTTTCATTTTTAAATAATTTGCAAAACATTCTAAAAACATCATTCCACTTTGATATTATGGGGCAATATGTGTAGGCCAGAAAAAAAAGGAATCTCAATTTTATCAATTTTAAATTTGTGCTGTAATACAACACAACGTGGAAAAAAGTCAAGGGTGGTGATACTTATGAAGGCACTGTACAAACATTATAAACATATCCTTTCACATCTTCTAACTACCTTAATAACCCTAAGCCCAATCCTTTTCTTACAGAGCTCACTGCAGTTGCATATTGGGAAACTGTAACTGTTAGCAACAGTGAGTGTGTTGTAATATCTAATATTTGCTGAGCTTCTATATTGTTACCGTTTCATACCAGCTCTACTCCCTACCTCTGCAGAGACAGAACAATATTTTCTTTATGCTCAGCTTTACAAAATAATTACAGTGAAATACTGTATTTCAATATTCCAACAAAAATAACAACTGTGATAGAGCATCTGTTTGTCACTGTCATCCTCATACCCACTTCATTTAAACCATCATCCTCATACCCACTTCATTTAAACCATCATCCTCATACCCACTTCATTTAAACCATCATCCTCATACCCACTTCATTTAAACCATCATCCTCATACCCACTTCATTTAAACCATCATCCTCATACCCACTTCATTTAAACCATCATCCTCATACCCACTTCATTTAAACCATCATCCTCATACCCACTTCATTTAAACCATCATCCTCATACCCACTTCATTTAAACCATCATCCTCATACCCACTTCATTTAAACCATCATCCTCATACCCACTTCATTTAAACCATCATCCTCATACCCACTTCATTTAAACCATCATCCTCATACCCTCTTCATTTAAACCATCATCCTCATACCCACTTCATTTAAACCATCATCCTCATACCCACTTCATTTAAACCATCATCCTCATACCCACTTCATTTAAACCATCATCCTCATACCCACTTCATTTAAACCATCATCCTCATACCCACTTCATTTAAACCATCATCCTCATACCCACTTCATTTAAACCATCATCCTCATACCCTCTTCATTTAAACCATCATCCTCATACCCACTTCATTTAAACCATCATCCTCATACCCACTTCATTTAAACCATCATCCTCATACCCACTTCATTTAAACCATCATCCTCATACCCACTTCATTTAAACCATCATCCTCATACCCACTTCATTTAAACCATCATCCTCATACCCACTTCATTTAAACCATCATCCTCATACCCACTTCATTTAAACCATCATCCTCATACCCACTTCATTTAAACCATCATCCTCATACCCACTTCATTTAAACCATCATCCTCATACCCACTTCATTTAAACCATCATCCTCATACCCACTTCATTTAAACCATCATCCTTATACCCACTTCATTTAAACCATCATCCTTATACCCACTTCATTTAAACCATCATCCTCATACCCACTTCATTTAAACCATCATCCTCATACCCACTTCATTTAAACCATCATTACAGGCTCTTCTCCCTCCATTTTATTATCCTATCACATGTTAATGACTAGCCTACATGGTAATAAACTACATTTAACAAACCCAAGGTTGCTGTTTTTTCTCTGCATGTTGACTAGCATTGTTAGGATTTAACCCACCTCCAGACACAGTCAGGCCAGCTGCAGGTGTAGGGCTTCTCTCCGGTGTGTCTGCGGAAGTGAGCCTTCAGATGGCTGCTCTTGGTGTACATCTTCTCACAGCCCGGGTGAGAACATTTGTGTACCCTCAGCATCTCTTTAGGAGAGGGTCTGTTCCCCATAGGGGGGGGCACAGCTTTGACCACAACCCCTCCACTGTGACCCCCAACGACTGTTGCCCCAACAAGCCCCCCGGCAACCCTCACAGTGATCGGTAGAGGGGCAATCTTCACGTACTTCTGGTCTGGAGCGTCCGTGCTGGCTATGCTGAGAAGAGTGGCTGAGGTGGAGGGCACCTGTGAGGCCAGCAGGGTAACGTTCTGCCCTCCATGGAGTCCTAGAACCAGGTGGGCCAATCTCAGCCCACTGGATGCACCAGGAGGAGAGCCTGTCTGGGGGTGAGGCTGGGCCAGAGGCAAGGACTGGACCTGGAAAATCAGGGGTGCTCCCAGGAGCACTGAGGGGGTGAGGGGGGATGGGCTTGGGGTGTGAGGGGTGTTGGGGGTTTGTGGGGTGGGGGGTGACAGGGCATTGCTGGTCCCTGGCTCACTGTGTCCCCCTGAGGAGGAGAGGAGTTGTTCCATGGAGCTGGAAGGGGAGGGAGCTGGCTCCTCTATGGGTTCACTAGAGAAGAGAACCCCCTCTCTCACCAGCTCCATCTTCTCCCTGAGGAACTCATCGATGTCCTCCATGGTGGGAGAGAAGGGTGAGGGCAGGCGGGGGCTGAAGTCAGGCAGACCCTCTGTGGGGGTCAGATAGAGTCGGAGCAGGCCCCCTTCCTCTTCGTCATCCTCCTCCTTTCCAGGGCTGAAGCTGAGTCGAGCCCCCATGTCCCCGGCCTCGGGGCTGTAACAGGAAGTAAAGCTACCCCCCTCGCTCCCCCCCTCGCTGCCCTCTCCCTCTACAAGCCCCAGGGAGACCAGGCTAACACTGTCCCTATAGAGGTCATTATCAGAGACCAGCGCTCTGCTGCTTAACGACACCATTGATACAGTCCAGATACAGTCCAGATACACAGGAGAACCACGCTTCTCACTACACCTGCATAGAAAACGTTGGGGATACCGCAGTTAAAAACGTAAATGCTGAATCATGAATGAGAATATAATATTTAACACCGATTTAATTAAGTACCTAATTATAGGGCAAAATAAATATCATGGGGAATGTATAGAAAGGGTAGTTGAAAGCATTCATTCTCGTAAGAAAGTCAAAATCATTCAATTGAATGCGTTTCATTTGCAAGATCTCTTGAGTTATTACCATTTCACAACCTGGTAATAATAACTGAAACCTGACAATCTACAAATGACTAGGCCAAACATCCAATCCAAATGGGATCAAGGCCTACACGCATGTACTGAAACACAGCAAATCTATCACCAAATGAAAAATAATGAACACATTAGTGCTTTTTAATGTCGTTCATACCAATGTAGCAAAACTCGGGACAATTAAATGGGTACATTGTGCATAATGATGTGCCCAGTGTAAACAGTAGCAGGGTTGCCATGTCGGCGGTTTTCCTTTGAAAACCATATCGTGGGTGAAAATGGCATTTTTCTTTTATTTATTTTTATTACATTTCACTGTGGCCTACTACTACTGATTATCAGGGAGTGATGCAGGCTGTTGCTGAGTGAGTAAGTCAGTGGCCGTGTTCGAGGGGATCATAACCACAATATCAAGGGTAAATTGTGACTGACCGATCTACAAATAATAATGAGTTGTTATTCATGATGCAATGTTATCAGTCAGTCGGCAGTCACCTGCAGTCGTTTTGATGTTCTCGAACACTGCCAATGAGTGGTGGGGAGGGAGCGCCGGAGGGGTGTGTGTGTGTGTGTCACGTCCTGACCAGTAAAGGGGTCATTTTGTTATTGTAGTTGGTCAGGACGTGGCAGGGGTGTGTTTGTTTTGTGTTGTTGGGTTTTTTGGGTTAGTTCTATGTTATGTATTTCTATGTTTGATTTTCTAGCATTTCTATTTCTATGTGGTATTGTTTAGGATTGTACTCTAATTGGAGGCAGCTGTTTCTCGTTGCCTCTGATTAGAGGCCATATTTAAGTAGGGGTTTTTGTCTTGTGTTTTGTGGGTGGTTGTTCCATGTATAGTCAGAGTACCTTACAGGACTGTTTTTCGTCGTTCAGTGTTCATTTCTTTAATAAATCAAGAAGATGTTTCACATACCCGCTGCAGTTTGGTCCGATCATTACGACGCTTATGACAGTGTGTGTGTGTTGAGCACAGTCATTGGTGTTGACAGAGCACTGCAGAAGCCAGTCATGACACGCGATGTGAGAACAACAAACTAATAAACTACAACTAGCTAGCTACATACTTCTCCCTCATAATTCTTTTTTGCCTCGTTCGCTGTATCCTGACCACCCCCAGTCCTACCAACACTGCAAGGGAGAGAAACGGAAAAATAATCATCCAACAGTTTCAGCAAGAGGATTGAACTATGTGCTTTCTCTCTGGGTAAACTACGTAGCCAGGGCTCGAAATTAAGGGCCCCCCGTCGTCCCGGGACGATAAATAAAAATGTATGGGACGGTTTAAACAGACTGAGACAGTTCTAGGGCGATAGATTCTAAATCATACAACTACTGTACATCAACAACAAAAAAGTAAGGCAATGAGGCTAATGGAACAGATCAGAACATTTAGCTTAAAATGTTGATAAACTATTTCTTTACATTAGTACAGCAATGTGCACACAGCAGTACCCTACACGCAAATGTTCCAAAATGCAATTAGTGGGAACACACCTTTCTAAAAAGGCACCACACATGTGAGCGGTTTCATGTGACAGAAATGAAAAGAGGGGAGATCTAAAGATGCAACAACTAGCATGGGTTGCTAATATGACTAAGTTTGAGTCTTTGCCTGCTGGACAATAAAAAAGTTGATTTGAAAATCAATAGAAAAATAGAAAATGTTGGTTTCAATGGCATAAGGAATTGTTTAAAAAAATCATTCCCTCAATATATGGTCTGATTTTGGCTAAGCTACCTTGAAACAAGGTAAGACATGCCTCATGAATAAAATGTTAAATGTTATGGCTAAATAGTTTCAAAATGCTGACTGCCTCCACTCAGATTTCAAAGTGGGTGATGTGTGCGGTGCGCAACAGGAACTGGCCTTTCCCCCCTGCTGTTGTGACCATTTCATCTGAACGAACTGTGCTTGGAGTATGTCAACAGAATCAAACCTTTAGATGTTAATGTTAATTATAAACTGTCTGGTTCCGGCCCTGAATGTTGATTGGCTGACAGCCGTGGTATATCAGACCGTATACCACGGGTATGATATTTTATTTTTACTGCTCTAATTACGTTGGTAACCAGTTTATAATAATAGCATTAAGGCACCTGGGGGGGTTGTGGTGTATGGACAATATACCACAGCTAAGGGCTGTGTCCAGGCACTCCATGATGCGTCGTACATAAGAATAGCACTTAGCTGTGGTATATTGGCCTTATTCCACACCCCCCGTGCCTTATTGCTTAATTATTTTTATTTTATTGAACCTTTTATTTAACTAGGTAAATTATAGTACATTAACTAGGAAAATTATACTACATTATAATTGTCAAACATGACTGGCGTTTAGCCTATATTTAAGTAATTAAAAGTATCTTTAAAATGTGGCTTTGGTATCGGTGTGGATGAGAGGCTGTAACCAATATGCATACTACCTAGTCTACATTTCCATGTAGCCTAATTATTTATGTTGGTCAGAAAGTTGAAGTCAGAGGAGAGAGAGCGGCACGCTGCGGCAAAGCGCGGAACCGATTAACTCCATTACTATCAAATTATAAAAGCAGTGATTGATTAATAGTACAATAAACTCTGTTGATGTACTGGACTCATGATGGATGGCTTCTCTCCGTTTCCCTTTCCATCTTGCTCCAGAGGGATGGATGACTAGGACATCAGACTGCAGCCACACATTAATTTACTTTTTTCATTAAATAAAAGCCAAAAAGCAAACTGTTTGAGCTTTTCGATTTATAGTTACAATTTAATCATTTGGTGTGATAAACCAATAACAAAGGGAGAAATGTAGAGAACAAGGTAAAGCAATTTTACCAGCTGTATTTAGATTGTCATTATGGAGACACCTATTGAATAAATGTGGCAACTCCTTACTTGCTGCGAAAAACATTTGTTGGCCTAGTTCAGGCCTTGTGGGTGGGTTTTGAGCAATTATTGGCTCAACATTTAAGCTAGACCTGGCAACCCTGAACATTGGCCACATGACGCGCATATATGTATCGGGCGCAAAACAACATGGAGCAGGACTGTAATAAGTGCGTATTACACCAAAGTGAAAACTGTAATAGGCCTACAATCGATGAACTATCTTCGAAATCAGCAAACAGTATTATTTACAACTTCAACTGCTTTTAAATGCAGCGTATGGGCAGGCGAGATGCATGGCAAAAGGGACCTGACTACAACAGCCAGACAGGAATTCACAAGTCTCAAGTTCGGAGTGTAGGGTCAACCGAAAACAGCAAATACCACCAGTGAGGGTGAACTTACCGTCGATAATCATTAACTATATTAAAACCTTTCGAAATGCACCGTCCTCGAAGTTTTTCACCGTCGTCTTATTTTGCAGAAAGGGATCCCGTCCTTGCCACAGTTCCATGTTGGCATTCTTTCTGTGGCCATCACATGACTGCATTGCTGTACACTAGGAGGCACGGATCCAATTCCGCCGTTCTGATTGGCTAAGCGTACGGAGGCTCGCCCTAAAACAAGGGATTTATTGGTTTCCGCTCGATGGGCGCGGTTTGCCATAATTTTGGGAAATGTCACTGATGTCGGTACCTGTCCAAGTAGCCTACTGTCCAGAGCGCCGCATTCAAGTGCTAATCGGAACTAGGAAACTGACATTTCCGACTTGCTAACTGGTCTGCTTGTAGTTATACACGTGTCGCATTCAAAACAGTTAAGTCGAACATTTCCAAGTTTACTAGTTCCGACTAGTACGTGAACGTGTAAAATGTATCCAGTGTTTTCAAAATGATGTCATATACAACGTGGCTCATTCAGAAACTATGTCAGTCATGAACTGAACAAGATGGTAGAGCTTTGAACTGCAGGTACGGTACAATGGACCTTTTGTTCAACTGTAGCCTACTCATTGCTTAATTCGTATTAACAATGACAGCCTTCTTCATGCTTAACCAAATGTTGGTGTCACTCAGCCCCGTGGAGAGCACATGTATGAACATGAAACTAGAGACCTCCATTCTGATGTTTGGGAGAGAGTGCAGCAATACAACTTTTGTATTGAACACGAAGGACTGTTAAGGTCATATCATTTAGATTAAATATGGAAAATGTTTTGTTTAAAAAAATTTATTCATAAAACCAAAGGAGAAAGAATGCTTGCATATAACTGCTTAACGTGTGTAACTAACCCTTCCATTACCCTGTGTAATAACTTAACCTTCAATTATTTTTAAAACACTGGATACATGCAGTGAAATGTGTTGTTTTACAGGGTCAGCCATAGTAGTACAGCACCCCTGGAGCAAATGCGCTATTACCCTGTGTAATAACTAATCCTTTCCCTTGATACAATTACAAACAGTTAAAACCATGAAAAACAAACCAATATATTATGTTTAAAAAAAAAACCACATTTTTGCATTAGGCGAAACATGTCCGAGGACACCATGCCAGGAAAACATGGAATAACTGTACATTTCCCACCTGATGACAATGTATGACATTCAAGTACATGGTTTAAAGATAATGCATTTAGCTAGCAGCCTACAACACATTTACCTCCACTGAGTTCCCTGAGGAATAAAATGCCACACTTCATTTCCAATACATACACAATCATATGTTATCAATACATACCATTTCACTCTTTAAGTAATTATCATAGCATATCGAAAACAGAAGATTTACATGTTGGGTTAAGGGATAGACTCTTGATGTATTATCCAAAACACAATTGGCACTGTTCATATGACTACCTAGTTCTTTATGTCAACATAAGAAACTAAGGTTTGTAAGTTCATTACAATTCCAGATAAAGAAATGCCATAGAAGAATGAGACACAACCAACAGATAAATACATCTACAAAACTAAATGAAATGTGCCCAGAAGTAACCACACAATGAGATTCTGTGGCTGGAAGAAAAAAGTATGTGCAGAAAGAATGATCTGTCTCTTAAATTGTGTTGTTAATCTCTACCTGTGTCAACACAGCACCTGTCTGTCTCAGAGGTGCTGATGTCAGAGCTGCAATCCCCAACCCTTGGAGTCATAGGGCATATTTCTCATGCTACAGGATTCTATAACAAACTGCCAAAATCCAGTACAAATCTGCAGTAGAACACAGATACCAACTAGAATCCACAATGGATTAATCATTTAGCCCCCTCAGCGTTGGAGTGTCACCCTTTGACCCTGTGGAGGTCGCTGCGTGTGAAGACAACCCCGGTGGAGCAGAGCAGGGACAGGAGGCTGAGGAAGCAAGCTGAGGCCATATAGGCACTGACGCTGTGGGATTGCTGCACTATGGAGCCCAGACACAGAGCAGGCAGCACCTGCAGGGGAGAGAAGAGAACACAATAGAACAGTACAGTGAGGGAAAAAAAGTATTTGATCCCCTGCTGATTTTGTATGTTTGCCCACTGACAAAGAAATGATGGGTCTATAATTTTAATGGTAGGTTTATATGAACAGTGAGAGACAGAACAAAAAAAATCCAGAAAAACGCATGTCAAAAATTGATTTCCATTTTAATGAGGGAAATAAGTATTTGACCCCTCTGCAAAACATGACTTAGTACTTGGTGGCAAAACCCTTGTTGGAAATTAGAGCGGTCAGACGTTTCTTGTAGTTGGCCACCAGGTTTGCACACATCTCAGGAGGGATTTTCAGGCTGACGTTTGGCAACTCGAACCTTCAGCTCCCTCCACAGATTTTCTATGGGATTAAGGTCTGGAGACTGGCTAGGCCACTCCAGGACCTTAATGTGCTTCTTCTTGAGCCACTCATTTGTTGACTTGGCCGTGTGTTTTGGGTCATTGTCATGCTGGAATACACATCCACAACCCATTTTCAATGCCCTGGCTGAGAGGTTGGTCTCACCCAAGATTTGACGTTACATGGCCCCGTCCATCATCCCTTTGATGCGGTGAAGTTGTCCTGTCCCCTTAGCAGAAAAACACCCCCAAAGCATAATGTTTCCAGCTCCATGTTTGACGGTGGGGATGGTGTTCTTGGGGTCATAAGCAGCATTCCTCCTCCAAACACAGCGAGTTGAGTTGATGCCAAAGAGTTCCATTTTGGTCTCATCTGACCACAACACCTTCACCAGTTGTCCTCTGAGTCATTCAGATGTTCATTGTCAAACTTCAGACGGCATGTATGTGCTTTCTTGAGCAGGGGAACCTTGCGGGCGCTGCAGGATTTCAGTCCTTCATGGCGTAGTGTGTTACCAATTGTTTTCTTGGTGACTATGGTCCCAGCTGCCTTGAGATCATTGACAAGATCCTCACGTGTAGTTCTGGGCTGATTCCTCACCGTTCTCATGATCATTGCAACTCCACGAGGTGAGATCTTGCATGGAGCCCCAGGCCGAGGGATATTGACAGTTGTTTTGTGTTTCTTCCATTTGAGAATAATCGCACCAACTGTTGTCACCTTCTCACCAAGCTGCTTGGCGATGGTCTTGTAGCCCATTCCAGCCTTGTGTAGGTCTACAATCTTGTCCCTGACATCCTTGGAGAGCTCTTTGGTCTTGGCCATGGTGGAGAGTTTGGAATCTGATTGATTGATTGCTTCTGTGGACAGGTGTCTTTTATACAGGTAACAAACTGAGATTAGGAGCACACTCTTAAAGGGAGTGCTACTAATCTCAGCTTGTTACCTGTATAAAAGACACCTGGGAGCCAGAAATCTTTCTGATTGAGAGGGGGTCAAATACTTATTTCCCTCATTAAAATGCAAATCAATTGATAACATTTTTGACATGCGTTTTTCTGGATATTTTTGTTGTTATTCTGTCTCTCACTGTTCAAATAAACCTACCATTAAAATTATAGACTGATCATTTCTTTGTCAGTGGGCAAACGTACAAAATCAGCAGGGGATCAAGTACTTTTTTCCCCCTCACTGTACATTATTAGCCATAATTGTTGAGACAAATATTTGTCCCTAGCAACACATACAAGCATGCACAGGTCAACCGGTCTAACTTGTAGAGAGACTAGAAGCTGTCCTTACCTGGGAGAGCAGGTAGGCACTGTCCAGGATAGCCATGTCCAGACACATCCCTCTTTGAGGCAGGGGTACGGCCTCTCCCTCTCTCTCCAGGGGCAGAGACACATGGGGGGAGGCAGAGGTGAGAAGCGGGGTCTTGCCATGGTCGGGGGGAAGGAGGGGCTTTGAGTGGGTGTGGTCATCACTTTCTCCTTGGTGAGAAGGTCTGGATTTGGAGCTGGAGAAAAAGACCTGAGAGAGAAACAGATGGGTTTATCTACTGTGATTACTTCTCTGTCAGAACGTGACAGACGTTTCGGTCGGCGCCAGCCATTCATCTGGCTCCCGTGTGTGGGGGTTCTGCAGGTCTTGTCCCAGGCCTCTCACCCATCTGCCCTGCCCTACCCACAGCGCCCCTGCTGGCTGGAGTGGTATTATGTGTGTCTTACCCGTTTGTCAGAGTGGTACAGACACAGCAGGGTGTAGGGCAGGACCTGCAGCACACAGAAGGTATATCCAGTAGCTGCGGCCATGACGGTGACCATCACTACACTCTTTGAGAAGCTCATCACAGCTGTAGCTAACGCTAGCAGGATCACACTGCTAACGTAAACAGCCCGGGCGCCTAGCAACACCATCCAGCGCTCCATCAGGATGGAGCAGACCACTGAGATCAGGCACTGCAGAAACAGACCCACACTCGCCATGCGTACACCTGGTAGATACGAGGGGAGAGGAGATCTATGGCTGCATTGAAATGGGTGAAATGAAAATCTTTTATAAAAATGATACAGAGTAAGGAGGAGTGGAAAAGAAAGTCAAATTCGCTGCAAAAAGTTGCTGTAAATGAAAAGATAAGGATCAAGTAAATGTCTGCCCATCCTACCTTCATCGTATCGTAGTCTCTCCTGTGTTCCAGGTGTAGCGTTGGGTACACCACGGTACAGCCCCACTCCCATAAAGTCTGTGTAGAACAGCATGAAGCTCATCAGAGCCATCCAGCTGAACAGCTCAGCTACAAACAGTCGCCGTATCACTGCCGGCAAGCTCATACACACACCATACGCACGTGGCAGTGCCGACACGCACAGCGACACACACCACCCCACAGCCATCCGTACACACTGGGTCCGCGACAGCAAGGGGTGTGCACAGTATCGGCTCCTCCAATGGGAAGGGCTCAGGGTGGAACTAACGCTAACGCCCTTCCTGGTTCTCTCTCCTCCAGTCCATCTGTCCTCTGAGATGAAGACTGTGCTGAGGAGGCAGGTGAGGAAGATGAGGGTGATCAACGCGTAGATAAAGGCCTCCTGGCCACCTAGGTAGGCTGCTGTGGGGGCATGGCTCCAGTCCAGGGCTGGGAGCAGGTACCTAGGATGAGAGAGGGATCACAGAGGTGTCTTTTCTGACTTGATCTCTGTCCTATCCACTTTATCTCAGCTTGAGATGTAACCTGCCCCAGGCAGCTCCTGAGGCTGATCTTGAGAGAGAGGTCCCTTACCCAAGGCATCCTCCCAGGCTGATCATCAGTGAGTAGACAGAAAAGGCTCTTCTGCTCTCCTCCTCTCCAGGGAACTGGTCTGAGATCAGCGCTTCCAACGGTGTGAAACAGGCCTGTCGAGAACAGTCATTTAGGTGCTATAAACTCCATAAACACAGTAAGGAGCACTCGAATAAAGATTTCAAATAAAGTCATAAACATCTACATCACAATGTTATTGATTTAACAATATTGAGATTTTCTGCTCCACCTGTCCTGAGAACTCCAGCAGACAGGCTGCCACCGCCAGCAGTACCCCCTCCATCCATCGGGGGTGCTGTGGATAGAGCAGGGCAGCTAGGTGAGAAGCCTGGGGCAAGACCTGCAGGCCCAGCAGAACCCCCACACATAGGAGCCAGATGAATGGCCGGCGCCGACCAAAACGACCACGCCACGAGTCACTATACGAACCGATCATGGGCACGAAGATCAAACCCAGAACCGGCCCGACTCCTGAGAGCGAGGAAGAGAGGGACGATCTACTTCCAAGCTCAAAAACAAATCACTTATTTCAACTATGGTCATAGTGTTTACACCCAGGTCACTCATCCAGAACTACGGTCATAGAGTGTTGACTCACCCAGCACCATGGTCATGTAGCGTTCCTCCATGCCAGCCTGCAGTAGTAGAGGGGGGATGTAGAAGGTGCCTGCAGCCATACACACCTCCAAACCACAGGTTAAAGCATTCACCAGAAACAGCTGACACACACGGCCCTGCATGACTCAAATGCTTCCTCTGTCTATACCTCTATAGCTATACTTATAACATCCACGCTATATCTCAAGCTCTGGTCTCTCCCACACAGTTTGAGACACAGGAGTTTATAGTGACTGTGTGGACAGGACAGAATGCTCTTCTCTATGCATGTGTTCTAAGGGTTACTCTTCCAGAGGGAAGTCCTTGGGATACCTGCACATGTAAACGAGTGGGTGGTGCGGAGGAAAAGGTGGCAGGGTTCTGGCTGGTGTTTGTGTCCCATGCTTCTGTGAGGAGGTTCCAGTGTCTCTTTACTCAAGATAGTGGAAAACAGACAATATAGCTGACCGGGCAGCTTCCACATGTATACAGTTGTCTGAGCTCACATTGTACTTCTGGCAGACAGAGGTAGAGTTGTCTTTCTTGCTCCATCCATTTCTGTATTACGCAGGTAGAGCAGCAGGGTCGATGGAGGTAAAAGAGTCCAGTCCTGTGGTCATGTTGAGGCCTGATGTAGTTTACTCAAGTCTGCCAATCGCCAGAGAAATCCACACACGGAAACATGGGCCCTGAGAGAAGTGAGGGAGAACAGGCTGACATGAAGAGGCACAACGTGATAAAGGATACTATATCATATCTTCAGTCATTACAGGACACAAGCTTCCTAATTCTTCTATAGTAATTTTGTCAAAATTGAGTTGACATATCATTGAACAGAACAAAGCTCTCTACCTATATAGTACTCTAAATATCCCAATTCATGTCGTTAGGATCAAAAGAACACTAGGTTCATACAGAACGCCGCAGCCCGTCTGGTGTTCAACCTTCCCAAGTTCTCTCACGTCACCCCGCTCCTCCGCCCTCTCCACTGGCTTCCAGTCGAAGCTCGCATCCGCTACAAGACCATGGTGATTGCCTACGGAGCTGTGAGGGGAACGGCACCTCCGTACCTTCAGGCTCTGATCAGGCCCTACACCCAAACAAGGGCACTGCGTTCATCCACCTCTGGCCTGCTCGCCTCCCTACCTCTGAGGAAGCACAGTTCCCGCTCAGCCCAGTCAAAACTGTTCGCTGCTCTGGCACCCCAAAGGTGGAACAAGCTCCCTCACGACGCCATGACAGCGGAGTCAATCACCGCCTTCCGGAGACACCTGAAACCCCACCTCTAAGGAATACCTGGGATAGGATAAAGTAATCCTTCTAACCCCCCCTTAAAAGATTTAGATGCACTATTGTAAAGTGGTTGTTCCACTGGATATTATAAGGTGAATGCACCAATTTGTAAGTCGCTCTGGATAAGAGCGTCTGCTAAATGACTTAAATGTAAATGTAGGTAAAAATTGCTGACACTATTCAAACCAATGAGGGGTCAGAACTTAAGCCAGTTCTCAGAATCATATTTTTTGCAGATACAGTAGAACCTTAGTTAAGCTTTCAATATATAATTGCCCTAATATTGGGTCTGGACTCAGGACTCATTGGTGGGCTTTAGAGATGGGTCACAACGCTTAAATAGCAACTACCTTTAAAAAGCAATGAATCCATTTGAAAAAGGTCTGTGGCATCGATATGAGTCAGTTATTTAGTGTGAAAATTGACTACAAAGTGTAAAATAGGAATATTTGTCATAAAGTCAGTCTCATCTAAAAAATAAAAATAAACTGTTTGTCATAACGGGTAAATGAAGGTTGGGTTTTGATTTGACAATGTCCATTTGCCCACTAACATGGGCTGAAGAGCTGCAGTGATTGCTCTCTATCCAACAGCATAGACAGTGCGACAGACCTGCCCAGCAGTTCCGAATGTGTTTATAAGACAACTTGACTTGAGAAATACCTCACTAAACACCCGTTGGATGTTTTAGTTCTGGAATTTTACATCTTTGGCAAAAAAAACGACAAAATCAATTACAGATTGAGTTCTGATTCATTCTGGGGATTTTGAGGAGGCGAAAAAGGCTTCTGCATCTACAGTGTCTCATGGGGGACAAACATCATTAACCAAATGCAGAATCAGTCAGGAAACACCTCAAAGACTAGCCAATTTGTTTTCATAGACAGGTGAACTTTAAAGCTTAACACAGGGGAAAGGGGGGGGGGGGGGGGGGGGCGCGCAAGGTTCTATTGTTAGCTTCCTCATCCTGTAACTTGCAGGGAAAACAGGATGGAAAACCAGTTGATTAAGATTAAGATGTGATGAACTCTGAGTCACTGTGTACATACACCATGTCGTGGTGTATGTAGTGGTTGATTCTCTGGAAGGGAAAAAGTCCAGCCCCCCCCCACCAAGTTGAGTTCAGCCCAGCCTGACTTGCAGTGTGTACACTGAGGTGTGTCCTATTCTTTCAGTCAAGCACACAATCAAACCCTGACAATACTTTAATACCTAGAATCAAAACATGTGTACCGTGCCTAGATAAAGGTGTGACTTGCATCAGGAAGAAACTGACTGCTAAAGACTTGGCTTCACAGTTGAGGCAACTTGACAGATGAGAGGAATTTGCACATGACTAGTTTGTTCTTTTTTAATGTTAGTTTGTTAGTGACAGTTCGATTGAGGACGAGTCAGGAACAGTAGATCTCAGAAAGCAGCTCTGAGCTTGAAATTAGGATTTCACAGTGAGCTCTGTTGATCATTTCACTATTATGTACAATACATCAATTATTAATTACAAAACATCTTATTCTCTCACCTCAATGAATAAGGACATTTTAAAGCCTACACTTCTTGAATTATGTTGAACATTAACCTTATACTGCAGTGGGCTAAGTCAGGGTCACAGTGTGTTTCGTCATAGTATTGCACAAATCTGCTTTAAATCAAAAGTATACACTTCATATGGTTATGGAATTAGAAAAAACAAGACACCTGTACCATGTCAGAGAGCTGAAATGTATTCCATTGAGTTTGCATCCCAATATTACACATCACAGAAGACTGAAATGTAACAAAGCCATTTGACATAGAAACACCAGAATTTTGGCATAAAAAAAGAAAAGTTTAATTATGAAAAATATTAATAACATTCCACTCATGAGGCCACTAGAGGGTGATTGTCATTTGACTGCAAGAAAGTATATACTACGTAGGGCCTAACATACTGTTACACCACTTTGAATAATTACACTCTTCCTTGCATCAAAGAAAGGTTGTAAAGTCAATAAAATTAAAAACTCACAGTCCAACCATAAAATAATCCTCTGTGTCTCTCGTAGAGCTGTGTCTGTGTCCACTCATGTGCCCATGTCCGTCAACTGTCAGGAGGAAGTCAGTTGTGTGTGTGTGTGTCCTTTTCCATCAGCCAGGCAATGCTAGGATAAACCATATTCCTAGGTAACACACCTGTTGTGATGCGTGTTGCACCTGTCGTGAGGTAACACACCTATTGTCAGCTGAGATGGGAGCTGTCGGGAGTGCCAGGCTCAGGTTGGGAAATGGAATATCAATATTCCCATCACGTCCTGGAGAAATGAGTCGCATCAGCGGGGCAAACAGTGTCCCTGCCAGCCAATAGCATCAGAAGGGTGTGGCCTAAGAACAATGGTCACAACTGATTATAGAAAACCATCTCCTCAGGACACTCCTGACAACAAACCCCTTAGAACAATGGTTTCTAACCCTAGTCCTGAGAGCTTTAGGGTGTGGCGACTTCTGTTCCAGCCCAATAGAACTGACTCAACAAATCAAGGTTGTAATGATTGGTTGACTAGTGCTGTAACAAAAGCCTACACATCGTGTAACTCTCCAGGACCAGGGTTGGTGACCACTGCTGAAAAATAGAGACACTCTCTGACTCTAAAGATCTAATGATATCCCAGCAGAGGTAAAGAAGCTATCAGTCAGTCACTACCCAGCATGGATGTTTACTGAGGCCGCAATAAAGCTGAGAATCACATCCTGGTCCAACAGACCCACACCTGCCAGGGGAGCGTATCCGTGACAACAGGTAGGTAACCTAAACCACCAGGACAGTGAAAGAACACTGCTTCAATAAATCCAAATGAGAGGGCATTGAATGGTCATCATGTTACCAAAGAAACCCAGCTCTGAGCAGTAGCTACCTTTTCACTGGCACAGAAATTCCAGATGGGCATGAATAATGTTCTAGTCAGGAGAATCAAGTGTTGCTTAACATGAGCAGAGAAATGAGTCATGTAGTAGAGCAAATCCGCTCAATGCCGAAACAAGCACTTTGAAGGCGAACAACACCAAAGTGTTCATGCGGCAGTTATTAAAAGTGCTGAATTAAGGGAAAACGGCACCCGCGGTCACACAGTCAGTTAACAGGAACTATCAGCGTAGCAACAAAGGATCCTTCGTGTGTTTATGTTTATCCTCCAAAAAAAGGAACGCGAGAGCACCCTGAGATCATATCTGAACAATCCCCCACACACTGGCCACACTACGTCATTTCAATGTGGATAATATTTGTCAGTTCAAAAGACAGTTGACTTTCCAATGTGTTATCATTATGCTTCAACCATACGGAAAAACAACGTCTGATTTTTGGTTTAGTTGTCACCCAAATGTCTATCACTGTGCTTTCAACCATTTAAAAGCACAGCAAGTTTCAAATGGGAATACAATGTCAGATACTTTATTTATACAATAGATTGTGTTATCACTGTTAGCAGAACCAATGGACCTGGAATGCACCAAGGCACTCTTCATTTAATTAATAAAAAAAATATATATATTTTTTTTAACTCTGATGCATTTTGGCTGCTTGGCCTTTGTCATGGAGTACAAAGATTTTTTGGAACAAAGCATTTTCCAATCAACCCTGATTTGAAGAGGGAGTAGTTACAGAATAGTCAATATTAACAACATCTAGTAAACAACACTATCAAATCAAAGCACCGAATACAACAGGTCTAGACCTTACCGTGAAATGTTTACTTAAAAGCCCTTAACCAATAATGCAGTTCAAGAAATAGAGTTAAGAATATTTACTAAATAAACTAAAGTATAAAATGTAATAAAAAGTAACGAGGCTATATTCAGGGGTACCGGTACCAAGTCAATGTGCGGGGGTACAGGTTAGTTGACGTAATTTGTTCATGTAGGTAGGGGTAAAGTGACTATGCATAGATACTAAACAATGAGTAGCAGCAGTGTAAATGTAAATAGTCCAAGTGTCCATTTGATTAATTGTTCAGCAGTCTTACGGCTTGGGGTTAGAAGCTGTTAAGGAGCCTTTTGGACCTAGTCTTGGCACTCCGGTACCGCTTACCGTGCAGTAGAAGAGAGAACAGTCTATGACTTGGGTGACTGGAGTTTTTGACATATACATTCAAAAGTTAGATGATATCAAAATGCATGTTAGGTTAAAAGTATTAAAACATACTAGAAAAGCCAAAGTAGTTCTAGCCTTGAATAGGAGTGGGCAAATGGAGAGAGTAGGAGAGCCATACATTTTATAGTACACTAAATCACAGCAAACATGGACCACAGCAGTCCAAACATAGCAGAGGGCAATAGGACAATGTGTCCACTAGATGACAGCTAAGAGACCACTAAGACCCTACAGGAATAGTGAGCAATCCATATCACTTTTACCAGAGAGCACCTTCGTTCAACAAAAACCTAGTATTGTATCCTAGCAGTGCGCCATTCTTTTTTGACCTGGATTGCAGTTGAGTTTACATTAAAAGTATATAGTGCAAGTGACCAATGCTATTTGAGATTCTGTGCAGCTCCCGAGTGGCGCAGCGGTCTAAGGCACTGCATCTCAGTGCAAGCAGCGTCACTACAGTCCTTGGTTCGAATCCAGGCTGTATCACATTCGGCCGTGTTTGGGAGTCACAATTGGCCCAGTGTCTCCAGGGTAGGCTCTCATTGTAAATAACAATTTGTTTTTAACTGACTTTCCTAGTTAAATAAAGGTAAAATATTACAGCAATCGTGAAAGATCTTTATACGGCCTATGCATGCCATCTTGAACATGTACGCTTTATATGACTACATAATGTAATGAATTGAAAGAGCAAGGAGCATGTCTCGAACCCTCTAGTCCAAAGTCCAGCGCGCTATCGACTGTGCCCCAAAAGCATGCTCAAGCAGCGGTGTCGATATCCGCGCTAAAAACCCACTACTCCCTCCTTTCAAATAGTGCTAGCCTGCGACTCAACGGCTTATAGGAACGCGCTCACCGGCCAAGCACACGCAATGTCGTGGATGCAAGGTCCGATCACTTCTGACACCAATGTAATGAAACAGCAAGGAGCATGTCTCGAATCCTCAACCATCTAATCCGAAGTCCAGCGAGCTATCGACGGTTCCCCAAAAGCATGCTCAAGCTGCAGAGTCGATATCCGCGCTTATAAACCCAGGGTCGTTACAATAATAAATGTACAGTTACAGTAACTTCAAATTTAAAGGAGATGTATCTACTGCTTGGATAGTTCCATCTGAGCCACTGGCTTAATCACATTCTTTAACTGCATTTTTGGAGACATGAACCCAACATATAATTTGTTAACTTGTCGACATGTTAAAAGGGTGTTTATTGTACTTCAAAAGTGATATTGAATTGTGTTTGGTTGTCAAAGCAACCAAATATCAAAAAGTTCACTTGGATAGGTCCATCTGTGCACTTATTAATATGGCTTTAATTCTCCATCTCAACCAAAAATCTTAATTTAGAACAAATCAAACTCTAAATGCACTTGAAATAAAGTTGGAATTGATTTAGTCCTTTTAACTTTGGTTGAGATGGAGACGTTACTCCAACATATCAATTATTAATTTGCAGACAAACTGAAATTAAAGCCAGACTAATTAGTGGCACAGACAGAACTATCCAAGCAGAAGAAATCTCCTTCAAATGTTGATATTTGGTTGCATTGACAACCAAACAATTCAAAAACATCATTACATTTTAAAATCAACCAGAGCTTAAAACCCCAGGCCTATTTTGTCTATTTTTAGTTGAATTCTAGGTTAAATTGAAACAATAGCTGTTGATGACTTTGCAAATGCTATAGGCTGAAATAGCTTAATTGATGATATGAATGATAAAAGTATGGTCACATTAAATGTACTCTGTTAAACCTACCCTTTGGAATGACTTTGATAGCAACAGTAAATCAATTTTGTTTAAGTGGAGATCTCTCAAGAACCTGTCTCACTATAGCACATTGGTAATAGTCAGTGACAAATATCATACCTGGGCTGGGCTTGGTTAAAACCTTGGTTGGAAGACCAAAGGGTAGATTCTCCAGGAGGAGATCTGCCCAGCCTATTGTTTTATTGCTGATAGTGAATATAATGCTGAAAATCTGCCGTTGCTTTAAAGCAGGGGTGGGCAATTCCAGTCTTGATTCGTGTCAAAGTTTTGCCCCAGTTAACACACCTGACTCCAATAATCACCTAATCATGATCTTCAGTTTACAATTCCAATTTGATTAATCAGCTGTGTTTGACTAGGGATGGAGAAAAAGTGTGACACCAATCAGGCCCTGGAGGACTGGAGTTCCCCACCCCTACTTTAAAAGTTACAAATTAAACATATTTTATACAAGGTTTGTCCATGTTAAAATGTGATTACTATGATGACCTAATCCTGTTGTTGAAATGTTACCCTCAACAACAGTTAATGACTTTTTGAAATCCAATGTTTTTTCCACGTAGATTAGATGTCACAATACGTTGACAAATGACATTGAAACAATGTTGATTCAATCAGTTTGTACCCAGTGGGCAGTGAAGTGTTTAGATACCCCCACTGTAGTCTAAAGTGCACTTCCTATCTACAAATCCCATTAAATTAGTCTGTTCTCATAGGCTCATAGTACATTTAAATCTGGGACACAAATTAGTATGACATTAGGTTTAGTATGGTTACATAAGAAACAAGGTTACATAAGGCAAAAAAGCATTTACTTACTACTTTTTAGCTACTTTGCAACTACTTAGCAACTACTTAGCATGTTAGCTAACCCTTCCCCTGACCCTACCCATAACCCTTTAACCTAACTCCTGACCCTAACCTTAAACCTAACCCCTAGCCTAGCTAATATTATCCACCTATCTAAATTGGAATTTGTAACATATCATACATTTTCTTAATATTAACACATTGTACGAATTGCAATTTAACATATCATACGGATTATAATTCGTAGCATATGATCCAAAATTGATGATGGACATCCACAAATGAATACATACCATACGAAATGTAACATCATATCGGCATGTACTGGATTTACATTTACTATGTTACGTCTACCCAAGTCCAGGAGGATTAAATTAAGACAGATTGATAAAGCAGAGAGAGTTTGCTAAAGCATAGATTAGTTTTACTCAGGGAAGATGGCGGGAAATGGATGTTCTGTTTGAAACTGATGACGGGTTGGGTGAAGATGAGAGTGAGAACAAGTGGGTTACAGTCGTGATGGAAACTAAGAAATCCCTAGATTTGTTTATAGTCAGAGTGAAGGTTTTGGATCAATGTTACCTGGGGGATCTGTTTGAAGTCACGAGGAGTATCATGCTGTGTTGGGTGAGGTGGCATTGGTGAGAGTCACAACAGCTGGTATTCTGATTCTGTCCGCGGAACAGAAGAAGCGTGCTTTGCGCCTCAAAAATATTTTTTAATATAATGTTGTGTATGGATTTCCAAAGCAGGGCGCCTGTCAAGGGGGTTATCTCTGGGGTTGTGAATTAAGTGAATGCAGATGATATACCTGAGGAAGTAGGTGAAGTGATTGGTGCATGTCGACTGACCTGTATGGTGGATGGAGTAAGTAAACCCACGTTGTCCATATTATTGTTTTTTGACGAGTCTCTCCCTTCTTATGTAAAGCTAGGCTTTATGAGATACCCTGTAAGAGCTTTTGTGCACAAGCCCCTCCAGTGTCATGAAGGCAAAAGATTTGGGCATGTATCAAGTGTATGCTGACGGAAAGAATATTGTATGCCAGCTGAGGTTATATGTTGCAACTGTGGTGGCGAACATGAGCCCGAATCCCCAGATTGCCCTGTTAGGTTGAAGGAGACTAAGGGATTTCCAGCATGTCTCCTATCTGGAGTCGGTGAAAAGAGTGGAAGGAGCAAGTGGCGTTGAAGACGCAATGGTAAATGAGACTGCACCAGTGAATGTTTCTTGGCAATCAAGGGATCCTGATATATTACATGTGAAAAAGGTGGACTTTGTAGCATTTATTGCAATGGTCATAAACGGTACAGCACAAACAAATAAGAAATCTGAGAAAATTAGAATTATTGTGAGTGCAGCAGAACCCTTTTTTGGACTCAGTGAGTTTACAGCTGAGGCATTGCAAGAAATCGTGTCAAAGGATGTTCCGCCCTCACAGGCCCCTGAGCCTTTGTAGGAATGTGACTTGAATTGGAATGTGACTGAAAGAGTGGGATGTTTTTCTTATGTGTCGATCTTTGTATGAAGCCGTTTTTTCCCCCTTTTTTTCTACAATGGATATTTTTTCTATAGTTTACCACCCATACAGTAGGTGGCGGCATGAACCTCTAACGCTTGTTTGCGGACCGCTATAATACCATAGAAGAAGAAGAAGAAGAAGAAGAAGAAGAAGAAGAAGAAGAAGAAGAAGAAGAAAGCGGAGATGATGGATGGCCCAGCCCGTCTGAGCAAGTAAGTTTAACCCATCTCAGTATTTTTGCCAATACTATGGAACATTTTAACAGCCAACAATAGTGGACTGGACTGCAGTATATTATCACAGAGTTTCCAAACCTATAAGCACAACATCGCAAGACTTCCGAGAACCACAGGAGGTTGGTGGCACCTTGATAGGGGAGGAAGGGCTCGTGTTAATGGCTGGAGCAGAATAGGTGGAATGGTATCAAATACATTAAACACATGGTTACCATGTGTTTGATGCCATTCTATTCCACGTTCGAGCGGATCACTTTTGTCAAGACGTTGATCAACGTTGGTCACCACCTTTCAAAGTGTGTTGCATTATGGGTATAAAAATGGTCAGACTTGCAACTACATGCCGACTGCATGACCTTTACAACAACCATGTGATCAAACGCCATGAACTTTCGACTGCAGCCAACTGGAAATTTCTGTAGTTTCTCCTCACCAACTGTAACTTGAAGTCGGAACCAAAGCATTGTGGGAGACAACCTTCTTTCTTGGAAGCAGAAGGCACTACATGCTCATAAATGGTTGATGCCTCCACCTATCATTGGTTATTAACAATGCATGTTTACTGTTTTGGGTGGATAACTATTTAGAGCTTAAATACATCTTCATCCTTACATCCTTACAATAGGCCCTCATGTGATCCACATTTCTAACATAAATAAATGAAATATCCTACTTGCGACAATATAGCTAATGTATTTATCTCAATGTTACTGTAATGTTGTAATGTTGTGTCCCATGTTATAGCCTACAATTTGTCTCGTCTGTATTATTGTTGTCACCAAACAAATTCAAATTTGTTGATTGTCTATTAAGTGTGAATAAAATGTAATACATATTTTAGAGGGTTAATCTGTTTCTGGGAAACCGGCCTTTAATGAGCAAGTACCCCAGACACCAGTCGTGGGGTCAATACCAAGTGTATCTGCTTGGCATTTT
Organism: Salmo salar; assembly: GCF_965601325.2. Taxonomy (NCBI): domain Eukaryota; kingdom Metazoa; phylum Chordata; class Actinopteri; order Salmoniformes; family Salmonidae; genus Salmo; species Salmo salar. The sequence continues at coordinate 70,670,359 of NC_138302.1, read as the reverse complement.
GTTTACCCAGTATGTGAACTGATGTACATGTAGTCTAATCCTTTTCATAGTGTTTACCCAGTGTTTACCCAGTAATTTATGTGAACTGATGTACATGTAGTCTAATCCTTTTCATAGTGTTTACCCAGTAATTTATGTGAACTGATGTACATGTAGTCTAATCCTTTTCATAGTGTTTACCCAGTAATTTATGTGAACTGATGTACATGTAGTCTAATCATTTTCATATTGTTTAACCAGTAATTTATGTGAACTGATGTACACGTAGTCTAATCATTTTCATATTGTTTAACCAGTAATTTATGTGAACTGATGTACATGTAGTCTAATCCTTTTCATAGTGTTTACCCAGTAATTTATGTGAACTGATGTACATGTAGTCTAATCCTTTTCATATTGTTTAACCAGTAATTTATGTGAACTGATGTACATGTAGTCTAATCCTTTTCATAGTGTTTACCCAGTAATTTATGTGAACTGATGTACATGTAGTCTAATCCTTTTCATAGTGTTTACCCAGTGTTTACCCAGTAATTTATGTGAACTGATGTACATGTAGTCTAATCCTTTTCATAGTGTTTACCCAGTAATTTATGTGAACTGATGTACATGTAGTCTAATCCTTTTCATAGTGTTTACCCAGTATGTGAACTGATGTACATGTAGTCTAATCCTTTTCATAGTGTTTACCCAGTAATTTATGTGAACTGATGTACATGTAGTCTAATCCTTTTCATAGTGTTTACCCAGTGTTTACCCAGTAATTTATGTGAACTGATGTACATGTAGTCTAATCCTTTTCATAGTGTTTACCCAGTAATTTTTGTGAACTGATGTACATGTAGTCTAATCCTTTTCATAGTGTTTACCCAGTGTTTACCCAGTAATTTATGTGAACTGATGTACATGTAGTCTAATCCTTTTCATAGTGTTTACCCAGTGTTTACCCAGTAATTTATGTGAACTGATGTACATGTAGTCTAATCCTTTTCATAGTGTTTACCCAGTAATTTATGTGAACTGATGTACATGTAGTCTAATCATTTTCATATTGTTTAACCAGTAATTTATGTGAACTGATGTACATGTAGTCTAATCCTTTTCATAGTGTTTACCCAGTAATTTATGTGAACTGATGTACATGTAGTCTATTCATTTTCATAGTGTTTACCCAGTGTTTACCCAGTAATTTATGTGAACTGATGTACATGTAGTCTAATCCTTTTCATAGTGTTTACCCAGTGTTTACCCAGTAATTTATGTGAACTGATGTACATGTAGTCTAATCCTTTTCATAGTGTTTACCCAGTGTTTACCCAGTAATTTATGTGAACTGATGTACATGTAGTCTAATCCTTTTCATAGTGTTTACCCAGTAATTTATGTGAACTGATGTACATGTAGTCTAATCATTTTCATATTGTTTAACCAGTAATTTATGTGAACTGATGTACATGTAGTCTAATCCTTTTCATAGTGTTTACCCAGTAATTTATGTGAACTGATGTACATGTAGTCTAATCATTTTCATAGTGTTTACCCAGTGTTTACCCAGTAATTTATGTGAACTGATGTACATGTAGTCTAATCCTTTTCATAGTGTTTACCCAGTAATTTATGTGAACTGATGTACATGTAGTCTAATCCTTTTCATAGTGTTTACCCAGTAATTTATGTGAACTGATGTACATGTAGTCTAATCATTTTCTGTACAGTGAGTGTTTTGTCCTTAATGTGACTGAATCAAATTATATTCTTTACATGCTGACTGACAAAAGCAACATAAAGGTTGAGAAATTAAGAAATACACTCCAGACTGTAGTGATGCTGACATGCAAACAATTACCATACAGTAAGAATCTGTGTGGACTCATTTAATCACATCTGTTACAATTCCATGTTGCACAATCACAAACAATAATGAGGAAGGTACAAGGGCATGAAGTAATGGGAAACAACAGAGCATATCCCATATGCTGCAAAAAAATTATATATATATATATGCAGCCTACATGATGAGATTATTATGGACAAAAGAGCGAGATTATTTTTATTTGTCAAATGGCAGCCAAGCATCGATGATCACGTCACCAGAATAAGACCCTGGATATTTATTGGAAAGCAGCATCAAGCTCATCACCTTGCATTTTCACCACCCTGTGAAATTCATCATCATTGATTTAATCTGTAGGCTAATAAACTGCGTGCTTTCCCTACCAGACATAATGGAAGGACCATACATGTCATCACGTGACTCCCAACTGTACTTCCATATAATGGTTACTATATCAGTATTTGCGCATAATAGCGTTTCTACCGATATTTCTAGCATACTTCGACACAAAAGATCCCACCTTGTCTAGCATATTTAGTTTTGTTGACATTTGGAAAGTTTACCGAAAAATATTCTCTTTCCATCAGGCCTGTAATTACATGTTTTATCCAACATGTACTTTACTAGCATAAAAAGGTTGGATGGAAACCTGGTTAGAGTTGGGTTTCCTAGAAACAGCAGAAGTTGTCCGATTTGCTGTTGGTGCATGTACTTCGACCCTGACTTTACTTGTCCACTTCTGTCTACAGTCGAATTACCACTCAAACATGCCAAATGAGAGAAATATTGCTCCAAAATCTAAAGGCACAACCTAGATTCGAACCAATGTCTTAAGTAGTTGAACATGTTATTACCATAACCTTGTTAAAGTGACACATTTCCACTTTTGTCAAAAACAACTTTATATGAAACGAGTGCCTCTGATTTGAAGGCCAGTGGTGTAATGTATTTAGTAAAAGCACTTTAAAGTACTACTTAAGTTGTTTTTTGGGGTATCTTTACTTTACTATTTATATTTCACTACTTTTACTTCACTACATTCCTAAAGAAAATAATGTACTTTTTACTCCATACATTTCCCCTGACACCCAAAAGTACTCGTTACATTTTAAATGCTTAACAGGACAGGAAAATTGTCAAATTCATGCAGTTATCAAGAGAACAACCCTGCTCATACCTACTGCTTCTGATTTGGCAGTCACTAAACACATGCTTCATGTGTAAATTATGTCTGAGTGTTGGAGTGTGCCTCTTGACTATCCGTAAATTAAAAAAACAAGAAAATTGTGCCTTCTGGTTTGCCTAATATAAGGATTTTGAAATGATTTATACTTTTACTTTTGATACTTAAGTATAGTTTTGAAATGACATTTACTTTTGATACTTAAAATCAAATACCTTTAGACATTTGCTCAAGTTGTATTTTACAGGGTGACTTTCAATGTGGCACCCAGTTCAATGCGGCCTCTGCATGCCTTCGGATCCCCCGAAATTGCGTCACACCCTCCATATCAAGCATTTTAGGATCAAGCATAAATTGGCTTTTAGACCCGATTACGTGTTTCTACGCATGAGTTTGGGTAGCCAACGTCGCCATAACATCGCCTATAAGTGTGCTCGGGTATTTCTATTGGAGAAGCAGTTTTACCCTATCTTCATACTGTACTGTCTTTAATATTAGTGTAGTCAAAGCCTACTTTCTGTAGATTACATGTAAAATGAGCACAATTCTCACATAGATTTTTGAAAAGTAGCCTACTTTTTGTGCTTACGTAGTTGTTTTAAAACACGTGTTTGTGGTTCCTCGTTCACAGACAAGTTGAGAGCTCATTCCGGAAATGGTAGGCCAAATCGTGATGTCAAGACTTTAAAAAGGCTAATGCATTAAACGCACATAGCCTAATTAAACCAAGCTCGCAAACAGTACATCAAAACTAATTCAAGGACCAAGTAAAATGGCAATAGACTGTTATATATATATATATATATATATATATATATATATATATATATATATATATATATATATATATATATAATTTACCACATCAAACTCTTCTCGATCACTTCTGTACAAAATGAGGGGTGCGTTTAAAGTTACTGTACCTGTCGAACCCCAGTTGTGGAAACAGTGGCTTCATTCTGCGGAGCCTGTGCGCGCGCTTGGAGATGTTTCCCTGTTTAGTAGCGGAGCCAGATTAGAATGTAACTGCCTGACTCTCTACTGCAGTGGGATTGGACAAAGTAATTAGGTAGCTAAACCCCGTTCTATATCAATATGAGGAAAACGTTCGATGTTAATCATGGGCCATGATAGGATAATTATTGATTATAAAAATAATTCAACAAATTGTCCACCTATCTAGACTACTAAACATCGTTTTTTAAAGCAGACTCACTGCAGAGCTATGGGAACATTATACGAATGTTCTGTAGACCTATAGTGGACTGACTGAGACTTTAGTACCTATACCTTTTTATGACTAGGCCTAGGCTATTGATGATCTGATGTTAATGTGTTTACTGTTTAATGATTTTTGCATTATGTGTAATGATTAAGATCATGTTTTCACCTATTCTTTCCTGTGACTAAGGTAAATGAAGGATGAGGCCAGTAGACCAGACTGTAGTGATACACCCCTGGACTGCATGAAAACAGTGCCACTGTGTGGCTAACAGTGAGTAGTGCACATATTGGGCCCTTGGAGAAAAAGGCTCTTGGAATGAGCCTCACATAGGGTTTTAAAGGGAGGGTATATTACTGGTCACTTTCAAAGTTTACCAGTACACTACCAGAATTGTAACTTTCAAGGATTTTATGTAATTTATCACAAGTGACCCTTTTGGATACTTCAGATTATCGCAGTTATCTGTAATTATCTCTGGCCCTCAATGTGGCTGGCCGCCGCACATGTAAAATATTGTTGAAGTCGGAAGTTTACATACACCTTAGCCAAATACATTTAAACTTGGTTTTTCACAATTCCTGACATTTAATACTAGTAAAAATTCCCTGTTTTAGGTCATTTAGGATCACCACTTTATTTTAAGAATGTGAAATGTCAGAATAATAGTAGAGCATGATTTATTTCAGCTTTAATTTCTTTCATCACATTCCCAGTGGGTCAGAAGTTTACATACACTCAATTAGTATTTGGTAGTATTGCCTTTAAATTGTTTAACTTGGGTCAAATGTTTCGGGTAGCCTTCCACAAGCTTCCCACAATAAGTTGGGTGAATTTTGGCCCATTCCTCCTGACAGAGCTGATGTAACTGAATCAGGTTTGTAGGCCTCCTTGCTCGCACACGCTTTTTCAGTTCTGCCCACAAATTTTCTATGGGATTGAGGTCAGGGCTTTGTGATGGCCACTAAAATACCTTGACTTTGTTGTCCTTAAGCCATTTTGCCACAACTTTGGAAGTATGCTTGGGGTCATTATCCATTTGGAACACCCATTTGCGTCCAAGCTTTAACTTCCTGACTGATGTCTTGAGATGTTGCTTCAATATATCCACATAATTTTCCTTTCTCATGATGCCATCTATTTTGTGAAGTACACCAATCCCCTCCTGCAGCAGAGCACCCCTACAACATGATACTGCCACCCCTGTGCTTCACAGTTCAGATGGTGTTCTTTGGCTTGCAAGCATCCCCCTTTTTCCTCCAAACGTAACAATGGTCATTATGGCCAAACAGTTTTATTTTTGTGTCATCAGACCAGAGGATATTTCTCCAAAAAGTACGATCTTTGTACCCATGTGCAGTTGAAAACCGTAGTCTGGCTTTTTTATGGCGGTTTTGGAGCAGTGGCTTCTTCCTTGCTGAGCAGCCTTTCAGGTTATGTCGATATAGGACTCGTTTTACTGTGGATATACTTTTGTACCTGTTTTCTCCAGCATCTTCACAAGGTCCTTTGCTGTTGTTCTGGGATTGATTTGCACTTTTCACACCAAAGTACATTAATCTCTAGGAGACAGAACGCGTCTCCATCCTGAACGGTATGATGGCCGCGTGGTCCCATGGTGTTTATACTTGCGTACTATTGTTTGTGTAGATGAACGTGGTACCTTCAGGCGTTTGGAAATTGCTCCCAAGGATGAACCAGACTTGTGGAGGTCTACAATTCTTTTTTCTGAGGTCTAGGCTGATTTCTTTTGATTTTCCCATGATGTCAAGCAACGAGGCACTGAGTTTGACAGTAGGCCTGGAAATACATCCACAGGTACACCTCCAATTGACTCAAATGATGTCAATTAGCCTATCAGAAGCTTCTAAAGCCATGACATCATTTTCTGGAATTTTCCAAGCTGTTTAAAGGCACAGTCAACTTAGTGTATGTAAACTTCTGACCCACTGGAATTGTGATACAGTGAATAATAAGTGAAATACTCTGTCTGTAAACAATTGTTGGAAAAAATATGTGTCATGCACAAAGTAGATATCCTAACTGACTTGCCAAAACTATAGTTTGTTAACAAGAAATTTGTGGAGTGGTTGAAAAATGAGTTTTAATGACTCCAACCTAAGTGTATGTAAACTTCCGACTTCAACTGTATATCAAATAAGATTATGTAAAATAAAATGTATGACAGCTTTTTTTACAAACTTTTATTTATTTTACTATGTCAATATGTCTTTGTTAATGTGTTGGCACCAAAACGGAGTTAATTGAAAATGCCATTGTTGATTAATGCTTTTTTAATTAATTAGGCTATTTTCTCTTTAACCATATGGTCTATCCACTAGAAACTCATGAACAATATGGACACAGATAGAAAACATTTATACTATATATGAATACATTTAAAAGTTATTGAAGTATAAATTACCAAAGTTACCCAAGATTGCCATAGATGACATGTTAATTACCAAAATTACTAAATGTTCTGGTAACTTTGTTAAAATACTGGTAGCTGTGCAATCCTACTCACACATGAAACATAGAGCTCGACATCACAAAACAACTAGTTAAATCCGTATAAAAAGTAGGTTGCCTTTATTAGAAGCCGGGAAACCAAAATGTCATCAACATCATTGTTGTCGTTAATACTTTAAGACCACAATATTGCCTTCATCATCATCATCATCATTACCATCATCGTCGCTACTCACTTTTCCACAACATGCAAAATATTCAACAGTTCAGCGTTCCCATTCCACAACACTGACAAAAGCTTCTCGGCGCAATCACCTGTAAGAATCACAATTTTGCTTACATTTACATTGCCAGTACAATTTAAGATACATAGAAATAAACAAATGAAAAGCAATATAAATGCAGGGATACTGAAGAAAGGATGGGAAAGAAATAGTAAATCCATTGTTTGTCATGGTCATGTGTTCATGTTAAACAGGGGGATTCAAATCTGGGCCTGGAGGTACACAGCACTACTGGTTTCAATCCTTCCCCTGATTCAAACCTCTTACCATGTAAGAGAGTTCTCTGGCCAACCAGTGACATGAATCATTCGATTAACTAGCAGAAAAGAAGCCTAGAAGTATGGACCTTATAGCCCTGTGTGGGAGCCCCTACTGCCTGGACACAGAAACCCCACACAGTGCAAGCATTCAGTGTCATTCAGGAACATGATACAAGTCCTATACAAAGATGACCAATCCAAATTAACTCCTAACCCTAAGGCCCATGTGTAGCCAAGGTTTGAATAGGCAATTTGGTAATCAATAACGTTTGATTTTTGTCATCAAAATGTGCTAATACCCATCTTTGATCTACAGAAGTGCTTGGACCTGTAGGGGCCAGTTTGGAGTTAGGCATATAAACACTTGTCCACTGCCATCAGGAGGGTACCAGGGAAAGTACACCAGAACCAAGGTTTCGGTTTTGGTCTGCTGAAACATCTTCTAGGGCACATATTTGCAGTCTTGAGCGATTTGGTATTGGTCAGAACATCATTGGGTCTGACGGATAGGCCAAAAAATATATACATACAGTGGTCCCTTGGTATAATAACAGCTTTGATCTCGGTCAGCTAGGTCTTCTATTTCATTATTTTCCTTTGATGACAGACACCCCCTCCACGTCGTCCTCTAATACTATGTTAGATCTATGGCTTCAGTTGGTCAACATCCAAGGCAGAGCACTCATTTGCTGAATTCCAAAGTGACCACTAGCCCCAACGCCCTAGGCACTCCTGTAGGCCGGGTGGAATCATTTAAGATCTACAGGTTTAGTATTCACCATAACATCCCTCCAATCCCCATGTATCACACCATACCAAGTGCTCCTCTAGTTTAGTAGTACCAAGGGAATATAAGGCAATAAGAAAGCGCCCAAACTTGTTTTAATTACTAGTAGCTTTAATTCTCAGCGAAAACAATAATGAACCCACATAGACCAAGAATGCTTTACAATACCATAGGTTTGGCTCAAAAATATTTTTCAACCCAGGGAGGAGTAACAAACATTCTCTTGCACTCATTTCATGGCTTCTCTCTCACTTCTGCCCTTGTACACTCCTATTTGCAGATCTGAAACAACCGGGAAGGCATAAGCAGTGGTTTGACCAAGATTCCTTCATATAGAGTACCACTGTATGAGTCATAATACCTAGCGGTCAAAAAAGGAATTGGTTCCAATCGTTTTTCCACCATTCATTTTTCCCCATAGTGGATTTTAGAAACACTTCAAATAAAATAAGGACTTGTTTCGTGTAGGCTGACCTCGGCGTGACGTTTTGATAACGGTGTGAATCTCTCTAGGACAATGTGACTTAATATATTGGCCTGTATTTACCCACCTAAAATGAAATGCTAATTAGCTGCTAATGTGGCTATCATAAAGAACTACAAACGCCATGATCATCTGGATAAGACCCCTGAATCGAGGCAAAAGGTAAGAATCTCTGGGTTAACTAATAAATTGGCTAAATTTCTTTAAATTGACAATTCTGTGAACTGTTTTGTGCAAGTTTTACATTGACAATTTACCTGTTAGAAAAGATGCCAGCTTGAGATGACATGCAGGGATTTGTAGTCTTGCTAATGTCTACTTTGATGCTAATTAGCATTTTTGAATCAGAGTAAATAGAGCCAAATATATTTAATAAGTCACCTTGTCTGAGAGATATTTACATGGTTATCAAAACATCGCCAGTTTAAGCCTAAACAAAACACAGCCCTTATTTTAAGTGTTTCTAAAATGTATGGTGGAAAAACGATTGGAACCATTTACGTTTGACTGCCAGGTTTTATGGGTATTATGGCACCACTGTGGGGATCTATTGCTGTCACTTATCCAGTCCTATCAGATCTGTGAAGGGCAGAATAGGGGAAATGCAGCTAGTGTTTATTGGTTGTAGAGGAGAGCAGAGGAGAGGTATAGAGCAAAACATAAGCCGGCATCACTGTTGACTACATCAACACCCTGACTTCTTCTCTGTCTGTCTGAGGTGAATGAGCCGTGTGTGTGTGAGAGAGGGGAGTGAGTATGAGCTGAGTGCAGGAGAGAGAGAGCGCGTGAGATGAGCGATAGAATAAGAGAAAAGGAGAAGAGTGGAACAGAAGAGTGGAACAAAGGAGTTGCTGGGTCTGCTGTCCCAGTCTGCCTAAACCCAGCAGAAAAACAGATGGATAGGGTCGACTTTTCTTTTAAAATCAAGATACATTTTATTTATTTTCTTAAAAAACAAACATTACAAAAAATCTGAATAGAGAATTGAAACAAAACAAAAAAAACAAAAAAACATTCATTTTAGGGGCTCTCAAAAAACAACTCTCGATTCAATTAAAAAAGGCTTGTGGATGCCTGGCACAAAGGGTTGAACAATGAAAGGATGCTCTGGCCATGCCAGGGTAGTGTGTGTGTGTGTGTGTGTGTGTGTGTGTGTGTGTGTGCTGGCATGGGTGTATGGTTTATGCATGTGTCATGCCCAGCACAGGGGCAGCCAAAATCTCAGAACCACAAACCAATGGTAGAGGGTCTAGGGTGAGGAAACACCAAACCCCCTGAGTGTGTGCTCCATCACAACCACACACTGGTAGTACCAGCACACAGCAAACAAACAGGCTCTCTTAGGGCTGATCTAGGACCTGCTTCCATGAGCATCTCTCTTACAACATAATTACCGTTTACAGCTCAGAGCAATCTCTCTGTCTAAAGCACAATAACACACTGCTACTCCAAAGTGATCTTCAACTCTGTTCCTTGTACTATGAATGTACTGTTATAATAAAATAAACAATTCATCTCAAAGCACGACTGAACAGTTTCATATTCAATAACAAAACAAGCTTTGTGTATGTGTTATACTGAAGGTCCTTGACACAGGGCCAGAGCTTAACTTCAGAGTAGGTGGAAATACAACAGCATTAATTCAACCAAGTTAACATTTAAAATAACAACCGTAAAACCTTCCTTAAAACGTATTGTGTTTGAGAGTTTAAAAAGCACTTTGTCAGTGTCGGCACAGCGCTATGGGGTTAGTGGGCACAGGACCTAAGGGAGAACAATCTCACACGCTTACATATCCTCCCTCTGAGTCTCCAGTGTGGCCTTCTCTGATTAGTCAGCGTTGGGCTGTAACTAAACCAATGGATATTGTGGAACAGTGAATAAAAAAAAACAGTGCTTTGATTGGACAACAGCAGTCCACTGAGAAACCAGGATAGAGATGGAAACCCTAACCCAGACAGACTGAACAAACCCAGGGCTCAGTAATCACTGATCTAACACTACTGGATAGGTCAAGCAAGGGTTATACTACATAGCTTTCACCTATCCAGTCATGTCAGACCAAAGATTACTTGGGGAGGAGAGGGGAATGGAGAACTCAGCAGATAAAGAAGATGGCTAGAATATATATATATATTTTTTTATTGAAGGCTCACTTGCACACACATCAGCCTGCAGAAAGAAAACCAGTGACTCCACACTTCAAGCGACTGTTGAGGACAGATGTCCACTAGCACGGAGCTCTCAGAAAGGCAAACTAACAAAGCCTAAAGAACCATTTTCTGAGCTTCACACAGACTTGTGTAGGAAAGACTAATGCAGTCACTGCGAAGAGGGAGATGAAAAAGAGAAGAGAGGTGTGCCAATAGAGGTGTAGCTGAGCAGAGGGGACAGGGATGGAGGAATGGGACATGTTCAGAGAGATGGAGTAAAATCTCAATGTCCTCAGTCAGTCAGTCATTACGGGAAGCCAGACACTAAACAACAAACACTAAACAACAAATCCACATGAGGTTGAAACCATTGAGCCAGGCCACCAATGAAACCAAAATAAACTCTAAACCAAGAGAAACAAAAACTTGAGAAGGTAAAGAGAGAGAGGGAAGGGGAGGGGGAGAGAGAGGTGGGAGTTCTGTGGGTCTAGTCTTCCCCAGAGGGTACGTCCTCTTCCGATCCGTCCTCCTCTTCCTCCTCCTCCTCCTCCTCATCTTCCTTTTCCTTCTTCTCCTTCTCCTTCCCGGGTGCCTCCTTTGTTTTCTTGGGAGTGGGGGAGGAGTCCTTCTTCACCACCACCTCCTCCTCCTCCTCCTCCTCCAGAGGGCTCTCTGGCTCCTCCTCTTCCTCCTCTTTGGGCGAGCTCTTCTCCAGGGCCTTGGCAGCACTGGGGCGACCTTTACCCTTTCCTTTCATTGGGCTGGGGGTCACTGGGGGAGGAGAGGCACACAAAGTTATGGACACATTCATTCAATGAAGTTATGAGGCTGGGAAGATACTTACACATTATCTGGGAAAAAAAGCATTTAACAACCGATGCCTGCAGTTCTGAAGAATATGGGTGATTGATTCATGGTGAGCGGTCCTACCAGTGGCCTTTAGTCGTGGTTTGGGGGATTTCTTTTCCTTCCTTTCTGGCCGGCTCCGTTTGATCACCTTCTTGCTGCTCCTCTTGCTCTTGGAGCGGCCATAGTCACTATCATCATCATCCTCAACCATGAAGTCTTCATCACTGCCCGACTCATCAGCTAGAGAGAGGAGGACGAGGTGGTGATTATTGGTAATTTCACCTGACAAATACACTACATGGCCAAAAGTATGTGGTCACCTGCTCGTCAAACATCTCATTCCAGAATCATGGGCATTAATATGTAGTTGGTCCCCCTTTGCTGCTATAACAGCCACCAGTCTTCTGGGAGGCTTTGCACTAGATGTTTGAACATTGCTGCGGGGACTTGCTTCCATTCAGTCAAAAGAGCATTAGTGAGGTCGGGCACTGACGTTGGGCGATTAGGCCTGGCTCGCTGTCGACATTACAATTCATCCCAAAGGTGTTCACTGGGGTTGAAGTCAGGGCTCTATGCAGGCCAGTCAAGTTCTTCCACACCGATCTTGACAAACCATTTCTGTATGGACCTTCCTTTGCGCACAGGGTGCATTGTCATGCTGAAGCAGGAAAGGGCCTTTCCCAAACTGTTGCCACAATGTTGGAAGCACTGAATCATCTAGAATGTCATTGTATGCCGTAGCGTTAAGATTTCCCTTCACGGGTACAAAGGGGCCTGAACCATGGAAAACAGCCGCAGACTATTATTCCTCCTCCAAACGTTCCCGTTGGCACTATGCATTCAGCCAGGTAGCATTTGCCTGGCATCCGCCAAACCCAGATTTGTCCGTCAGACTGCCAGATGGTGAAGCATGATTCATCAGTCCAGAGAATGTGTTTCCACTGCTCCAGAGTCCAATGGCGGTGAGCTTTACACCACTCCAGCTGATGCTTGGCATTGCGCATGGTGAGCTTAGACTTGTGTGCGGTTGCTCGGCCATGGAAACCAATTTCTTGAAGCTCCCGAGGAACAGTTCTTTGTTACTCGGTAGTGAGTGTTGAAACCGAGAACAGACAATTTTAACGTGCCACAGCACTCGGCAATCCCGTTCTGTGGGTTTGTGTGGTCTATCAATTTGCGGCTGAGCAGTTGATGCTCCCAGACGTTTCCACTTCCCAATAACTGCACTTACAGTTGCTCTGCTAGAGCAGAAATTTTACAAAACTTACTTGTTGGAAAGGTGGCATCCTATGACGGTGCAGCGTTGAAAGTCACTGAGCTCTTCAGTAAGGCCAGTCTACTGCAAATGGTTTCATGGTTTTGATAATATTGCAATAATATTTTTGCTCTAGTTTGCAGTTTATATGCACACACACACTACCATTCAAAAGTTTGGGGTCACTTGGAAATGTCCTTGTTTTTGAAAAGCACATTTTTTGTCCATTAACATCAAATTGATCAGAAATACAGTGTAGACATTGTTAATGTTGTAAATGACCAATGTAGCTGGAAACGGACGATTTGTTATGGAATATCTACATAGGCGTACAGAGGCCCATTACCAGCAACGATCACTCCTGTGTTCCAATGGCACATTGTGTTAGCTAATCAAAGTATATAATTTTAAAAGGCTAATTGATCATTAGATAACCCTTTCGCACGGAATAGCCTCCATTACTCAGAACAAGAATAGACTGACAAGATTCAGAAGAAAGTCCTTTTTTTCTGGCCATTTTGATCCTGTAATCGAACCCACAAATGCTGATGCTCCAGATACTCAACTAGTCTAAACAAGGCCAGTTGTATTGCTTCTTTAATGAGGACAACAGTTTTCAGCTGTGCTAACAATTGTAAAAGGGTTTTCTAATGATCAATTAGCCTTTTAAAATGATAAACTTGGATTAGCTAACACAATGTACCATTAGAACACAGGAGTGATGGTTACTGATAATGGGCCTCTGTATGCCTATGTAGATATTCCATAAAAAAAAAAAATCTGCCGTTTCCAGCTACAATAGTCATTTACAACATTAACAATGTTTACACTGTATTTCTGATCAATTTGACATTATTCTAAAATTAAAAAAAATAAAGTGATTTTCTTCCAAAAACAAGGATATTTCTAAGTGACCATATGTGTATATATAAAATCGTGAGAATCACAATACATTTTGTGATAATATCGTGATAATACCGTATCTTGAGGTCCCTGGCAATTCCAAGCCCTAGTGTAGTGGTTAGTTTATGGTCTGGGTTAGCCCAAGATGTACTCTTATGGAGCCTAATGTTACCTTTACTCCTAAAGGTTCAAGGACCTTGTTATTTTCAGCGGTAGACTGGCTCTGGCAGGAAAAACAGACAAATACATCTAAACGCGACTCGATTCTCAATTGCGATACAGTTCTAGAACCATAAATCCCGTTCATATCAAAATAATTTCACAAATGCAAAATACACACTTAAGACCAGCCTTATCACATTTGCAGCCAACAGTATTTTTCTGTTACACACAGGTATTCGGTATGGAACGCCGTTTGGGTCTTTGCGTGTCAAAAAAAGTTACCAGTCAATTAACACAATTCGATTATAGAATGCTGTGTGTGCTGAATTTTCACGTGCAAGCCAAGCGCCAACACTATCAGTAGCACTGTCAATGCTGTACAAACAAAGTCTGCAAACAAGCACACACCGGCCACGAACGATGTGTTTACAATACCGCGTTGGTAATAATGACTTATTTATTCAACTGCAACTTCTGGGGTAGCTAGCTAGCAATGACCAGTAGAAACTGCACTCATTTTCATTATTCTTAACAATGATTTAGGAATCCTTGTGAGTACGTATTAGCTAGGTAACCACTTGTTGTTCGCCTATTGAAATTGTACTTAACCCTGTTGCCCAAAGCTAACGTTATAAGCAGCCAGCTAGCTTCATCTGGCTAGTGAGGCTCAACCGGACCAGGATGTGTTGTGAAGCTAGCCACAATAAAGATTAGGCACAATAGTGGAATTTGCGGTTTGCCTTCAAAATAAAAGTACCTCTTTGAAAATGATGGTTACAATTGGTGGAATCATGCCATATTTAGACTAGATCATGTTAAACAAGGTTGGGATGTGAAACAATGAAATGGGGGTATCAGTCTACTCGGTGACACCCACAGAACACAACTGAAGGGCTTATGCAAATATTAGCGTTGTAGCGCTTATCGCGGGACTGACTGTGTGGAATCACCTACCCAGTCAGCCTATTGTGTGCATTGACATTCATATTGCACTGTACATCTTTACCTAAGGATTGGGGATCAATGAAATGGGGAATCAGTCTACTCAATACCAAAGAGATTTTTCCCCAACGTACTCCTCAGAGTTATCAGACTCCAAAACATCCATGCAGTATTGTTTTTTCCTCCGGAATAGTGTTCAATACACATAGGTTGACAATAAATGTGGCTCAATTCACAGTTGTTTCAGAGACCCGCAATAACATGCTGACCAAACCGGACACGTCGCGTGTGCGAGCGTTGCAAAATAAATTTAGAAATTCATGTTATTCAATTATTGCACCCACACTGCTCGCGCGACAACAAGCGTCTGCGACGCCTATGGCTAAAATAGAAGCCATTCCTTTTTCTGACGCAGATTGCGCTGCAAGTCCTGCCTCTACCATCTCCTCATTGGTTTATAGAAGCAGGTACCCACGTGCCATCTCCTCATTGGTTATACCCACATGGGTGATTGAAAGATGAAATGTTTTGCCGGTCGTCGTGGTAATACTATGAAAGTGTAGATACCAATCACCATATAAATTCAAAGATGGAAAAGCCTGGAAGGAGGAGAGATGACTAGAAACGAGTCAGTTGGCCGTTTTATGTGTGGATTAATTGTCGGAGTAGAGGACCTTGTGCATTTCAGGTAAAATAACAACTCAATGTTTACATCCCAGGACAAATTAGCTAGCAACAGCAAGATAGCCAAATAGGACAAATTAGCTAGCAAGTGCAAACTAACTAGCTAAATTGTCATACATGTTTAATGCTTTTCGACCTGTCCCCAAATTAATGCCATTGGTTCAGAGTTTGTTTTGATATTTTAACCTGCGTGTCGTGATCGCGTTTGGTGTAGGGGGACAAAATACATTTATGCACGATAGCGCACGCGTGCAGCCGGATTGGGTTCCGTGTAAGAGCTACGACGCTAATCTTCTCTGGGTGTCACTGAGTAGACTGATACCCCATGTCATTGATCCACAATCCATAGGTAAGGCTGTACAGTGAAATAAGTATGCCCCTAATGCAATTCTAAAGTCTAATACATCAGTGTGATTTCAACAAATCAAATTTTATTTGTCACATACACATGGTTAGCAGGTGTTAATGCGAGTGTAGCGAAATGCTTGTGCTTCTAGTTCCGACCATGCAGTAATATCTAACAAGTAATCTAACCTAATAATTTCACAACAACTACCTTATACACACACAAGTGTAAAGGAATGAATAAGAATATGTACATAAAAATATATGAATGAGTGATGGCCGAACGGCATAGACAAGATGCAGTAGATGCTATAGAGTACAGTATATACATATGAGATGAGTAATGTAGGGTATGTAAACATTATATAAAGTGGCATTGTTTAAAGTGGCTAGTGATACATTTATTACATCAATATTTCCATTATTAAAGTGGCTGGAGTTGAGTCAGTATGTTGGCAGCAGCCACTCAATGTTAGTGATGGCTGTTTAACAGTCTGATGGCCTTGAGGTAGAAGCGGTTTTTCAGTCTCTCGGTCCCCGCTTTGATGCACCTGTACTGACCTCGACTTCAGGACGATAGTGGGGTGAACAGGCAGTGGCTCGGGTGGTTCTTGTCCTTGATGATCTTTTTGTCCTTCCTGTGACATTGGGTGGTGTAGGTGTCCTGGAGGGCAGGTAGTTTTCCCCCGGTGATGCGTTGTGCAGACCTCACTACCCTCTGGAGAGCCTTGCGGTTGTGGGCGGAGCAGTTGCCGTACCAGGCGGTCATACAGCCCGACAGCATGCTCTCGATTGTGCATCTGTAAAAGTTTGAGAGTGTTTTTGGTGACAAGCAGAATTTCTTCCGCCTCCTGAGGTTGAAGAGGCGATGCTGCGCCTTCTTCACCACACTGTCTGTGTGGGTGGACCATTTCAGTTTGTCTGTGATGTGTACGCCAAGGAAAAATCCTTCTCAACTACTGTCCTGTCGATGTGTATAGGGGGCTGCTCCCTCTGCTGTTTCCTGAAGTCCACGATCATCTCCTTTGTTTTGTTGACGTTGAGTGTGAGGTTATTTTCCGAAGGCCCTCACCTCCTCCCTGTAGGCCGTCTCGTCGTTGTTGGTAATCAGGCCTACCACTGTAGTGTCGTCTGCAAACTTGATGATTGAGTTGGAGGCGTGCATGGCCACGCAGTCATGGGTGAACAGGGAGTACAGGAGAGGGCTGAGAACGCACCCTTGTGGGGCCCCAGTGTTGAGGATCAGCGGGGTGGAGATGTTACCTACCCTCACCACCTGGGGGCGGCCCATCAGGAAGTCCAGGACCCAGTTGCACAGGGCGGGGTCGAGACCCAGGGTCTCGAGCTTAATGACGAGTTTGGAGGGTAATATGGTGTTAAATGCTGAGCTGTAGTCGATGAACAGCATTCTTACATAGGTATTCCTCTGGTCCAGATGGGTTAGGGCAGTGTGATTGCGTCGTCTGTGGACCTATTGGGGCGGTAAGCAAATTGGAGTGGGTCTAGGTGGAGGTGATATGATCCTTGACTAGTCTCTCAAAGCACTTCATGATGACGGAAGTGCATGCTACGGGGCGGTAGTCATTTAGCTCAGTTACCTTAGCTTTCTTGGGAACAGGAACAATGGTTGCCCTCTTGAAGCATGTGGGAACAGCAGACTGGGTTAAGGATTGATTGAATATGTCCGTAAACACACCAGCCAGCTGGTCTGCGCATGCTCTGAGGACGTGGCCAGGGATAACACGTTTAAATGTTTTACTCCCGTTGGCTGCAGTGAAGGAGAGCCCGCAGGTTTTGGTAGCGGGCCATGTCAGTGGCACTGTATTGTCCTCAAAGCGAGCAAAGAAGTTGTTTAGTTTGTCTAGGAGCAAGACATCGTGGTCCGCGACTGGGCTGGTTTTTCTTTTGTAGTCCGTGATTGACTGTAGACCCTGCCACATACCTCTCATGTCTGAGCCGTTGAATTGCGACTCTACTTTGTCTCTATACTGACACTTAGCTTGTTTGATTGCCTTGCGGAGGGAATAGCTACACTGTTTGTATTCGGTCATGTTTCCGGTCACCTTGCCCTGATTAAAAGCAGTGGTTTGCGCTTTCAGTTTTACGCGAATGCTGCCATCAATCCACGGTTTCTTGTTGTGGAATGTTTTAATAGACGCTGTGGGTACAACATCACCGATGCACTTCCTAATAAACTCGCTCACCGAATCAGCGTATTCATCAATGTTGTTGTTCGACGCTATGCGGAACATATCACAGTCCACGTGATCGAAGCAATCTTGAAGCGTGGAATCCAATTGGTCGGAACAGCATTGAACAGACCTGAGCACAGGTGCTTCCTGTTTTAGTTTCTGTCTATAGGCTGGGAGCAACAAAATGGAGTCGTGGTCAGCTTTTCCGAAAGGAGGGCGGGGGGGGGGGGGGCTTTATATGCGTCGCGGAAGTTAGAATAACAATGATCCAGGGTTTTGCCAGCCTGGGTCGCGCAAAAGATATGCTGGTAAAATTTAGGGAACCTTGTTTTCAAATTAGCCTTGTTAAAATCCCCAGCTACAATAAATGCAGCCTCAGGATATGTGGTTCCAGTTTACATAGAGTCAAATGAAGTTCTTTCAGGGTCGCCGATGTGTCTGCTTAGGGGGGAATATATACACGACTGTGATTATGATCGAAGAGAATTCTCTTGGTAGATAATGTGGTCGGCATTTGATTGTAAGGAATTCTAAGTCAGGTGAACAAAAGGACTTGAGTTCCTGTATGTTGTTATGACCACGCCATGTCTCGTTAATCATAAGGCATACACCCCCGCCCTTCTTAACAGAGAGATGCTTGTTTCTGTCAGCGCGATGCGTGAAGAAACCAGGTGGCTGTACTCAGATAGCGTGTCTCAAGTGAGCCATGTTTCTGTGAAACAAAGAACGTTACAGTCTCGGATGTCTATCTGGAATGCTACCCTTGCTCGAATTTCATCTACCTTGTTGTCAAGAGACTGGACATTGGCGAGTAGTATGCTCGGGAGCGGTGCGCGATGTGCCCGTCTACGGAGCCTGACCGGAAGACCGCTCCGTCTGCGGCGCCGTTGTTTTGGGTCGCCGGCTGGGATCTGATCCATTGTCCTGGGTGATGAACCAAACAGAGGATCCGCTTCGGGAAAGTCATATTCCTGGTCGTAATGTTGGTGAGTTGACGTTGCTCTTATATCCAGTAGTTCATCCCAACTGTATGTAATAAAACCTAAGATTTCCTGGGGTAACAATGTAAGAAATAACACAAAAAAAACTAAATATTGCATAGTTTCCTAGGAACACGAAGCGAGGTGGCCATCTCTGTCGGTGCCGACAATTTAACAAATTGTCTTTTGTTGATTTTATATAACATTCCAACCTCATGGCATAATTGTACTATTTATTTGCATCACTGTCAATGGCATAATTTCATTTTGAAGGCTAACCGCAAAGTCCACTATTATGGCTAGCTTCACATAGATGGGTCCCGACCACCATTAATCAAATAAGAACCATCTTATAAATTAAGGTCATTTTAGATGACGACACCTAGTTATATAGTTATCTAGCTAACTATAGCTACTGAAACAGATTGTTGTTTTGCTATGTTTTTGGGGAAGAACATTGTTTGCATCCATCAACTAGCTAGCTTTTTTTTATGACCAGCACTGTAGGTGCGCGACACAACTACCAGCATCATAGCGTACGTATCAATGAATCATTGTGACATATGAAATAAAATACGAGTGATAGTGTAATCAATGTGTAATAACTACGTAAAAAAAATGTATGAACACGTTAAATTATTATGTGACGTGCAGTCATATTCAGGTTCTGATTGGCCCCAAAACTTATTTGACACATCATATAGTGTTATTTGATGTGTATCCTTTTTGACATGCAAAGACCCAAACGGCGTTCCATAATTCGGATCATGCTAGATAGCTAATTAGCACAGGTGGTCCCTCTGACTTCCGTAAACAGGCGCTGTGACATGGAGATATGGCCTGTGGGAACACTAACCCTATCAAAGGTGTCTCCATTAACATTTTTTATGATTTACGCTATATGAAAGATAAAGGTCCTTATGCTTCCAGAACCGTGCGTCAAGCGATGCGTGTTAATGTTCAGACCGAACATCGCGGCTCTTAACAAAACTCCCCCCATACAGAAGACGCCTTCGTAGGGCTGGACGGTACACTGTATTTTACATTATAACGGTAATGATGCACGAACCTGTTTGGGTTTTTAGTTTACCTTCTCCAATGGGATTTGAATGTTTGGTTTGTTAAATGGAATAAGCTGTGTGTGCCTCCACTTTTACAGTTTACTTCGCTAATTGAGTCATCTCTCCAAATGCCGCTTTCCACACAGACTTAGCCCCGCCCCGTCACTCAAGGAACGCCTTTGTTATTCCTCGACCCCAAGACGCTTGCATTCAGTCTGCATGGTCATTGCAGCACATACAACAATGTTGATGACAATGACATTTTCACTTTGCTTCTTAATATAAATCCACTAACTTACTACAATTACCTTATTTGTTTGTGTTTCTTACATCTGCAAACAGCTAGTTTGTCTTTTCTTGAAGTTGAATTGAACAGTATAAAACAATCAGAAACTAGAAAGACCCATTTAAATCACTTAGAATGTATGCATTGCCATCCTAGGGTCACGCACTAAGCTAATTTTATACAGTCAATTATTAGATTTTTTTAATACCGTGCTATTATATTTTGGCCATATTGCCCAGGCCTATGCCTTCAATTCAAAGACTTATTTGTAATGTAATGGAACAGAGTCATGATCAAGGGCTAGGTCCAGGTAGGCCTGTTTTCTTTTGAGTGGTTGACTTACGGTCTGCGAAGGCCTCCTCCTTGTCTTCGCGTTCCTCGTCCTCACTGCCTCCGTCTCCCAGCAGGATCTCTCTCTGTTTAGACACGGCCTTGGTGGCAGCCTGGCGCACCGTACGCACCTTACGACTCACCTCCTCATCACTGTCATCTAACACACAGAAATGGGTAGCCAGGTTATAACACAGTCATATTAGAACTGCCGTACACACAGACACCTCAGTGTATGAGTCTTACCTGCGGGTCGTTTTCTCTTGGGTGTCCTCTTAGTGGGCTTTGCCACCTTGGCCGTCTTTCCCTTTTTGCCTCGTTTAGCCTCGTAGTCGCTCCCTCCATCCTCATCATCTTCCTCTCCAAAGTCGTTGTCTTCATCACTGCCAAAGTCATCTGCAACCAAACAGAAAAACATTACCTGTAGCCCGGTCACATAACTCCTGGCCACTAGCCTGGGCCCCTTCCCATAGCCCTAGTCCCCTTCCGTCCTTGATAGTGTTTTCCATTAGCACCAGGTCGGCTAAATCAGCCAGTCACAGACTCATTTCTACTTTGACTTCATATTAACTAGGCTACTTTCCATTTAAATGCACTAGTCTGTCGAGCACTCTCCCGCTAGAATGAACGATATGCATCTTCTAGTGATCTATTGATTAGGCGCCTGTCAGTCACAAAGCGAGCGATATCAGGGAAACTCAGTCTGCCGTCTGTCCCTTCTCCGGTACAATTTGAGTGCGCTGTGGTTGGTTGCAGTCAAATGTCTTTACACGGAGGGAGAGCATGATGCTTGTAAATTTGCGCATCCCATGTAATGGAAGTGGTAATGATGAGTCAAAATTTACGTAACCCAATTAGTAATCAAATATTTGCAGCATTTTGCCAAAAATGGACTACATCAAGATCCAGATATTTGTATTTTATCTGAAAACAATGTGGATTCTGAGGTTACTACTGATGGTCTTACAGTACCCGTGCTGATAGAACGGGCGGTGGTGGTGGTGTTGCTGCTATCTGTACAAAAAGTCACCTTCCTGTGTCTCTTAAAGGCTATCTAGCTAAGTCTTCAACTAGGTTCTAATTCCAACGCAACTGTTCTGGGAGTCTACCGCCCTAAGAAATGTTTGGTAACTAGTCCCGCTGACTTTGTCGCAGGTGACTTTAACGTGTCCTGAGGAACCCAAGACTTAGACCGTTTAAAGGATTTTTTTGTAATAACCTAAACCTCACCCAGTTGATTACCAAGTCCACATGACCAAATCTGGCCTGATGTTTACAAATACTCCAGAGAAATGTGTGGCTAGTGGTGTTGTTTTCTCCCTGGATATTAGTGACCACTGTCCTATTGTTTGTATTAGAGATGTTAGGACTCATTAGGACAAAACCATGCATTATTACAAAGAGACATTAACATCTCTACCATTGTGATCTTGATGGTATCGTCGCTATACCGGATTCTGAATTGGCTCTTAATCACTGTATTACTGTTTTTAACACCACTGCAGATAATAATATAAACTGACTCCGGCCAGGACTGGCAATCCTTCAGAGAATTGCGAATTGTGTTTTTAAAAGCTAAATCTGATTATTATATTAAAAAACACTCGCTGACTGTACTGGAAATCCCTATAAAATCTGGAAAACTGAAATCATTAAAAGGTTGTACTTCCTCTACTCTTCCCTTACAAATGAATGTAGAGTCTGGCCCTATAACTGATAACATTAATATAATTAATTAAATCAACATTTGATTTCTGCAGATAGAATTCAAAAGCCTACTCAATGCGAGAATGTACTGGATGTTGATGGGGGAACTTTATTGAATAATTTAGAAAATGTCAGTCAGGGTTTTTCCTTTCGGCAATTCACAAACAATGGGTTGTTGACATTAAGAAATCTACAGGGCCGACCATTTGGATCCAGGTCATTGTTGGCTCAATAACCCACATCTTTACATTTAAACACTTATCAGGAAATATTCCTAAGTGTGGAAATGTGCTGCCACTACATAAGGGAGGTGATAGTTGTCAAGATCACAACAATCATCCCATATCAAGGCTTCCTTGTCTAGCTAAGATTATTGAATCCTTGGTTAATGTGCAACTTCGTTCTTTTTTTATCAGTGAACTGTATTTTGAAAGTACATCAAATCAGGGTTTAGACCAGGGAAAAGTACTATTACTGTAACCACATCTGTTGTAAATTATATTGTCAATTCGTTGGATGCTAAGATGAATTGTGCTGCCCTATTTATAGATTTGTCAAAGGTTTTTGATACAGTTGATCATTCCATCTTACTGAGTAAGTTGTCTGTGTTAGCACCGATGCCCGTTTGTGGTTTCAGAATTTTCTTAGTGACAGAACCCAGGCTATTATGATAGACAGGGTTAAATCCACATTTCTTCAAGTGCTTAATGGTGGTTCAATTTTGGGGCCATTGTTGTTCACGTTGTAAAAATTGACATTGGAAATACTGTTAAACACCTGTAACATTCATCGGGGCGGCAGGTAGCCTAGTGGTTAGAGCGTTGGACTAGTAACCGAAAGGTTGCAAGATCAAATCCCCGAGCTGACATGGTACAAATCTTCCATTCTGCCCCTGAACAAGGCAGTTAAACCACTGTTCCCCGGTAGGCCGTCATTGAAAATAAGAATTTGTTCTGACTTGCCTAGTTAAATAAAGGTAAAATTAAAATAAATTCATCTCTACGTAGATAAGTTATTTATTCCTGTGCCTCTTCAGTGTAGCAGGCCATTCGTGACCTTCAGCATGATTGACTCAAATAACTTACGGATCTTAACTTGGTGTTAAATGCTTATAAAACCAACTTTATGCTGTTCTCTAGGTCCCATAATGTTGACTGGGGACCTGCATATTTGCACTCCAAATGGAGCAAGTTTCTCACTATGAGAACTTGGGTATCTGGATTGATGACAAGTTGTCTTTGGAAACACAAATTGAAAATGTGACAAAGCTGAGATTATATATATTTTTATAGAAAGAAATCCTGCCTCAGTTCTGAAAACAGAAGGAAGATTGTTTAAACAACGCTTCTCCCTGTAATAGACTATGCTGACATTTACATGCATGCGGCATTCTCTGCTTTTAAACCATTGGACTCAGTATTCCAGTCACCAATATGTTTAACCACTGGGGACGGTTATAGGACCCCATTGTGTTCTGTACAAAAATGTGGGATGGACCTCTGTAAGAAGAGAGGTGCATTATTTATTCACAAAGCAGTCGTGCAGAAACTTCCTCTGGACATAACTTAATTGATTAAATTCAGACGTACAAATTACCAAACCCGTTCTCAGGGATCAATAACGCCTTTTGTCTCCACATGATAAAAAACATTTTTGGCCCCTGATGTGTGGCACAATATGCAGAAATCCTTGCAGTTAGATATTCTGGTGCCTTTCAGGCATTTAAAATGATTGATTGGAGACTTATATTACAGAATGTGATTGCTTTTCTTAAATATGTTTAATGTGTATTTTATTTGTAATGTCTTTGTAGGGCTGGTGTATTTTATATAATGTGTATTAATTTATATACATTTAAAATACTATAAAAACAACCATTTCAAAGATATGAAGTTCATATAAGGAAATCAGTCAATTGAAATGAATTCATTATGCACGAATATATGGATTTCACATGACTGAGAATACAGTGATGCATCGGTTTGTCACAGATAACTTTTTAAAGGTATGGGTGTGGATCAGAAAACCAGTCATTATCTGGTGTGACCATTTGCCTCATGCAGCACAACACATCTCCTTCGCATAGAGTTTGATCAGGCTGTTGATTGTGTCCTGTGGAATGTTGTCCCACTCCTCTTCAAATGGCTGTGCGAAGTTGCTAGATATTGGAGGGTACTCGAACACACTGTCGTACACGTAGATCCAGAGCTTCCCAAACACGGCCAACGGGTGACATGCTGGTGAGTATGCAGGCCATGGAAGAACTAGGCCATTTTCAGCTTCCAGGAATTGTGGACAGATCCTTCAGACATGGGGTCGTGCATTATCACGCTGAAACATTAGGTGATGGTGGCGAATGAATTGCACCACAATGGGCCTCAGGATTTTGTCAAAGTATCTATGTTCATTCAAATTTCCACCAATAAAATGCAATTATGTTCGTTGTCCATAGCGCATGCCTGCCCATACCATAACCACACCGCCACCGTGGGGCCGTCTGTTCCCCAACGTTGACATCAGCAAACCGCTAGCCCACACAACACCATACACGCTGTCTGCCATCTGCCCGGTACAGTTGAAAAAGTGACACCTCCCTGAATAGCACACTTATCCAGCAGGCCAGTGGCCATCGAAAGTGAGCATTTGTCTGCTGAAGTCGGTTATGGTGCCGAACTGCAATCAGGTTAAGACCCTGGTGAGGACGACGAGCACGCAGATGAGCTTCTGTGAGATGGTTTCGGAGTTTGTGCAGAAATGATTTGGTTGTGGAAAACCAGTTTCCTCAGCTGTCTGGGTGACTGGTCTCAGATGATCCCGCAGGTGAAGAAGCCAGATGTCGAGGTCCTGGGCTGGTGTGGATATTCCTGCAGTCAGCATGCCAATTGCATGCTCCCTCAACCTCTGTGGCATTGTGTTCTGCGACAAAACTGCACATTTTAGAGTGGCCTTTTATTGTCCCCAGCACAAGGTGCACCTGTGTAACAATCATACTATTTAATCAGCTTCTTGACATGCCACACCTGTCAGGTGGATGGACTATTTTGGCAAAGGAGAATGCTCACTAAAAGGGATGTAAACAAATTTGTGCAAAATATGAGCGAAATAAGTATTTCAGCTCAAGAAACAATGGACCAATACTTCACATGTTGCGTTTATATTTTTTTCAGTATAATTTGTTTTTTAAATGTATTGGGCATCATTTGTTAATGTATACAGGGCTCTCTTGTAAATAGTTGTATCTCGATGTGACTACCTGTTTAAATAAAGGTTAATAAACTAGCACAACATTTATTTAGCGATATTGTCAATATGATAGTCAAAAATAATATATTTAACTATCGATTTCTCTCCCCCCATATCACTAATTGGATCCTAACCCCAAGCTTGAACCATAGCCTCCTCTTCAGGACATTTTCCCTAACCCCAAGCTTCCACAACATCTCCACTACTGAAAGGGATCATAGACTTAACATAATTCATAGCTTTATCACAAATTTAGACTTAAACATAATATTGTTAATCAACCAGTTGACGAATGAAAATGTCAGAATGGCTTACCTGCTGAATCATTTTTGGATTTGGAGAGTTTTTCATCAGAATCCTCACTGAAACAAAAAACAACAATTGAGCATCAAGACACCACCTCTCTACACACCAAGTCTGTTTTTTAATAGAACCACCAAATCTTGAGTTGAATGCCCTCAACTCGTATTTCTAAATCATGCACGATGCCTATGGAAGATGTTCACTGACGTTTGAGTCAGGATTCAGCCGATTGCTGCGGTTCTCCGGGCTCACCTGTCCTCCTGCGAGTTCTTTGACCGCTTGCGCTTCACCTCGCGAGGAGCCGCACGAGGCTTCTTAGGCTTGTCTGAGTTCTTCCCATACTCCTCATCTACAAGGGAATTAAAAAGGGTTTACACACACAGCTTATCTACAGGGGAGAGCTGTTGCAGTTGCACACACGTACACAAACTCTTGCTCTCTCACCTGCGTCATCAGATTCCTGGAATTGTGAGTAATTCACCACCTTCTTGTTCCTGTGAAGTAAACACAAACAGAGATTTCCTATCCTGTTTCTAGTCGGTAGGATGAGGACTATTGTCGTAAGACAAAACATGCAGAAATAATCATCATGACAGCCTTCACTAGCAGTTACATGCTGTCAGGGGGACCCAGTTAACACTTTACCCCCCCCCCCCATCCCTAACAAACATTGCTGATTAAACTAATTGCATTTTAAACTGAAGTTCATGATTAGGTGATTATTGGAGTCAGGCGTGTTAGCTGAGGCGAAAGTGTGACACCAATCAGGCCCTCGAGGACTGGAATTGCCCATCCCGAGTACAAGTCAAAAGTCTTAATGTGGCTTCCTCTCCTTTATCTGCAACGATTTCAACACACACAGGGTGGATGAAAGCTATTTGGAGGACAGGGCTCTAAGTGCAACCATTTCGGTCACATATGCTCCTTAATATTTTTGCTGTGCAAACTGTCATTTTAAGTTGCAGGCACCAGTTATCAGCCAGATTATAATTGTTGTAATGATCAGGCGTCGCTGTACCGCTTTTTCCTATTCATGAAAAATGACTACAGAGAAAACTGCTGGTCTCGAGCCTAAAAACGATTCAAGGGTTGTGACCATATTATCAGCGCTACATTTTGCTGGATGCATCGCCGCTGGGGGCCGCATTTTACACTCAGAAACCATTTTCTTACTTTTGTCATTTACCAGACGCTCTTAACCGTAATTGGTCATGTAAGTCTCTCTGGATAAGTGCCTTGCTCAAGGGCACAGACCTTTTTTTCCTTCACCTAGTTGTCTCGGGGATTCGAACCACAACCTTTCGGTTACTTGGCCAACCCTCTTAACCGCTAGGCTACCTGCCACCCAGGTAACCATGTAGCGGGCCGTGAACACCTTGTTCAGTCATGACATTACCTCATTAGTTAGTTAACAACCTGGTAACTTCACCAGTACCCAAACATGTGGGGGCACAGAAAGAATGTTGCTTCAGGAGGACAGCTGCTTCAGGAGGTCAATGAATGAATTTCATGTTATAATACAGACGTGACATTCTTAACCTGTTAGGGCAAGGGGGCAGTATTGACACGGCTGGATAAAAAACGTACCCGATTTAATCTGGTTACTACTCCTGCCCAGTAACTAGAATATGCATATAATTAGTGGCTTTGGATAGAAAACACTCCAAAGTTTCTAAAACTGTTTGAATGGTGTCTGTGAGTAAAACAGAACTCAAATGGCAGGTCAAAACCTGAGAAGATTCTGTACAGGAAGTACCCTGTCTGACCATTTCTTGGCCTTCTTTGCCATCTCTATCCAAAACAAAGGACCTCTGCTGTTACGTGACACTTCCTACGGCTCACATGGGCTCTCAGGTGGCAAAAAGCTGAATCGTGGCTTTGCAGACTGGTTGAAAAAAAGTAGCGCGTTTGGGTAGTGGCTCACAGTACTGTGAGACTCAGGCGCGTGCCCGCGTGGACCGAATGCTTTGTTTTCTTTCCTCTGTTTACCTAAACGGAGATTCCCGGTCGGAATATTATCGCTTTTTTACGAGAAAAATGGCATAAAAATGGATTTTAAACAGCGGTTGACATGCTTCGAAGTACGGTAATGGAATATTTAGAATTTTTTTGTCACGAATTGCGCCATGCTCGTCACCCTGATTTACCATTTCGGATAGTGTCTGGAACGCACGAACAAAACGCCGCTATTTGGATATAACAATGGATTATTTTGGACCAAACCAACATTTGTTATTGAAGTAGCAGTCCTGGGAGTGCATTCTGACGAAGACAACAAAGGTAATCAAACTTTTGTAATAGGAAATCTGACTTTGGTCAGGGCTAAACTTGGTGGGTGTCTAAATGTTTTGTTCGTCACCAAACAGTTCCAGGATGGTTGGGAGAAGTCTTCGCCTCACTGTGCGTGCAGATGCACTCACACCTGCCTGCTGCCATTCCTGAGCAAGCTCTGTACTGGTGGTGCCCCGATCTCGCAGCTGAATCAACTTTAGGAGACTCTTGGGCGCCCCGAAGCCTTCTTCACAACAACTGAACTGCTCTCCTTGAAGTTCTTGATGATCCGATAAATGGTTGATTTAGGTGCAATCTTACTGGCAGCAATATCCTTGCCTGTGAAGCCCTTTTTGTGCAAAACAATGATGATGGCACGTGTTTCCTTGCAGGTAACCATGGTTGACAGAGGAAGAACAATGATTCCAAGCACCACCCTCCTTTTGAAGCTTCCAGTCTGTTATTCGAACTCAATCAGCATGACAGAGTGATCAAAGCTCATCACTAAGTTAAGGACACTGGGACTAAACACCTCCCTCTGCAACTGGATCCTAAAGTTCCTGACGGGCCACCCCCAGGTGGTAAGGGTGAGCAACAACACATCTGCTATGCTGATCCTCAACATGGGGCCCCCTCAGGGGTGTGTGCTTAGTTCCCTCCTGTACTCCCTGTTCGCCCACAACTGTGGCCAAGCACGACTCAAACACTATCATTAAGTTTGCTGACAATACAATAGTGGTAGGCCTGATCACCGACAATGATGAGACAACCTATAGGGAGGAGGTCTGAGACCTGGCAGTGTGGTGCCAGGACAACAACCCCTCCCTCAACGTGAGCAAGATAAGGGAGCTGATCGTAGACTACAGGAAAAGAGGGCCGAACACGCCCCCATTCACATCAACAGGGCTGTAGCGGACCGGGCCGAAAGCTTCAAGTTCCTTGGTGTCCACATCACCAACAAACTATCATAGTCCAAACACTCCAAGACAGTCGTGATGAGGGCACGACAATGCCTATTCCCTCTCAGGAGACTGAAAAGATTTATCACAGGTCCCCAGTTTCTCAACAAGTTCTACAGCTGCACCATCGACAGCATCCTGACCGGTTGCATCACCGCCTGGTATAGCAACTGCTCGGCATCAGACCATAAGGCGCCAAGAGAGGGTAGTGCGTACGGTCCAATACTTCACTGGGTCCAAGCTACCTCCCACCCAGGACCTCTGTACCAGGCGGTGTCAGAGGAAGGCTCAAAAAATTGTCAAAGTCTCCAGTCACCCAGTTCATAGTGTTCTCTCTACTACCACACAGCAAGCGGTACCGGAGCACCAAGTCTCGGTCAAAAAAGCTCCTTAACAGCTTCTACCCCCAAGCCATAAGACTGCTGAACAATTAATCAAATGGACACCTGGACTATTTGCATTGACCCCCCACCCTTTGTTTTGACAATGCTGTTACTCACTGTTTACTATCTATGCATAGTCACTCTAACCCTACCTACATGTACAAATTACCTCAACTAACCAGTACCCCTGTATATTAACTCAGTACCAATACACCTGTTGTATTCAGCGCATGTGACAAATACAATTTGATTTGTAACTTTTGTATTAGTAACCTGTTATGGCTAGGGGGCAGTATTTTCACGGCTGGATAAAAAAACGTACCCGATTTAATCTGGTTACCACTCCTACCCATTAACTAGAATATGCATATACTTATTACATATGGATAGAAAACACCCTAAAGTTTCTAAAACTGTTTGAATGGTGTCTGAGTATAACAGAACTCATTTGGCAGGCAAAGAACTGAGAAGGTTTCATGCAGGAAGTGGCCTGTCTGACAAGGTGTCGTTCTTCTTGTCTCTGTTTATTGAAGAGTGAGGATCTTAGCTGTCCAGTGACACTTCCTATGGCTGCCATAGGGTCTCAGAAGGCGGTAAAAAGCTGAATCGTGGCTTTGCAGGCTCTGGCTGAAAAAAAGTACCGCGTTTGGGTAGTGGCTGGTTACAGTACTGTGAGACTCAGGCTCATGCCCGCGTCGACCGAAAGCTTTGTTTACTTTCCTCTGTTTAGCTAAATGGACATTCCCGGTCGGAATATTATCGCTTTTTTAACGAGAAAAATGGATTTTAAACAGCGGTTGACATGCTTCGAAGTACGGTAATGGAATATTTAGATTTTTTTTGTCACGAATTGCGCCATGCGCACGACCCTTATTTACCCTTTCAGATAGTGTCTGGAACGCACGAACAAAACGCCGCAATTTGGATATAACGATGGAATATTTTGGACCAAACCAACATTTGTTATTGAAGTAGCAGTCCTGGGAGTGCATTCTGACGAAGACAACAAAAGGTAATCAAACTTTTATAATAGTAAATCTGATATTGGTGAGTGCTAAACTTGCCGGGTGTCTAAATAGCTAGCCCTGTGATGCCGGGCTATGTACTTAGAATATTGCAAAATGTGCTTTCACCAAAAAGCTATTTTAAAATCGGACATATCGAGTGCATAGAGGAGTTCTGTATCTATTATTCTTAAAATAATTGTTATGCTTTTTGTGAACGTTTATCGTGTGAGTAATTTAGTAAATTGTTAGCAAATTCCTCTGGAAGTTCTGAACGTCACATGCTAATGTAAAAAGCTGTTTTTTGATATAAATATGAACTTGATTGAACAAAACATGCATGTATTGTATAACATAATGTCCTAGGTGTGTCATCTGATTAAGATCATCAAAGGTTAGTGCTGCATTTAGCCGTCTTCTGGGTTTTTGTGACATTATATGCTAGCTTGAAAAATGGGTGTCTGATTATTTCTGGCTGGGTACTCTGCTGACATAATCTAATGTTTTGCTTTCGCTGTAAAGCCTTTTTGAAATCGGACAGTGTGGTTAGATAAAGCAGAGTCTTGTCTTTAAAATGCTGTGAAATAGTAATATGTTTGAAAAATTGAAGTTTTTGTATTTTTGAGGAATTTGTCATTCGCGCCACGCCTATCATTGGATATTGGAGCAGGTGTTCCGCTAGCGGAACGTCTAGATGTAAGAGGTTAAAGTTGTTTTTAGATTATACATTTTTTGGATACTGAGCACAACTTATCACAAATTGAGATTTAGATCGTTCATTTCACATTGAAATTCCCCTCAGGGAATCAAAAGGAAGATTCAATGACTTCAATGTAATGTAGAGTCAGAAGGGCAAAGATGGACGCAGATTAGACAAACATAATTCTAGGAACCACACCTGGTTCAGATAAGATGCACGACTCAGTATGGTTCTTCTCATCTCCAGTAAGTAGAAAACGTATGCATCAAAATGCAGCCAGCACAATGTATTTCCAATTATTCCAAATCAAGGCGCAACATGATTTCATCCACCTCAGTTCCCTCTATTCCACCACACCCCCAAATACACTCAGCCATCAATCATGCATCAGCAGTACGCGTTTTGATGTTAAAAATTTCCCTCACACAGATGGGGATAGTTTCTCTAGTAAACTGGATGCTTGTGTCTCACTTCTCCAGTTTCAAGGGCTCATTTGGGAAAGTGGATGAGTGGAATGGGTTAACACACACACACTACAGAAGACCAGTGCTGTAGGTGACACAGCTGACCACAGGCAGGTGCTCACCTTCAGAGCTGTGCCATAATATACACACAGGCATTAGGCATACATAACCTACATACAGTGGTCTTGCTCTCGAATACACACACCCTTCTATTTTCCCATCGCCCTGACCTAACACACACCAAAGTGATTGGAAACATTGTCTGTAATAGTAATTATAGGCTACCAAGGTACCTCATATGGTTAAATGTGCCAGCGGGAGCAAGGGAGGTCAGGGCAATAAACGCTTTTACAAGCGCAGGCCCTGTCGCCACCGTGAAGACCTCAGACACACAGGCCGAAAGACAAAGTCCTGACCACCACCAGAAAAGCAATCGCCATGAGTTCAAACGACCCCCCCCCCCCCCCCAAAAAAAGAAAATTTAAAAGAGGGACCCACGCATTACCTGGGGAAAAAACCGGAGCAAGGGGAGGGGCAACCATCGACGCCACATTGCTACTTTGTTGCATATTCCTTTTGCAATATCGGTTACATTGTTGCAACAGTTGCTTGATTTGCATCCGCTACATTTTATTAACAAGCAACGTCCATGTGTGTTTAGCTTGCGAAATAGGTTTTTTTTTTCTCGCTCAAATGCGACCCTCTCGGTCTTTTCAGGCAGCGAAGAGCTAGGCGTGGGGGGGGGGGTGACTTCTAAAGCCACTCCGCCCCCTGCTATCAGTGGAAATGTAGCTCCTCAGCTCTCCCTTTCTCGTACCGCGTTTTCACTCAAAACCAACAGGCTGCCGTCGCCCCTTTCACATTTCATTGTTCCCTAATAAGACCATAGAATAAAACAATTGCGTTTCAATGGTGGATAGTCTACTTGGAACTAGTGTAGACGTCGCTAGGCTGCGTGTTAATAAGATCACATCCCATGAGCCGATGTCCACCTCCAGTCCTGTTTTTTTATTAACGTTTCAGATGAATGGGTAGCCATATTCCCCAGTCTGGTCTACCTCCCCTCTCACACAAAATACCATGACATACCACATTCCAGGAACACATAAAATCAAGGTAAATACAACTGAAACAGAAGGGTATCGCACTAAATGATATTCGAGTAGGAGCGGTTTTTGTAGACATGATTCACACCAGATGCACGCACTCTCGCCAAGGCGCGCGCAATACAGGCATTTTCACCCCGCCATGGCGAACGAACAGTCCACATTGCAAGGATTCATGCTAGTAAGTGCGTGCACAAGGAGAAAAAAATACATTTACATAAATGTTTCATCAAATAAACGGAAATGTGGCCAAAAACACAACATGGTAGAGACGTACGTGTCTCCTGTAAAGGCAGCGTGCACGCCACACTGCCTCAGCGATGGACATATTAGAAAAACGTACCTCACTGGTCTTGACATTTTGCAGAAATACTGTAGAGGTTAAGAATGTAAGAAAGGAGAATTAAATTAAATCCAGGAAAATAAAAATGAAATCGTCCCGCTCTGCAACTCCAATGGGCGCAACGAAACGTTCCAAAGCCCGAGCTACTGCGTAAAACGAAATATACGGGAACGAATTTCTTTTCCAAACGCGATTTTAGTTTAAATTTTACCTTGAGCTACTCAAAATGGTGAATAAAACAAACTGAAACTGCAGCATGTGCGCAACCTAACTGATTGGCACTAGGGCGGGCTCTTGGCACAGAGGACCGCCCATCGTTGCCACTGAAAGGAGAGCATCAACACTCCAAAGCTTCTATTGGGTAGTTTGAATAATGATTTCCTTTTTGGTTGGATCTTCAAGTTGATCATCAAACTCAGTTGTTCAACACATTTACCCTCCCCCCTTTCAACGATAGGTTGAGACAGCACTGCTAAGAAAACAAAAAGAGGCCCTCAGTGTGGATGTAAGTTGCCGGAGTTTGTGTCCGAAATGACCGCAATGTAACTTTTTTATTGGGAAAGATGCGCGGCCAGCCAGCATAGTAGTTACATGAATGGCTGTAGTGGGCAATGCATATTAATTTGTAATATATTTTCCACTGAAGGGGGCTTGTGATCCAGACACTGTATGTATCGTATCCTCAGGCACCACAATGCAGCCATTCCCAGGCACCAGAATAGGCCTAACTGGTAGATCTAAGTTGCAACCTGAATTGCACAGAAGACAGAGTCATGTATAAATGTTGTTCTACTGTCTGAAAAATTGAACATTCATAACCTCCACCAATATCATAATGTCCAAACAACAATCTAATGTTAAATTCAAAGAATATTTAAACAGAAAAATGTGTCAGGTTTTACATTATAGTTTCTCCCTGTCAATACACTGAGTAGCCCTTTC
Source organism: Salmo salar (assembly GCF_965601325.2). NCBI lineage: Eukaryota > Metazoa > Chordata > Actinopteri > Salmoniformes > Salmonidae > Salmo > Salmo salar. The sequence goes on along the minus strand of NC_138302.1, from coordinate 70,636,266 downwards.
ATAGACGGTAATGCTAAACATATACCATATACTGCAAATGCATAGACGCTGCCAACAAGCCCTGTCTAAACATAAATACATTTAGGCAGACAGTTTTGGAAACATTTGTAACTTAACTTTCATATCGACGAGAAATAATAATACAAAATAATGTTGAACTACTACACATCATTAAAGGGCTAGGGTTCCCACAAGGCCATGTACTGTACATAGATTTTACTATGTTTCTTTTCTATTGTGTTATTGACTGTACATTTGTTTATGTGTAATTCTGTGTTGTTGTTTTTGTCGCACTGCTTTGCTTTATCTTGGCCAGGTCGCAGTTGTTAATGAGAACTTGTTCTCAACTGGCCTACCTGGTTAAATCAAGGTGAAATAAAATAAATAAATAAAAAATGTTTGCGTACGGAAGACGAATGCGACCACCTGATTTAATTAGCTACAGTGCCTTCAGAACGTATTCACTCCCCTTGACGTTTTCAAAATGTTGTTGTGTTACAGTGTAAATTTGAAATTGATTAAATTGACATTTTGTGTCACTGGCCTACACACAATACCCAATAATGTCAAAGTGGAATTATGTTTTTAGAAATGTTTACAAATTAATAAAAAATGGAAAGCTGAAATGTCTTGAGTCAATAACTATTCAAACCCTTTGTTATGGCAAGCCTGAATAAGTTCAGGAGTAAACATGTGCTTAAAAAGTCACATAATACATTGAACGGACACTCTGTGTGCAATAATAGTGTTTAACATGATTTTTGAATGACTACATCATCTCTGTACCCCACACATACAATTATCTGTAAGGTCCCTCAGTCGAGCAGTGAATTTCGAACACAGATTCAACCACAAAGACAGGAGAGGTTTTCCAAGGCCTCGCTTTGGACACCTAGTTGTAGATGGGTAAAAAAATAAAATAAAATGCAGACATTGAATATCCCTTTAAACATGGTGAAGTTATTCATTACACTTTGGATGGTGTATCAACATACCCAGTCACTACAAAGATACAGATGTCCTTCCTAACTCAGTTGCCAGAGAGGAAGAAAACCGCTCAGGGATTTCACCATGAGGCCAATGGTGACTTTAAAACAGTTACAGAGTTTAATGGCTGTGATAGGAGAAAACAGGATGGATCAACAACATTGTAGTTACTTTACAACACTCGTGGTGAAAAGAAGGAAGACTGCACAGAATAAAAATATTCCAAAACATGTATCCTGTTTGCAATAAGGCACTAAAGTAAAACTGCAAAATATTTGGCAAAGAAATAAACTTTATGTCCTGAATACAAAGCGTTATGTTTGGGGCAAATCCAACAAAACACCTCACTGAGTACCACTCTAAATATTTTCAAACATGGTGGTGGCTGCATCCAGTTATGGATATGCTTGTCATCAGCAAGGACTATGGAATTTTGTAGGATAAAAAGAAACGAAATAGAGCTAAGCACGGGCTAAATCCTAGAGGAAAACCTGGTTCAGTCTGCTTTCCAACAGACACTGGGATACAAATTCACCTTCAGCAGGACATAACCTAACACACAAGGCCAAATATACACTGGAGATGCTTACCAAGACGACATTGAATGTTCCTGAGTGGCCTAGTTACAGTTTTGACTTAAATTGGCTTGAAAATCTACGGCAAGACTTGAAAAGGACTGTCTAGCAATGATCAACAACCAACTTGACAGAGCTTGAAGAATTCTAAAAAGAATGATGTGCAATTATTGTAAAATCCAGGTGTGCAAAGCTCTTAGAGACTTACGCAGAAAGACTCACAGCTGTAATCGCTGCCAAAGGTGCTTCTACAAAGCATTGACTGAGGAGTGTGAATACTTATGTAAATTGAATATTTATTTGCAAAAATGTCAAAAAACATGTTTTCACTTTCTCATTATGGGGTATTGCGTGTAGATGGGTGAGAAAAATAAATACATTTAATCAATTTTTTATTCAGGCTGTAACACAACAAAATGTGAAATAAGTCAAGGGGTATGAATACTTTCTGAAGGCACTGTATCTATAGCTTCTCCGAATACCTGTGTGTAACAGAAGGACGCCAGAAATGTGTTGTAACTTAAAAATATTGTCGGCTGCAACTGTGTTAAAATGAAAACACTGAAACAATTAAAACGGTTAAAACATTGTGCAGTAAATGTATATTTTATATGTATGAAATTATTTTTATGTGATATGAAATTACAGGGCTTTAAGTTTCTAGAACTGTATCATAATTGAGAATCGATTTACGTATTTGGCTGTTTTGTCTGCCAGAGCCAATTTACCTCTGAACATAACACATAAGGTCCTCAGCACATTCTTGGCCTATATACTGAGCTGATGAACATGGGCTATTCTTACACTAAATACCTTCATGCTATATTGATGACAAGACAATACTGCTATGAAGAGTGTACTATTCTGGAACAATCTTTATTTAAAAAATGTCCTGCTGTTTAGTCATATGCTTTCCTTTGTTTACAAAAATCCTTGAAATTTGTGCTGAGACTGTTTGATTAACCTATTAGAATATGTATGTTGTACTTCTTCCTCCACAGTTCTTCCTTCTTCCTCCACAGTCAAGTGATAAGCTGGAACCATTGTGGACCTCCAAGGACATGAATAGATTCATCTATTCAAGGCCTCTATTACCTGCATTTAGCCTATCCTACAACGCCCCAAGAGAGCAATGGTAATCATAATGTAATTCATTTCAATAGAGAACATTAGAAACCGCTCTCCCAGAGGCTGCGCTCCTAGTGGCCGAAGACTTTAATGCAGGGAAACTTAAATCAGTTCTACCTAATTTCTATCAACATGTTAAATGTGCAACCAGAGGGAAAAAAATCTAGATCACCTGTACTCCACACACAGAGATGCGTACAAAGCTCTCCCTCACCCTCCATTTGGTAAATCTGACCACAATTCTATCCTCCGGATTCCTGCTTACAAGCAACAATTAAAGGAAGAAGCACCAGTGACTCGGTCCATAAAAAGTGGTCAGATGAAGCAGATGCTAAACCACAGGACTGTTTTGCTATCACAGACTGGAACATGTTACGGGATTCTTCTGATGGCATTGAGGAGTACACCACATCAGTCACTGGCTTTATCAATAAGTCCATCGAGGACGTCCCCCCCACAGTGACTGTACGTACATACCCCATCCAGAAGCCATGGATTACAGGCAACATTCGCACTGAGCTAAATGGTAGAGCTGCCGCTTTCAAGGTGCATGACTCTAACGCGGAAGCCTATAAGAAATCCTGTTATGCCCTCCGACGAACCATCAAACAGGCAAAGCATCAATACAGGGCTAAGATTGAATCATACTACACCGCCTCCGACGCTTGTCTTATGTGGCAGGGCTTGCAAACTGTTACAGACTACAAAGGGAAGCACAGCCGCGAGCTGCCCAGTGACACGAGCCTACCACACGAGCTAAACCACTTCTATGCTCACTTCGAGGCAAGCAACACTGAGGCATGCATGAGAGCATCGGCTGTTCCGGACGACTGTGTGATCACACTCTCCGTAGCCGAAGTGAGTAAGACCTTTAAACAAGTCAACATTCACAATGCTGCGGTGCCAGACGGATTACCAGGACGTGTGCTCCGGGCATGTGCTGACCAACTTGCAGGTGTCTTCAATGACATTTTAAAAATGTCCTTGATTGAGGCTGTAATACCAACATGTTTCAAGCAGACCACCATAGTCCCTGTGCCCAAGAACACTAAGGCAACCTGCCTAAATGACTACAGACCCATAGCATTCACGTCGATAGCCATGAAGTGCTTTTAAAGGCTGGTAATGGCTTACATCAACACCATTATCCCAGAAACCCTAGACCCCCTCCAATTTGCATACCACCCAAACAGATCCACAGATGATGCAATCTCTATTGCACTCCACACTGCCCTTTCCCACCTGGACAAAAGGAACACCTATGTAAGAATGCTATTCATTGACTACAACTCAGCGTTCAACACCATAGTACCCTCAAAGCTCATCACTAAGCTAAGGATCCTGGGACTAAACACCCCCCTTTGCAACTGGATCCTGGACTTCCTGACGGGCCACCCCAGGTGGTGAGGGTAGGTAGCAACACATCAGCCACGCTGATCCTCAACACTGGAGCCCCTCAGGGGTGCGTGCTCAGTCCCCTCCTGTACTCCCTGTTCACCCACGACTGTGTGGCCAGGCACGACTCCAACACCATCATTAAGTTTGCAGACGACACAACAGTGGTAGGCTTGATCACCGACAACAACGAGACAGCCTACAGGGAGGAGGTCAGAGAACTCGCCGAGTGGTGCCAGAATAACTACCTATCCCTCAACGTAACCAAGACTAAGGAGATGATTGTGGACTACAGGAAAAGGAGAACCGAGCATGCCCACATTCTCATCGACGGGGCTGTAGTGGAGCAGGTTGAGAGCTTCAAGTTCCTTGGTGTCCACATCATCAACAAACTAGAATGGTCCAAACACACCAAGACAGTCGTGAAGAAGGCACGACAAAGCCTATTCCCCCTCAGGAAACTAAAAAGATTTGGCATGGGTCCTCAGATCCTCAAAAAGTTCTACAGCTGCAACATCGAGAGCATCCTGACTGGTTGCATCACTGCCTGGTACGGAAACTGCTCGACCTCCGACCGCAAGGCACTACTGATGGTAGTGCGTGCAGCCCAGTACATCACTGGCGCTAAGCTGCCTGCCATCCAGGACCTCTATACCAGGTGGTGTCAGAGGAAGGCCCTAAAAATGGTCAAAGACCCCAGTCGTAGACTGTTCTCTTTACTACTGCATGGCAAGCTGTACCGGAGCGCCAAGTCCAGGACCAAAAGGCTTCTCAACAGTTTTTACCCCCAAGCCAGAAGACTCCTGAACAGGTAATCAAATGGATTCCCAGACTATTTTCACTATGTGCCCCCCCCAATCCCTCTCTTACGCTGCTGCTACTCTCTGTTTATCATATACAGTATGCATAGTCACTTTAACTATACATTCATTTACATACTACCTCAATTAGCCCAACTAACCTGTGCCCTCGCAGATTGGCTATCCGGACTATCTGCATTGTGTCCCGCCACCCACCACCCACCACCCACCACCCACCACCCGCCAACCCCTCTTATATGTTACTGCTACTCTCTGTTTGTCATATATGCATAGTCACTTTAACCATACCTACATGTACATACTACCTCAATCAGCCCGACTAACCGGTGCCTGTATATAGCCTCACTACTGTTATAGCCTCGCTACTGTACATAGCCTCATTACTGTAATTTTTTTACTGTTGTTTTTATTTCTTTACTTATCTATTGTTCACCTAATACCTTTTTTTTTTACTTAAAAATTGCACTGTTGGTTAGAGCCTGTAAGTAAGCATTTCACTGTAAGGTTGTATTCGGCACACGTGACAAATAAACTTTGATTTGATTAGAATATGAATAAAGAGTAGGCCTACTCCAAGTAGGCTGCACGAGTAGAATGGACAGAGTTTTTTTCAGGGGAAAAGGGATTATAAATAACTGATGTCCATCACTAACGATCCAAAAGGTTGTGTAGTAGAGGTTTCCATAACTCAGGGTCAAGTGGCCTGTTCAGGATGCAACGTTACACTATGTTTAGATATACAGTACCAGTCAAAAGTTAGGACACACCTACTCATTCCAGGGTTTTTCTTTATTTTTACAATTTCCTACATTGTAGATTGATAGTGAAGACATCCAAACTATGAAATAACATATATGGAATCATGTAATAACCAAAAAAGTGTTAAACAAATCTAAATATATTTTATATTTGAGATTCTTCAAAGTAGCCTTCTCTCAACCAGCTTCATGAGGTAGTCACCTGGAATGCATTTCATATAACAGGTGTGCCTTGTTAAATGTTAATTTGTGGAATTTCTTTCCTTCTTAATGCGTTAATGAGCCAATCAGTTGTGTTTTGACAAGGTAGGGGTGGTATACAGAAGATAGCCCAATTTGGTAAAAGACCAAGTCCATATTATTGCAAGAACACCTCAAATAAGCAAAGATAAATGACAGTCCATCGTTACTTTAAGACATGAAGGTCAGTCAATCTGGAAAATTTCAAGAACTTTGAAAGTTTCTTCAATTGGAGTCGCAAAAACCATCAAGCGCTATGATTAAACTGGTTCTCATGAGGAAAGGAAGACACTGAGTTACCTCTGCTGCAGAGGATAAGTTCATTATAGTTACCAGCCTCAGAAATTGCAGCCCAAATAAATGCTTCACAGAGTTCAAGTAACAGACACATCTCAACATCAACTGTTCAGAGGAGACTGCGTGAATCATGGTCGAATTGGTCGAATTGCTTCAAAGAAACCACTTCTAAAGGACACCATTGAGAAGAAGAGACTTGCTTGGGCCAAGAAACACGAGCAATAGACATTAGACCGGTGGAAATCTGTCCTTTGGTCTGATGAGTCTGAATTTGAGATTTTTGGTTCCAACCACCATGTCTTTGTGAGATGCAGAGTAGGTTAACGGATTATCTCTGCATGTGTGGTTCCCAGCGTGAAGCATGAAGGAGGAGGTGTGATGGTGTGGGGGTGCTTTTCTGGTGACACTGTCTGTGATTTATTTGGAATTCAAGGCACACTTAACCATCATGGCTACCACAGCATTCTGCAGCGATACGCCATCCCATCTGGTTTGCGCTTGTGGGACTATCATTTGTTTTTCAACAGGACAATGACCCAACACACCTCCAGGCTGTGTAAGGGCTATTTGACCAAGAAGGAGAATGATGGAGTGGTGCATCAGATGACCTGGCCTCCACAATCACCTGACCTCAACCCAATCGAGATGGTTTGGGATGTTTTGGACCGCAGAGGGAAGGAAAAGCAGCCTAAAAGGGATCAGCATATGTTGGAACTCCTTCAAGACTGTTGTAAAAGCATTCCAGGTGAAGCTGGTTGAGAGAATGCCAAGAGTGTGCAAAGCTGTCATCAAGGCAAAAGGTGGCTACTTTGAAGAATATAAAATATGTTTTGATTTGTTTAAAACTTTATTGGTTACTACATGATTCCATATGTGTTATTTCATAGTTTCGATGTCTTCAATAGTATTCTACAATGTAGAAAATATTTAAAATAAAGAAAAACCTTTGAATGAGTAGGTGGGTCTAAACTTTTGACTGGTACTGCAAATGTATCGTGTAGAACAGATAGGGGTACTTGTCATAGAGTATGGAATCATGTCAGATTTATTCATTCTGTTTCTATCTGCACCATTCACGTTTCACATCACTGACCTCAGAACCAGTTTTTCTGTTAGATTTGTCCCTTGCCAGATTTTGTTAAATTTGGTTTGTGTGCTCAAATGAATAAGCCCAATTGTTGAGCACAAAACATCCCAATAGAGTAACATCCCCTGGATCCAGTGGAAATATAGAAGGCTGTTGTAAAGTCATAGCATTATCAGACAGTCTGAGTGGACCCCTGCTCTTTCTCCTTTCGTTCCTCTAACCTCTAGTGTCAATCATTTATGTGCACCAGTCATGGACGAATCTGAAATAGGCAATTAATTATGTCAAATAGAGATTAATTACACACAGCTAGATGTAACACTGGATCTTAACAAAAACCTTTGTTTTTTAGGCTGGTGTAATTTAAAGTCTGCCCCCGCACATGTGCGGTAACTAAGAGTAGGCTTTTCTCAAATTGTAGGCTGTGTTCAATGCTGGCTTGGAGAGGGAAGTGTTGTCAAAGAGCTGTGTGTGTGTGGGCGTGCGCGCGTGTGTGCATGTGAAATATTTTCAGTTTGGGTTTGAAGTCGTGTTGAGCTGAGAATTGGACTAAACTGCTGCAGTGTTGATAGATGTTATTAGAACCATGTAGTGAGCATAACTGCGTAGAGATCCATGATTATGATACTGTGTACATGTATAAAATAACGTTGTGAGCAATACAGGTGAGCAATGCAACATTGACATTTTAAGTGTAGTATTGAATAAAAAATGAATTCACTGATATATGACAAACATTGTGAGGTGTGTTACAGTCAGTGGCATTGTGTGGTGTGTATGGAAGGTGTGTACATGAGACCTGTGGAATTGTAAATGTATGAGGTGAGGCAGCTTTAAAAATGCATGCTGTCTGTCTTCTCGAGTGTTCTGTGTGAGATCAGACTGTGCTCTGGCTGTCTGTGCTCAGGGCTGATATTAGAGTAAGGAGAAGACACGTTTCTATGGTAACCAGGTGAGAGAGTTTCTCCCCTCTACATCCCCTTCTTCTGCTTTCTTTCTCAATATTTTGCGATTGTAAGGCCTGCAGATTTCTCGGCGCAAAAACACAGACAAAAAAGATTGGAGGAATTGGATTCGATGTTCAATGTAGCCAAGGTTGTTTAGAGCAGGGGCTTCCAAACTTTTTATAGTCCTGTACCCCTTCAAACATTCAACCTCTAGCTGCGTACCCTCTCTAGCACCAGGGTCAGCACACTCTCAATTGTTGTTTTTTGCAATCATTGTAAGCCTGCCACACACACGCTATACGATACATTTATTAAACTTAAGAATGAGTGTGAGTTTTTGTCACAACCCGGCTCGTGGGAAGTGACAAAGAGCTGTTATAGGACCAGGGCACAAATAAAATGAATCAATAATATTGCTCTTTATTTAGCCATCTTACATTTGAAACTGTCACACCATGACCATAGAGAGCCCTTGGTTCTCTATGGTATAGTAGGTCAGGGCGTGACTGGGGGTGTTCTATGTTGCTTATTTCTATGTTGGTGTGCTTGGTATGGTTCCCAATCAGAGGCAGCTGTTTAGCGTTTTCTCTGATTGGGGATCATATTTAGGCAGCCATTTCTCCACTGTGTTTTGTGGGATCTTGTTTTTGTGTAGGTGCTTGTTTGTAATTCACTGTCTTCATGGTTCGTTTGATCATTTATTGTTTCTGTATTTTGCTGAAGTTTCACGTTATAATAAATATGTGGAACGCTACTCACGCTGCGCCTTGGTCCGATCAATACGAAAATCTTGACAGAAACCTTATTTGTTCGTCTAAAATTGTGAATAACTCACCACAGGTTAATGAGAAGCTGTGCTTGAAAGGATGCACAAAACTCTGCAATGTTGGGTTGGGTTGTATTGGAGAGAGTCGCAGTCTTAAATCATTTTCCACACACAGTCTGTGCCTGTATTTAGTTTTCATGCTAGTGAGGGCTGAGAATCCACTTTCACATACAGTTGAAGTCGGAAGTTTACATACATCTTAGCCAAATACATTTAAACTCAGTTTTTCCACAATTCCTGGCATTTAATCCTAGTAAAAATTCCCTGTCTTAGGTCAGTTAGGATCACCACTTTATTTTAAGAATGTGAAATGTCAGAATAATAGTAGAGAGAATTATTTATTTCAGCTTTAATTTCTTTCATCACATTCCCAGTGGGTCAGGAGTTTACATACACTCAATTAGTATTTGGTATCAATGCCTTTAAATTGTTTAACTTGGGTCAAACGTTTCGGGTAGCCTTCAACAAGCTTCTCACAATAAGTTGGGTACATTTTGGGCCATTCCTCATGACAGAGCTGGTGTAGTTGAGTCAGGTTTGTAGGCCTCCTTGCTCGCACACACTTTTTCAGTTCTGCCCACAAATTTTCTATAGGTTTGAGGTTAGGGCTTTGTGATGGCCACTTCAATACCTTGACTTTGTTGTCCTTAAGCCATTTTGCCACATCTCTGGAAGTATGCTTGGGGTCATTGCCCATTTGGAAGACCCATTTGCGACCAAGCTTTAACTTCCTGACTGATGTCTTGAGATGTTGCTTCAATATATCCACATCATTTTCCTACCTCATGATGCCATCTATTTTGTGAAGTGCACCAGTCCCTCTTGCAGCAAAGCACCCCCACAACATGATGCTGCCAACCCCGTGCTTCACGGTTGGGATGGTGTTCTTCAGCTTGCAAGCATCCCCCTTTTTACTCCAAACATAACGATGGTCATTATGGCCAAACAGTTCTATTTTTGTTTCATCAGACCAGAGGACATTTCTCCAAAAAGTCTGGCTTTTTTTATGGCGGTTTTGGAGCAGTGGCTTCTTCCTTGCTGAGCGGCCTTTCAAGGTATGTCGATATAGGACTCGCTTTACTGTGGATATAGATACTTTTGTACTTGTTTCCTCCAGCATCTTCACAAGGTCCTTTGCTGTTGTTCTGGGATTGATTTGCACTTTTCGCACCAAAGTACGATAATCTCTAGGAGACAGAATGCGTCTCCTTCCTGAGCAGTATGACAGCTGCGTGGTCCCATGTTGTTTATACTTGCATACTATTGTTTGTACAGATGAATGCGGTACCTTCAGGCATTTGGAAATTGCTCCCAAGCATGAACCAGACTTGTGGAGGTCTACAATTTATTTTCTGAGGTCTAGGCTGATTTCGTTTGATTTTCCCATGATGTCAAGCAAAGACGCACTGAGTTTGAAGGTAGGCCTTGAAATACATCCACAGGTACACCTCCAATTGACTCAAATTATGTCAATTAGCCTATCAGAAGCTTCTAAAGCCATGACATCATTTTCCGGAATTTTCCAAGCTGTTTAAAGGCACAGTCAATTTAGTGTATGTAAACTTCTGACCCACTGGAATTGTGATACAGTGAATCATAAGTGAAATAATCTGTCTGTAAACAATTGTTGGAAAATTACTTTGTCCTAACCAACTTGCCAAAACTATAGTTTGTTAACAAGGAATTTGTGGAGCTGTTGAAAAACAAGTTTTTATGTAAACTTCCGACTTCAACTCTAGGTACGTGGTTGCAAAGGGCATCAGTGTCTTAACAGCGCGATATTCCAAGGCAGGATACTCTGAGTGCATCCCAATCCAAGAATCTGGCAGTGGCTTCTGATTAAATTATATTTTCACAGAACCGCTTATTGCAATTTCGGAGTGAGGCTCTCTTGTTCAGATATCGATAAGTGGACTGGAGCCAGGGCATGAAAGGGATAACGAATCCAGTTGTTTTTGTCATCCATTTCGGGAAAGTACCTGCCTAATTGCGCACCCAACTCAGTCAGGTGCTTCGTTATATCACATTTGACATTGTCCGTAATCTTGAATTCATTTTCACACTAAATATCATACAATGATGGAAAGACCTATGTGTTGTGCATGTTAATGCAGACAGAGAAGAGCTCCAACTTCTTAATCATAGCCTTAATTTTATCCTGCACATTGAATATATTTGCGGAGAGTCCCTGTAAATCCTAGATTCAGATCATTCAGGAAAGAAAAAACATCACCCAGATAGTCCAGCCGTGTGAGAAACTCGTCATCATGCAAGCGGTCAGACAAGTGAAAATCATGGTCAGTAAAGAAAACTTTAAGCTCATCTGTCAATTACAAAAAAAACATGTCAATACTTTGCCCCTTGATAACCAGGGGCCGGATTCACAAAACCTTCTTAAGAAGAAATTTCTTCTTAACTGCCATTTTTTCCTTAACTATAGACTTAAGAAGAAAGTTAAGCAAAGTTGCTATTCCTCAATAAAGTTATTGGAAATGTTCTTAAGGTTTTTCCTACGTTTCTTCCTAAGAAAAAAGTTAAGAAGAAATGGAATTGAAAATAATGCTTTAGGATTTCTTGTAAATGTACTTTAGAACAGCTAAACCTTTGTCTTAAGACGAATAGATACTTTTGTAACCATGAACGTTTTCTTGTGCCACAGACACAGTTGGCTACCGGATATTTAAATACAGCAAGAATACAAATTAAACACGCATTATCTAGCTAGCTAGTAATTAACAATATATAATACAATATTCTGGAAGTGTTAAATAGCTAGCAATATCTCGTCAATTTGCAAAGAAGAACTTGGCTAACTTAGCTAACGTTAACGTCATTAGCTATTTTGGCTATAATGTCTTTACACGTTAGCTAGCTAACGTAGCTAACTAACTTTCCAGTCGCACAGTCCCTCTACCACCATCTCTATGATGGACGACACCTTCTCCTCCAGCTGGTCCACATGGTCTCTCAGCTCCCTTCTTCTTAGTAGCCGACTTGATGTCGGATCACTTTGTTATATCTAGCCTAGCTGTAGAAGAACGCACGTCTGCACGGTTTCACATTGTACATCACTCTGTCGTTTAATGACATGTGCCACTCATCCTGACAACCCATTCATCCATAAGGCAGCACACTGTCGTAAACCATAACAACGTACAGTATGACGTACAGCACGTCGTACCATACATAACACACTTCTTTTTTACTGCGTCACTGTCCCTTGCCATACCCCCGACGGCAGAGACAGACTTGGCCACTCGCCTATCCTTTCTTTTTGGTCTCTGCAGTAACCCCGCAGTTATCAAGTCTCCCCAACAGCAACCTTTTCCTGGCTGCTATTTACTTCACCATCACTTCAATCTCTTTTCTTGGTTATCCATTTTTGATTTTGATATAGCTAGTCTGATGGCTATAATGTATGAAAAATAGCGAAATAACCAAATCCTATCATCCCTGTGACATAGGTTTATTTATTGATTTCAAGCACGTCACTAATGTCAATGCCACATAAGAAGATACTTTCGAAGTTTAAAAAATATATATTTACAAAGTTCCTAAGAAAACTACGAATTCCTAAGAACATTTTGACGAACTGCATTTACAAACTATCTTATGAACTTCCTATTTTTTTTCCTTAAGAAATTTCTTATGTTTTTTCGTAAGTAATGTTTTGTGAATCCAGCCCCAGCTCACTTCTGTATGTTGTAAAAGCGTTACATGGTTGCTGCCCATATCATTGCATAGTGCAGAAAATACATGAGAGTTCAGGGGCCTTGCTTTAACAAAGTTAACCAGTTTCACTGTAGTGTCCAAAACATCTTTCAAGCTGTCAGGCATTCCCTTGGCAGCAAGAGCCTCTCAGTGATGCTGCAGTGTGCCCAAGTAGCGTTGGGAGCAACTGCTTGCACGTGTGTTACCAGTCCACTATGTCTCCCTGTCTCCCTGTCATGGCTTTTGCGCCATCAGTACAGATACCAACATGAGCAGCAGCTATGTTTGGCTACATACGGACCGTTAGTAGAATTCCTGCGAGAGAGTAATGGTTAATGTGATTGGATGTTAATTATTTGACGAGGCTACCTATATTTGACATTGTGTTGTTATTTTGCTGAACACTAGATGGTTTAATTTTATTTTTGGCAGTGAAGGCTACTCAGGCTACTCACCCAAATGTATGGCCCTGTCAGAAAATATAAATGGACTAGTTGAAAATGTGAAGAGAAACAAATGTAAAAAAAACAACAACAAAAAACATTTTCATTTGGCTTACCACCAACAGCATTGCAGTATGGGAATTCCTGGTTTAGAAGAAACAGTTTGACACTCACCTTAGCAAAATGCCAAAGCAGACATGTTTCAGCTTTTCAGTGAACGCCAGGTACATGGAAAAAAGGAATTGATACTCTCTGCTACCTTGCCTTGCATCCATAGACAATTTATATATATTTTTGTTTTGTATTTACCCCCTTTTTTGACCTTCTCTCATCGCTGCAACTCCCCAATAGGCTCGGGAGGCGAAAGTCAAGTCATGCGTCCTCTGAAACATGGCCCGCCAAACCGCACTTCTTAACAACCGCCCGCTTAAACCGGATGCCAGCCGCACCAATGTGTCAGAGGAAACACCTTTCAACTGATGACCGATGTCAGCCTGCAGGTGCCTGGCCCGCCACAAGGAGTTGCTAGCACACAATGAGTCAAGTAAAGCCCCCACGGCCAAACCCTCCCCTAACCCGGACGACGCTGGGCCAAATGTGTGCCACCCAACGGGACTTCCGATCACAGCCGGTTGTGACACAGCCTGGGATCAAACCCGGGTCTGTAGTGACGCCTCAAGCACTGCGATGCAGTGCCTTAGACCGCTGCGCCACTCAGGAGGCCCCTAGACATTTTACATATCTTATCAGCCTCTATGTGTTCTTGAGCTGCCAGGAACAGGTACTCCATTTCATGAATACTCTCAATTCCCTTGAACCTAAAATCAGTAACAGATTTAGGTCTGGGAAATCAGAGCAATCTCTGACATGAATGGATGAAAGCCAGTTTCCAAGGATTTTCCTACGCCTGGACTAGGAGCTAAGTAAAGTGGCTAAGGACTGGAATAGAACCAGGCCAAAGTCACAGTAGAGCTGCTGGATCAGTAATACATCTTTCCCTGTGTTGTTCTGTCACTTAGTGGTTGAAAAAGTCTACTACACTCCATCCATATAACTGTCTGATCTTGTTTGTTAATATTATCTTTTTCAAGTTGAATTCACTTCACTATTAAACCACTCAGGGGCAGTGCAAGACTGCCATTGGCAAAACAGCATAATCAAGTTCTCCCATCCCGTAGCCTACTATGATCTATCCTCAAGTCAGCAAATCTGAGGATGCCCATGGCCAAATTCAAACTTTGATTTGGGAAGTCTGATTCAATTGTTTGCTGACCTGAGAGGATTCTGGGTTCTCTGTTGATGAGCTTCAACTTGTCCTTCAACAACTTATGTGTTTGTCCTTTTGGTGCTCTTAAGACTGAGAGAAAGAGAGAGAGATAAAAAAAGAAAATACTCAGGGCTAAATTAATTTCCATGAATGAATTTCCTATTTAAAGACTTACCACATGCCTTCTGGCAGAGAAGTTTTTTTTTATCTCTTGCTTTCTCTGTACTCCCTCTAAATGAGTTGCTCTGGGCGGTTCAGTGGAGGAGTGGATCCTACTTTAGGAGAGAGAGAAAGAGAGCAATCGAGTTCTGTGTGTTTGTATTTGTCCCACAGAGAACTCTGCAGTTTGCTGCGTTCCGCTAGCTAGCGTTATGACAGGGATTGCTATTCTCGTCATGTCACCAGCTCTCCATTTAACCCTTCAATTCTAATTCTCGTACCAATAACAGCATGTGATTTTCTTTGTTGAATATTTAAATAAATTATATTCTAATGAATGACTGTGTGAGTTAGACCCCATACGAGAATGAGGCCTATTCCAATTCTGTATAGAATGAAGTAAAGAGTTTGAATGGTTATCTCTATTGAAGATAAGCATTTATTCAGAGATTCATCCTCCTCCTCATCTTACCAACAACATGATAATATATCTATGAAAGGTTTCATTTTGGTGGTTTAGGTACTCTGTTGCTCTGTGCATATTTAATCAACTACTGACCTTGCTCAGCCAAATCCCTTTTTAACTGCAGTAGTTTTATCTCTATGTGATCTTCATTAATACTTGATGTATGAGTTAGTGCCGTAACTGCAATCTTAAAAGGAATCTAACTAAATGTCATTGATTAGTCAAAATCAATTTGAGGTACGTTTGAGATGGAAGTAATCATAACAGTCCATTATGCACACACACAAACGTAACAGTCTCAAGTGGACACAGATCTGGCAGGTGTCATGGCTCTCTAGGTTTTGATAAGTGAGTGAGCTGGAACTGGAGTGGCCTAATCAGACCACTGATGACTTCAGATGTCTCATTAAGACATGGGAAACACCAGCCTGGCACCTGCAAGCATACGCACGCACGCACGCACACACACACAACCCAGCTCACCTTGTAGCTCTACAGGCCAATTTTTTGGACTTCATTTGATGACCACATCCTCCCTCCTGACTGATCAATACTCTGCCCATGATTTGATGAGTCATTTGTCATCCCATTAGCTGATCGGATAAGAGCTCCCTGTAATTGATTGGCTGTTTTGGGAGATGTGGTAATGATGCTGAGCTTATTTCTGTCCAATAAGCAGCTGCCTCTGATGGCTGATGGATGCCTATCTAGAAGCTAGATTGATAACTCCGGGTGAATGTTTACTCGCTCGCTGCTGTTTTGAGTTCATTTGCTCATTGGTTGATTAAAATTCAGTTCCCATTATTTGCTTTGTTTTGCGCTTTCATAGATGTTCCATAGATGTTCCATCTTGTTCCATAGATGTTCCATCTTGCTTCATTTGCAAAGTTTCAGAGGAACAACAACTATAGGCTTAAAGAGAGTGAGTTTGTAAAAGCCAGCGAAAGTTACTGTACCTGCCATGCACCGTCTCTGAAAAGGAAGTCAATTTTGACAAGCAAAACTGTGTTTCTAGTGAATTCTGACTGTTTTTACGATGTTAAACTCTAACACAAACATCTGAACACAGCATTTCTACAAACAAGGATGCAACCTAAGCCAAGATGAATTCTGTTAATTTAAGTACTATTGTTTTCATTGATATAACAATATTCTAACACAATACCTTCAGTGAAGAGGTTGAATTGACTCTAGGGGCTGCACGTGTTTTCCCCACAAATCCCCACTCTCTCAGAGAACAGATTTGCTTACAGTCCTTCGGCTTGAATTGCAAATAAGTCCACTATTAATATTCAAGCCTACCCCCCATATGCTACTGTGTATGTGTACGTGTTTGTGTACAGAGAGAGGGAGCAGTAGGGAATTGGAGTGTATTTGATCAGACTCCCCATGGTACATTGTGAAGTACAGAATCAGGGGTTCAGATGTGGGACAGTCGATAGAACTGAGTGCACTGCCATTGTTTCAATTCATATTTGTCTTACTTTTATCAGTATTTCACTAGGTGTATGAGGAAGTGTGAGCTGTTTGTTTGCTAGGTTAGGTGCAGTGGCTGAGACACGGCATATTGGACTCATAATGCATAATGCTCGGCATCTTTTATTTGTATGTCCATTTGTGTTTGTGTGTGTGTGTGTGGGGGGGGGTTGTTCTTTGGCCACATTCACCAGTAAATGAACCCTTGTTGTTGAAAAGCTGACTGACACAGAAATCCCTGTCGCTGCCAACCTCTTGCTAAACCCAGGCATTTATCCCGTTTACTCAAACACAAGCACGCACACACACACACACACACACACACACACACACACACACACACACACACACACACACACACACACACACACACACACACACACCACACACACACACACACACACACACACACACACACACACACACACACACCACACACACACACAGTGCATTCACCAGCCAGTCACACTGTATTTCTGCCACTGTGTCTGCAATAATCCAACACCTCCTATGCCCAATCCATGGATGGGCGAGATTTAGCAGAAAATTATCATGGTTCTGTTGCTGATGGTTAGAGTAAGTGTGTGTTGGTAGCATTTATTTGGGTATGTGTGTTAGAGTGTGTGTCTGGTTTGTACACCTCTCCAGTCTCTAACCCATATGCTGCGTGGATCAATTGCTAGTCAACATGGTCCCAGAGACACACTCACGGCTGGTCTAATCCCTCTCCTGATTACATGGGGGATTGTAGGCTGCTGGACGGTTTGTTTGGAACATCTGACCATCTGAACGAGGAGCGGAGGAGAAAAATTCTCTCCATCTGTTCCTGAGCTTGTAGAGACATGGTTTGTCCTGTCTGTCTGTCTGTCTGTCTGTCTGTATACGTGGGTGCGTATGTGTATTTTGCAGGATGTGTTGCATTTAATCCAGCTCCAGGGCTGTTTGAGTCCATGTCTCACCTCATGATGAGCACCTCAGCATCTCTCTTTCCCCCTCTCCACATCTCCCACTCTCCTCTCTTCTCCCTCATTCCACGCTTGTTGAGGAGCTGTCATCTTCCCTGTGTGTCTGCAGGCACGGATCAAAGAGGGGCGGGGGTGGAAGGAGAGAAAAATAATGAAAGAGAGAGACGGGGGAAAGAGAGGGAGTGTGTCTGTTTTTGGGGTGAAGGAGAGGACATGGTGGCTCTCTGACACAGATACAAACCCAGCAGCAAATGTGTACTGAAGTGGAGCTGCAGCTTCTATAAACCTGTTCCTTTAACCCCTGCAGGAGAACCAACCACATGAAGCTGTCTGTTGTTGAACGTTCTGACTGATCCTGATTCATGACAGTGGGAAGCTAACCCAGGTCCTTATGGAAGTGTAGAGATTTGGGAAAAAACACTGAACTCCATTTCAACTGCTCTTTATTGGGAAACTTTAACAGAATGACATGAAACAACCACACAAGTATGATCTTAGTTAAAAACAGAACACTGAGGAAGAAGGGGGAGGAGGATCCCTCAACTATATAGCTTTGATACATGAAGGATTCAGATGAACATTAATTATGTTAAGTAAACAAACAGTGCTACAGCAGTCTGATGTTCCTCAGTGGGGGGGGGGGGGGGGGGGGGGGGGGTCGGGGGGACGACATGTTTGAGATGTTCCTCTAAATGTCTGTTATTCACCCCTCCATAAAGGCTTGTTTTTTATTTAACCCTTATTTTACTAGGTAAGTTGACTGAGAACACATTCTCATTTACAGCAACAACCTGGGGAATAGGTACAGGGATGAATAAGCCGATTGTAAACTGGGGATGATTAGGTGGCATTAAGGCCAGATTGGGAATTTAGCCAGGACACCAGGGTTAAAACCCCTACTCTTACAATAAGTGCCATGGGATCTTTAGTGACCACTGAGAGTCAGGACACCCATTTAACATCCCCCTACACAGGGCAATGTCCCCAGTCACTGCCCTGGGATATTTTATCTAACCAGAGCAAACGGTGGCATCTGGTCTCCCATCCAGGGACTGACCAGGATCAACCCTGCTAGCAGTGGGATGCTGTTGAATCCCCTGCTGTTGAATGCTGTTGAATGCTGTTGAATCAACTGTTGAATTTAATTGAATAGAGCAAAGGCAGGCATGTATTTGGGTAGAATGTGAGAAAGAGAATGAAATGTTGTGTTTGTGTAGTGGTCTTTGTTGCCACTGGGTGTCATCCTTGGATGTATCCACTGGAACTAAAGGATGATTTCCCATATCTGACTGACCTGGAACAGTGATAAAATCACAGCTGCAAGGATGCTAAATACTCTAGGAACATGCAGTGGATTAAGTTGTTATGAAGAGAAAGGGTAAGAGCACTTTGGATATTGGAAGGAGTGTAGTTGTATTGTGTAGCTACCAAATGTCACGTTTCAATAGAGAAAGTACAATCCAATTCCTCTTGAAATTAGAACAAAGGATCAATATAGTGAATGATTGCTGTACCTTGAACAAGGACTGATTATTCAATATGTACTAAAAAGGAGGATAGAGGGAGAAGTTTTAGTTTTCCTGTATTAGCAAAACATGGAATAGAAGAAAATAGATGCAGAGAGAGGAAATAAAAAACGTTCCTTAATCTGGTGTTCAGGGTTAGCCCCAAGCTCTCTCCAGGCTATCGTAGGGTGGCTTTCTCACTGTGCAAAGCCTGAGTTAGCAAAGATGTCACATTTAGCCTTACACAAACTAGCACACAAGAGCTAGGGCAAAAATATTGTAAAAATTACAGTATTACTGTAGAAATCAGTGTGTGTCCTATATAAGACTACTGTGTCTTCTATCCCTATACAGATATGTATGCCATAGTAAACGATGGATATGTATAGGTTGAGTGCATCCGGGCTGATAACCGTGTACCACACAGCTGCTCTCTCCTGGGAGATATGAGTATGGATCCCAGACACGTCCTGTATACACTGTAGGTGTGTGTATGTGTGTGTGTGTGTGTGTGTGTGTGTGTGTGTGTGTGTGTGTGTGTGTGTGTGTGTGTGTGTGTGTGTGGAGTCACAATCCATCTCCACTGTCCTGCAGTGTGTGTAATTACAAATGGCCTCTTCCACAGATTTCATCATCCCAGTGTGTGTTCATGTCCATGTGTGTGTGTCTGTGTGTGTGTGTGTGTTTCATGACTGTGTGAGCAGCTGCCACAGGAGCAGACAGGACAGGTAGGTAGGTCAAGGTTAAAGGGGGTGAGACGACGAGAGAAACAGAAGGGACGAGGACTCCTCTTTGAACTATTATACCCTGTTCTCTCTCTCTTTATATTTGTCTTCCCTCTGTTTTTCCATTTACCTCTCCTTGCTTCTCTAGTCTTTCTTTCACTCTCCCCCCCCCCCCCCCCCCCCCCCCCCCACACACACAAACACATTAAACCAGCATTAACACAATTTTCAAATAAATAAACAATTCCAGAGCAGATTTTGGCCCCGCTCTCTCCGTCTCCAAAGTTTATTGTTTTTTTGACTCAAACAGGCAGCATCAGTCTGTAAAGTATCTCTCTCTCTGTGTGTGTGTGTGTGTGTGTGTGTGTGTGTGTGTGTGTGTGTGTGTGTGTGTGTGTGTGTGTGTGTGTGTGTGTGTGTGTGTGTGTGTGTGTGTGTGTGTGTGTGTGTGTGTGTGTGTAGAGAGCACAGAGTGCCCTGTATGAAGCTGCTCTGCATGTTTACCAAGGCAATTACACTGTGATTATGTGTCCCAGCATCCCTAGAATGTGTGTGTGTGTATGTATGCAGACAGGCATGCACAGAGACAGGAATTTGATCTCTCTTAGCTCACATAGACTGAATGGGGAGGGTTTGACAGTTACTCAATTGGGGAGGAACATGAGGAGTGGGGAAATTGAAAAGATAATTCTCATTTGCTCAATACACAAATAAGGCCTGTCAGAACAACTGTCATACCTTCACTATACTCAAAAAAGTCACATCATAGGAACCAGAAGTTGAAGTGATACTTCTGCTTCTAAACAAGGAAACTTTCATGAAGACCATGTACTGTCAACGAGCTTTGAAAAACCAAATACATCCATCAATTTAGCTATGACATTCAGTTATCACATTTAGTTCAGTGTGCTGCAACTCGGACTAGGAGGAGCAACCCTTATTTTATCTGCCAATCTATTACGGGCAAATAGGACTCTACCATGTACAGTGCCTTCAGAAAGTATTCACACCCCTTGACTTTCCCCGCATTTTGTTGTGTTACAGCCTGAATTTAAAATTGATTAAATTGAGATTTTGTGTCACTGGCCTACACAAAATACCGCATAATATCAAAGTGGAATTATGTTTTTAGATAACATTTTTTTTATTAATAAATAAAATGTCTTGTGTCAATAAGCATTCAACAACTTTTTATGGCAAGTGTCGTGTCTTTGCTATGCCAGATTAAGAGATATGACATGCTATTCTACAAAATCATTTCTCTGTAATTAATATTACCTGATTGAACTAATCATGTCAATGTAATTAACTAGAAAGTCGGGGCACCACTAAATAATGTTTATAGAGCTGTTATCTTCCGAATAAACTCTTAAAGACCTGGTAGTCTTTTACATCAATAGCTTCTGGAGAACATTGGTCTACGTTTTGATCATCGTTCAACCCTTTGAAACCCTTGTGCTTTGTGTGGGTTGGGTGCAGGAATGTAGCGAACAGGTAGTTTTGATGGCGACGTACTTTACAGTTACTTCGACCGCGGAGGTTATTGGAATCGTAGTTTCGTGGTAGAAACTGTTGTTGTGCGTCATCTGTCAACGCTCCAATACCTAATAATGCACCCTCTAACTGGAGTGAGTGCTCCAGGTCAAACTTCAAAACCGAGTGGTCAGGGCTCTTAGCGTTGCGAGCTTTTGATGCCTCCAAAGCTGTGCTTGCAAGATCTCTGAGTTGTAAGATAGGCAAGCCAACATGGGCTGCAGGGCCCAAGTAGGTAATGAAGGTGGGATACATGTTCGACAGAAACGTTTGTTTGAATGGTAACAGCTCTTCCATTCCTGTTTCAGTGAGTAGGCCAAAGTAAGCTGAACGAAGCCTATGATAGTAAGCTTGTGGGTGTTCGTTCCGAGCTTGTTTGACAGTGTTAGCCAGTGAGCTATCATGTTTGTGAGTCGCAGAACCACTGAATTCTAATTTCAAAGCTGTGGCAAGTTTAGCATAGTCATTTAGCACGTGTTGCTGTTGTAGACGAATGAACCTCATCACGTGTCTATTCGAAGTTCGCTTCAACAGGTAAACTCTGTCAGAACCCGTAGCGTTTGGGTAGCCATCCAATGCGTCCTCTATGTCAGCAAGGAACATCTCAGTATTGTTTGGCTGACCTGGAACGGGGTCAAAGGTGGGGAAATTCTTGACGAGTTTGTCAAGGTATTCCGCGTCAAGCAAGCGGAGAGGGTTGGCTTCATCCTGTGGGGAAATTGGGGCCGAAAGACCAAGAGGAGAAGCCAAGCTTTGGCTTTGTTGGCCAAGAGGCATCATAGTACTCAGTGCTTAATGGCCACGAGGTGAAGACTGAGGGACACTTGAGGGAGGCGATGTCTGAAACCTATCGTCTTCACTCCTTTGAGTACCGGACTCCGGGTTGCTTGGATGGATAGATATGCTGTAGAGCGTGACCATTCTGGACTTCCTCCAGATGGTACCTAAGGGTGGTATTCTGCTGCATTGCAGAGTCCACTTGAGCGCTTAGAGTACTGATTTCAGACACGTGAGTGTCGCACTTGCTCCTTTCGGTCTCAAACTTATCTGTCATGGTTTGCAGATAGAGGTTTTGAGTACGGAGCGAGAGATTCAGTGATGAGATTTCTTCCGCTTGCTTAGAAACCAATATTTCCATCTTCATCACCCGAGTTCTCTCATCATTCATTTGGTCAGTGACTTCAATGAGTTCTGCTTATTTGTCATCCAACTTAGTCATTGTGTTCATTAACTGATCGTCTTTGGTCTGCAGAATTTGGAGAAGAACATTGTTACCTTGAGTAACGTTCAACAAAACTGCCTGCATGTTATCAAATTGCGCGCTCCTGTTTGTAGATAACTCGACAGATCTATCTAGTTTGGAGTGGACTACATCGTATTCACTTTTGGCTAAATCGAGATGTTCCTGGAGACAACGATTTGTTGGAGAGTTTGTGCTCATTCATCGTCATAACTATTTGCAATTACTTTTAATTGTTCACATTTCTAACGCAGTTCCTGGGCTAGCAGAATGTTTTTATTTCCTGCTTTTGTCAATAGTTGCTCAGTTCTCTCCACCTGTCCCCTCATGTTAGCCATGTCTTGCACGTGCTTCAGCTGTGCACTGTGGTATTGGACCGATGCCAATCTTTGATGGCGATACATAAGTGCTAAAGTGGAGAGAACCGTCACAATTCCTGTGTTCAATGGATGATTTTGGAGAGCGTTCGCAATTTTGGCGGTTTTTCCGCTAATGGCATAATTAGGGTTGGTATCGCTGCTGAGGTCAGAGATCAATCCTTTTATGGGTGGAGGTTCACTAATTAGCGGAGGAGTGGTGACCACCTCTGATAGCTTGCACATTATTCGAAAAATTTAGAGGAAAAATGTTCCCATTTTTCTCAAAGTTTCAGTTTGGAATTGGTTGGAAGCTGCAAAGACAAGTTTAATCTATTTATAGATGTTAACGAACCATCAGTACTGTACCAGTAATGTGGAAGTTGGACGTGAATGAATTTGCAAAAGCAAATTGAATTAATTAATCAATGATAATGATTAATCATACCTGGATAGGCTATCTGGGAATTAAACTTTAGTTAACCTGAGAAGTTGGTTCATCCAGGTTAATATGGGAAGTTTAAAAGTGTCTCATTTGATTGGAAGCACAATAAGGTATGTTCAACAATTTAACTTGTTAAATTGAATGAGACGATGATAATTCTTACAATCTCCATTGATTGGATATCTTAAGTGTAAACAGTTGATCAAATGTTAGGGTACATTCACCACTAGGTTCACTTTCCCTAAGGCCGAAGCCACATGGGATTCCTGCTGGAGGCGGGACTTCGTCAGTACTGGGTACTGAATGTGTTTTGCAAAAACCAAATTTTACTGATTGATCAATTTTAATGATAAATCAAACCTGTATCGCCTATTTGGGAATTAAACTTTAATTAACCTGAGGTTGTTTCATCTAGGTTAATTTGGAAAAAGTTTACGTCTCATTTAGAAAACTATTACATTTGGATATTATTTAAAAGATCCACTTGAGAATGTATGTCTATCAATTTTATTTATTAGTTAAATTGAACGAGACGTTTCGGTTTGGAAATAGCCCTCCGTTTGGCCAAATACTATATTTCTCAAATTTCTGTAATTAGCTTTATCAGCCTGGTTCTAGAAATGTATAGTTTATGCTACCCACTGACTACGTCAGAGAACAACACGGAGACAGTCTCCAGAACACACACACGTACCACCAATAATTCTCATCTACAACTCCAATAATGTGTATAATAAACTGGGTGTAGTATGTAATCTGCTTTTCAATTTTATATAGCTGAATCAGAATGAAAGCGTCATCCTATTTTAGATTCCTCGCACGGGGCGTCATATATGTCGTGTCTTTGCTATGCTGGATTAAGTGATATGACATGCTATTCTATAAAATCATTTCTCAGTAATTCGTATTACCTGATTGAACTAATCATGTAAATGTAATTAACTAGAAAGTCGGGGCACCATGAAAGAATGTTTATAGAGCTGTTATCTTCCGAATAAACTCTTAAAGACCTGGTAATCTTTTACATCAATAGCGGTCAATTCTTAATCGTCACCTTATTAAGTCTCATCTGAAGTCGTAGAATTCTTGGTTATCTTCACGAACCCTGGCTAACAAGTTGAATCAGCAATACAAGATTTGGTTTAGTTATTTATTTACTAAATACCTAAACAATCACACAGAATTACACATACACAGGATGGGTCATACATTGATTACTAATTATGACATAAAAGAAAACGTCACAAGCGGACGGAACAGATATGACGGCTAGTTACTCAAAGAAAGGGGGTTGGGTTTTGAATGAAAGTGCGGGAAGACTGAGGAACAAAGGAATTTGGTCTCTGATCGGACCTTGTAAAGCTATGCTATCGTAAATACAGAATCTTATGCATTCTAAATAACCGCCCATTTGGAAAAGGAAAATCCAATAAATATTTACTCTGAGCGATACATTTTTGACACGCATTTTTCTGGATTTTTTTGTTGTTATTCTGTCTCTCACTGTTCAAATAAACCTACTATTAAAATGATAGACTGATCATTTCTTTGTAAGTGGGGAAACGTACAAAATCAGCAGGGGATCAAATCATTTTTTCCCCCACTGTAAGCACAGGCAAAATCCCAGAGGAAAACCTGGTTCAGTCTCCTTTCCACCAGACACTGGGAGATGAATTCACCTTCAGCAGGACAATAACAAACCCAAATTTACACTGGTACTGCTTACCAAGAAGACCGAGTTACAGTTTTGACTTCTATGGCAAGACTTGAAAATGACTGTCTAGCAATGCTCAACAACCAACAGAGGTTGAAGACACACACAAACATCTCATCTGCCCAGACCGGTATGCTCACACCCCCATCCATAGTGCCTGTATTATTGTTTGCCACATGGCCTGAAACTGCACCGTTTTGTTTCTCTCCCTAGCCACGCACTTTCAATATTTAAATAATAAATAATTTGATTTGTCTATTGTGTTAATGATGGCGGTGAGTGACGAGAAGAGAATCGTCCAACCCATCGGGTATCTCACTACACCCCAATATGCCATGTCTTGACATATGCAGCCAGATGGATTAAAAGTACATTTACATTGTAATACTTCTGACAGCCAAGTTTCTAGCTCCGCCAACAACTTCCTGACTTTATAACGTTCCCAAAGTGTACATTTTAGTTAACTGTAATTTTCTTAGTTATTTTGTTAGTTATGCTCCAACTTTATTTTTAAGTCTTGGTTTCAATAGTTTATATTATTTTCTAAGAGATTGTCAGTTGGATGTGCTCTCTGCAAGGTTTTGTATATCTTCCCTATCATATGAACATCCTTTCTGACTCAAATAAGATTCCCTTAAGGTTGCTTCAAATCAAATTTTGTGGTACATAACTTTTAAGATGCATGCATTTGGTCAGTCCAAAATTACTTTGAATTCTGTCATGGAAATAAATGATTTTCCTCTTACCAAATCATTTACGCTTTCTATGCCTTTAGTTTTCCCAGGGGCGAAAATCTGATATCAACTTTGGAGGGGACAATTACATGAAATTTTCTCAAGATCAATTCCTGAGGGGGACACCAAAAGTAGTTCTGTAACACATAGCCTACATTGTAATATGGTAAATGTATATTGAGGAACCAAAGAAATAAGGTGTTTGCCGTACTCCTAACTACCGGTACCCAAAACTACACAACTAATCACAACAGCAATACCATTGCCTTTAACAAATCTTAGTTCAGTCGCCAGTTTAAGTTGAGAGTGGGGATATCCATGGCATTTTCCAATTATGTTCCTATTTTACAAGTAAAAAAAATTGAGAACCTTTCATAATGTTGCCAAACAAAGACTCAACAAACTTACCTGAGACTCCCTGTCTCTGCCAGTCTGTCCCTGCATATCTGTCCCCAACTCTGCTGTCTGTGTGCCATCTGTTGCCTGCTCTGCCTAATGACATCATTGTGAAACATTTCCATTAGAATTTCATTTCTTTCTTATGAACATTTTATCAACTTGTCTTTGAGATATTAGGCTACTAGGGTTCTTACTTTGCGTTTTGGTGTACTGAAAAATACTCTGATGTCCGTCTTTTATTTTTCTGCCATTTTTCTACCTGGCTGGCTGGCTACACACACACACACAGTGTGTAGGTTATTTACAGTAGGAGATGGGCTTCTATCATCTTATCTTTTATCATTCTATTTGGGCTTCGATCTAAAAGGTAGCTAGCAAATGTGAAACGGATTAAAATGACAAGAGTTGACAGCTGTATGAGTTCACCATTTACACAACATATGCTGCAACCTTTTGTAATTTTAATAGTTTGTTTCATATTGGCTGGCTTCCAACAATAGCTGAATTTGCAAAGCTAGCGAGCACCAATTCAGTTTCAGTGGTGTTTGCTATAATCTTTGCTACCCGGGTTAAATAAAGGTGAAATAAAATAAATAAATAAAAGTTCCCTTGCGCCAATTTAGCTTTTGCAACGAGACCATTAAATATATTTAAGACAATGGTAGAAGAGAGTGTAGTTCTGTTCAGTTTGGACTCCAGTTTATCGCTAACCTTATCACAGGGACTTTGAAGCACTAACTTACATAATCTGCATGCTGATCTTGGAATAAATTGACGATAGCAAAGATTCCATCTTTGACGAGGCCACATAAATGGAATAGGTACTAGCTAGCTTAATAGTTAATATTTGCGCGCTAGCTCTGCATATTCAGCTAGTGTGTGTGCGCGATTGACTGGATTAACCTCACGTCAGTTACGTTCATTGAGTGCCTTTCAGACAGTGGATACGACCCCTCTGTTACCTTGCCAACTAAGGAACTGGCAGTGGATCAAACCATTGTGAGGCAAAGGGTGGGGGGGTCGCAATCTTTTGAAACTTAAAAACGCGCTATTAAGTGTCTATAATCAGCACAATTGCTTTCATTGCGTATTATTAATATTATTTAAATTACATAGTTATGTTTCAGTGATATATTGGGGGGGACAAATCATATTTTTCCCAGGATGGGGGGGTCGTGTCCCCCCCGTCACACCCGGGATTTCCGCCCCTGAGTTTTCCATGTGAATTCTGAAAAGCTATCCAAGGTTGTGTTTTTAGGAAGTGATATTGGTTCTTGTAGAACACGTTTCATTTTCTTCCAGATTGTTACAGTGTTCTTAAATATAAAGTTGTTCATGTTCTTAGCTTTAGAAAAATAGACACGTAAAAAGATTCTGGGGATGAGCATGTATTTATTTTTGGTAATACCAATTACCCCACCAAAGACATTCTTTAAAAAAATTATACCCGGTCATAATAGACTTCAGTATGTACCCGTTGTTCCACTTTAGTGAATTTAACTACATGTCACAAGTAAAACCCTGGGTGGTGAGTTGATACTATTCCATGTCTGGAAGTTTAAAACCACCTCAGATTTAGGACGATATAAAACTTTCATTTTCATTCTATGAGTTTTATTTGCCGATATAACGTCTGTTATGACCGAGTATACTTTTTTTAAAGAATGTCTTTGGTGGAGTAAATTGTATTACTTAAAATAAATACAACATTTTGGCAGCCATGCCATTCTAAAGAGGTTTATTCTACCTCTCTGGGGAGATTATTCAATTTCATTAGATCTGCTTTCATATTGTTGACTAATGGAATAAAGTTATCTTTATATATTTGTTGTTTGTTGTCACTTATTAAGTATAAAATATTTTTTTGTGGTCCACTTAAAGGATTATTTAATATTGCCATTATTTCGTTTTTTTCCACGTACATTTTATATCCTGAGATTTCTGAGTATTCTGAAAATATTTTTAGCAAAGGGGGCAAAAAGGTTTCAATATTGGTCAGTTATATCAGGAGATCATCTGCAGATGCACTATATATACAAAAGTATGAGGACACCCCTTCAAATTAGTGGATTTAGCAATTTCAGCCACACCCGTTGCTGACAGGTGTATAAAATCGAGCACACCGCCGTGCTATCTCCATAGACAAACATTGGCGGTAGAATGGCCTTACTGAAGAGCTCAGTGACTTTCAACGTGGCACCGTCATAGAATGCCACCTTTCCAACAAGTTACTTCGTCAAATTTCTGCCCTGCTAGAGCTGCCCATGTCAACTGTAAGCGCTGTTATTGTGAAGTGGAAACGTCTAGGAGCAACAACAGCTCAGCTGCGAAGTGGTAGGCCACACAAGCTCACAGAACTGGATCACTGAGTGCTGAAGCGCTTAGAGTGTAAAAATCGTCTTTCCTGGGTTGCCACACTCACTACCGACTTCCAAACTGCCTCTGGAAGCAACGTCAGCACAATAACTGTTCGTCGGGAGATTCATGAAATGGGTTTTCATGGCCAAGCAGCCGCACACAAGCCTAAGATCACTATACGCAATGCCAAGTGTCGGCTGGAGTGGTGTAAAGTTTGGCGCCATTGGACTCTGGAGCAGTGGAAAGGCGTTCTCTGGAATGATGAATCACGCCTCACCATCTGGCAGTCCGATGGACAAATCTGGGTTTTGCAGATAACAGGAGAACACTACCTGCCCCAAAGCATTGTGCCAACTGTAAAGTTTGGTGGAGGAGGAATAATGGTCTGGGTGTCATATCTGCTCCTGCAACGCCCTCTACTGATCATCCTGTGTCTCTTTCCCTCTCTCTGTTTGTGTGTGTGTGATTGTGTGGGCGGAGACAGGTGTGCTAGAGTCAGAGCAGATCCCCACCAGCTGCAACCCATTCCATAATCGAGACCTCTACAAATACTCAGTTCTGCCACTTCCACACTGCCAGATTTTAATCTCTGCTCTGTCAGTCTACGGTGCTAGCTATTTTTTGCTATTCAGAGCCTGTTACCCTGCTGTGCCTGTTACCCTGCTGTGCCTGTTACCCTGCCTGACGCTGTTTTTCTCTCCGCTAAAGTTCCGCCCGCTCTGACTCTGGTCCCTGTCTCCTGTCCAATGTCTCGTCATCCTGCTATTCTGTCCTGGATTCCCCACTCTACTACTCCCTTGGATTCCCCTCCGGACCTGCTTACCCTGTCCCAACACGTCTCGCTCCAGCCTCAGCCTCCGCACCTGGTCTCCAGCAACCGCCAGAGCTTCCCCTGGCCTGCACTCCATCTTCCCCCTATGTTCCAATAAATACCTTGTTTACTTCATCCTCGTCTGAGTCTGCTCTTGGGTTCACCTGTTCCCCTCCGCCTAACACTGGGGCTGTTTTTCATGGTTCGGGTTAGGCCCCTTAGTTCCAGTGAAGGGAAATCTTAACGCTACAGCATACAATGACATTCTAGATGATTCTGTGCTTCCAACTTTGTGGCAACAGTTTGGGGAAGGCCCTTTCCTGTTTCATCATGACAATGCCCTGTGCACAAAGCAAGATACGTACAGAAATGGTTTGATATCGGCGTGGAAGAACTTGACTGGCCTGCACAGAGCCCTGACTTCAACCCCATTGAACACCTTTGGGATGAATTTTAATGCCAACTGCGAGCCAGGCCTAATCGCCAAACGTCAGTGCCCGACCTCACTAATGCTCTTGTGGCTGAAAGGAAGCAAATCCCTGCAGCAATGTTCCGACATCTAGTGGAAAGTCTTCCCAGAAGAGTGGAGGCTGTTATAGCAGCAAAGGAGGGACCAACTCTATATTAATGCCCATGATTTTGTAATGCCATTTTCGACGAGCAGGTGTCCACATACTTTTGGTCATGTAGTGTACATTGTATATACATTTGAATAAAGATTGCCACTTTAGTACTGTGTGGGATTGTATTACCTGATAAATTAAATGAAAGTATAGTGGCCGGTGGGGGTCTACTTGGGGTGAGTGGGTCCTCTGATAGACTGAAATTGGATGAGTTGAGGCCCCACGCACACCTCAGAAGTGTCTGGTACCCTCCCACTCATCCTTTCCTAATGTGTCCAGAACTCTTATTTATTTTACAACGGATTTACTAGTCATAACAAAAATAAATACAATTACATTGTAGTATAATTCATTCCTTCTCTCTCTCCAAACCAAAATCCATCCCTCTCCACCACACCTTCCCTGTTCTCCCCTCTTTACCCCACCCAAGCCAAACTTAACCCCACCTCCCAGCTTTACTCCCCCTTTCCCACCTATCCCAAGCTTGTCCCATTCTTACCCACTTTTGCTCCCCAAGCCAAGCTTATCACCACCACCCCTCCATGCCCTCCCTTACCCACCCAGGTCCAGTTTATCAAACCACCCCTCCATGCTGTCTTGTCTTTGGGGTACCATTAAACTGAAGACATGTTTATCAATTAACTCCCTGTAATTATTATCACGCGATTAAACTGATTAATCGTTTAATTGTAATTAACTAGGAGATCGGGGCACCAAGGAAAATATTCAGATTACAAAGTTATACTTTTCCTAATATAACTTTCCTACATTATAACATTATATATTATATTCTATTATAGTATAGGCCGATTATCTTCTGGTTTAAATGGTGTATTTTACCTCGCGTCCAGTCTCATTCCAAACGTCGTAAATTGTTGTATCTGCACGAACCCAGTCTTTACTAAGAGTCATCCATACATCAATTGTCTTAAAATCATTTATTTACTAAACTAAGTAATTCACAGAAAGTATACAAACAGTAATTATCGTGACAAAGAATTGGTAGAGTAATGTGCCCTAGTGGCTAACAGGCATGGCTGGTGTCTTGTTCAACAATGGGTCATAAAAGTTCAGCTGAGGAGGTACACAGAGTTCAATAATATTAACAATTGACAATTGAACGCTCACTCATTCGGGAACAATTGCAATCAATATATATTTACGCTCAGTGTGTCGTCGGGATCCTTGTTGGAGCGTCGTTCTGTTGGAGAGTTTTGTCCGCGTTCTCTCTCTCTCTCTCTCTCTCTCGGTTAGAATGGATCTTTCAAAGCGACATTCATTAATGTCGTCATAGAATGGGTGTTTCGTTGGTCTTCGCGTTCAATGATATAATTTCTAGCTGCAGACTATTAATTAATATCAAAGACTTGTTCTTATTCTGTCGATATCAATAGTCTAAAAGTTAACCACGTGGTATAGTTCACTTTCAGTAGCGGAATTGGATGGTCAAACCTATTGGCCAACTCGCAATGGAGTGGAGGCCTGGTCTGAAGAAAGTAGATCAGGGTATAGTTTTATAGTGAACATGTCACATGATGCCTGGTCCTGTCTGTGTCCCTGGGGGCGTGCCGATGACTGAGTTAAGCTTGGTACAGAAATACAATTCTATCACATTAACATCAGTACATAGAATCTCAATGTATTACAAATAGCTTTATCCTTATTAATACATTCTATACAACCATGTGGATGCAAGTCTCAAGGCTGAGGCTATTATATAAACCGTTTTATGGTAATATGGCTATATTGTCTCTTCTGAGTATCACAAAATTGTACCAAGCGGACCAGTTCATAGCTGGATTCTTCACCAATCTTCCATACCTTCTCCAGAACACAAATGTTGCTTGGCTCCCCAATTCTGTGAGTTGGAAGAATTTCCTGTGTCTCTCTATGGGCCATGTGGCAAGAGATTCTCCTGGAATTTTACCACTCCTTCCCACAGGGACTGGGTGGGGGAAGGTAGGTTGGGGGATGGTGCAAGGGGGGAGGGGGTCAACTGTCCTCCCTGTACTCAAAGAGGCCAACGTCATGACAATGCCCTCCCATACCCACCCAGGCCTAGTTTATCACCACCACCCATCCATGCCCTCCCTTACCCACCCAGGCCCAGTTTATCACCACCACCCCTCCATGCCCTCCCTTACCCACCCAGGCCCAGTTTATCAAACCACCCCTCCATGCCCTCCCTTACCCACCCAGGCCCAGTTTATCACCACCACCCCTCCATGCCCTCCCTTACCCACCCAGGCCCAGTTTATCAAACCACCCCTCCATGCCCTCCCTTACCCACCCAGGCCCAGTTTATCACCACCACCCCTCCATGCCCTCCCTTACCCACCCAGGTCCAGTTTATCAAACCACCCCTCCATGCCCTCCCTTACCCACCCAGGCCCAGTTTATCACCACCACCCCTCCATGCCCTCCCTTACCCACCCAGGCCCAGTTTATCACCACCACCCCTCCATGCCCTCCCTTACCCACCCAGGCCCAGTTTATCAAACCACCCATCCATGCCCTCCCTTACCCACCCAGGCCCAGTTTATCACAACCTCTGTCTTTTCCTCCCTCCCCTCTTCAAAGATATATTTACACCCCTCTTTACATCCACCCACCCACTCATCCATTCACACACAATTTACACCCCACACCTCCGCACACCCACTATCTCCCACCCTCCTACACATAGGGGGAATATTGTTTCAATTTACAGAAATCTGGACTTAGGCATCACTGTATGTAGCCTAATGTGCTCGTCTGTTTTTTCCACTTCTGCCTCTCCTCAGGGCACTGGGCTCTCTTCAACTTCATTCTCTGGAGTTCACAGATTAATGTGCAAATATTGTACACTTTCATGATTGTGTGTAGGAACGGACCAAGGCGCAGCGTAAGTATCATTCCACATCTTTTATTTGAATGTGAAACTTTGCAAGACAAAACAATAAACTATAAACAAACCGTGACGACAGAGGTGCAACATGCACTAACTCAAAAATAATCTCCCACAAAACCAAGTGGGAAAAACAACTACTTTAATATGATCCCCAATTAGAGACAACGATGACCAGCTGCCTCTAATTGGGAATCATACAAAAAAAAAACATCGAAAAATAAACTATAACATAACATAGAAAATTTTAACTAGACAAAACCCCCCAGTCACGCCCTGACCTACTCTACCATCGAAAAATACGAGCTCTCTATGGTCAGGAAGTGACATACACTCCAAGTGTGCAAAGCTCTTAGAGACAGCTGTAATCGCTGCCAAATGTGATTCTAACATGTATTGACACACAGGTGTGAATACTTATGTAAATTCGATATTTATGTATTTCATTTTCAATACATTTGCAAAAGTTTTCACTTTGTCATTATGGGGTATTATGTGTAAATGAGTGAGAGGGAAAAACATATATTTGAATTCAAGCTGTGACACAACAAAATGTGGAATAAGTCAAGGGGTATGAATACTTTCTGAAAACACTGTAGTTGCTGTATAATTGTGTGTGTGCATGCGTGCATGCGTCGCGCAGAAAACGATGTATTGAGCCAATCACTGAGTGACGTCTCACACATAATTGTTATTGCAGCATATTGCCCCCAATCCTCTCCTTACCTCTTTACGTCTCTCTCTTGTTCCCCCTCTCACTCGGTCCCTCTCTCTTCTCTATTTATGGATCACATCGTAGAAAGAATAGATAAATAATAACTTGTATATAAAAAATAAATGGTTTACTTTGACAATGTAAGCGTTTTACTTTCCATGTCAATAAAGTATACTGAATTGAATTGAATTAATAACGCTTTCATGAGACTTTGTAATTCTCTAGACAAAAAGGACCTGTGCCACTTTTTGATAGATTGTTTTCTCACCTCACACATTCTGCACTAACATACTGCAATATTTATACTGTGTATAAAGAATGTATGTTGGCACACCACCTCTACAACATTGTGTTGTATGTTAAAAGCTGTAGGCCATATGTTAAAAGAAATAGAGATATCAGGAAAATTGGATGCATCTCACTTCTGTGGTGAGGGAAAGAAACAGATACTATTTTTTGGATCATGGTTTTGGGTTCCGTATCAACCAGCCATCAATCTCTCGGCTGGCCTTGCTGAATCAGGTGAATCAGGAGCTGGGTTGGAACAAAAAGTCTGCTCATTCTGTACCTCTCCAGTGATGGTCCCCAAACCCCCTAGAAACAACACATACTGTAGGCAGCTCAGTAGCAGATACTCCAAAAAGCTCCAGAGTAGATTCATGTCAAAACTGTAACTTGGACACTCTGGAACATTCACTGTCTTCTTGAAAAGCAACACCAGTGTAGATTTGGCCTTGTATTTTAGGATGAATGTTTTGTAATATTTGTATTCTGTAGAGGCTTCCTTCTTTTCACTCTGTCAATTAGGTTAGTATTGTTGAGTAACTACAATGTTGTTGATCCATCCTCAGTTATCCCCTATCCAGCCATTAAACTCTGAAACTGTTTTAAAGTCACCATTGGCCTCATGGTGAAATCCCTGAGCAGTTTTCTTCCTCTCCGGCAACTGAGTTAGGAAGGACACCTGTATCCTTGTAGTGACTGGGTGTATTGATACACCATCCAAAGTGTAATTCATAACCACCATACACAAAGGGATATTCAGTGTCTGCTTTTTTTTTACCTTACAGATAATTGTAATGTATGTGTTGGGCACAGAGATGAGCTAGTCATTTAAAAATCAATTTAAACAATATTATTGCACACAGACCGAGTCCATGTAACTTATTATGTGACTTGTTAAGAAAATAACAATTCCTGAACTTATTTAGGCTTGCCATAACAAAGGGGTTGAATACTTATTGACTCAAGACATTTCAGTTTTAATTTATAATTAATTTGTAAACATTTTGAAAAACATATTTCCACTTTGACATTATGGGGCAAAAAAAAATATAAAAGTTGAATCCATTTTAAATTGAGGGTGTAATACAACAAAATGTGGAAAAAGTCAAGGGGAGTGAATACTTTCTGAAGGCTCTGTAAATAAATCAGGACTTTAGACAGAGCCAGCAGAGCCAACTGACAGCATCTTGGTAAGGTTTTATCCTCTCTCTATGTGTACCTCTATCTCTCATTCCCCTGTCTTTCACACTCTTACCTTCTCCCCAGCTAAGCTGTGAAACCAATTGTTATTCTTGGATTTTTTTTTTACTTGACATGGTCAAATAACTCAATAATAGATGGGTAACTTTTTTCTAATTTGGGACACAGAAACTAACTTGGTCAGAAGGAATGACCCTGATTGGCCTATAGGTGGCACTGTTATAAGCAGTCTTACTTAAACCCTCATACCCTCCACCCCGTTTGACCTAGAGACTTGAAATGTTGTATGTAAGTTGCCTCAAGAACCCATAAGGTCCATCAGGATAGATTTTCTTCTATCTTGGAAATAACACCAAATTTGGCTGAGATATTGATAAATCATGAAATCGGATTTTACATGTCCATTTAAATTCTTTGTAAATCCACTTCACAATGTCCTATCAGCTTGAAACTTTTAAAGGCCATCAAAAACATTACCACGATGAACCAAGTTAAGTTTGGCATTAATATGTTAAAACATAAGGAAACCATGAACTATGTAACGCTAATGCTTTAAATAATCATAAATAATCTTCTTCTCATGTCAGATTCTCTCCAAATCTGGTCTTTGGACTCATCACCATAGTCCCTAAAGAGTTGAAAAAATTACGTATATGCATTCAAAGATGGCCACACTATACAAGTAGATCAGGGCCATAACCAGGGTTTGGTCTGGAGGGTTGGGGTGGGGGGGCTTTCTTTTTGGTACTTTTTACCCCTTTTCTCTCCCTCAATTCGTGATATCCAATTGGTAGTTACAGTCTTGTCTCATCGCTGCAACTCCCGCACAGACTCGGGAGAGGCAAAGGTCGAGAGCCATGTGTCCACAGAAACACGACCCCGCCAAGACGCACTTCTTGACACACTGCTCGCTTAACCCGGAAGCCAGCCACACCAATGTGTCAGAGGAAACACCATACAGCTGGCTACCGAAGTCAGCGTGCATGCGCTCGGCCGCCACAAGGAGTTGCTAGAGCACAATGGGACAAGGACATCCCGGCCGGCCAAACCCTCCCCTAACCTGGACAATGCTGGGTTAGGTGCAATTACAACTCAGTCAGATCAAGAAAATTAGCATTCTGAGCTTTGATCTACGCTGTGAGCAATATTTATGTCACGGGTGTCGTAGAGTTTAGACCAAGACGCAGCGGGAAAATGTATACTCATCTTCTTTTATTAAAGGATAAAGAAGGAAAACCAAAATAAACACGTATACCAAAAAAACACAACGACAAAGAACAGGCCGGTAAGGCACAAAGCTACACACAGCAACAATCTCCCACAAAAATCCCATGACAAACACCCTCCTAAATATAGGACCTTCAATCAGAGGCAAAGATAGACAGCTGCCTCCAATTGAAGGCCCCAATCCCCATTACCAAAACATAGAAATACAAACACCTAGACAGAACATAGAAATAAACTAACATAACCAAAACCCTGGACTAATAAATCAAATACCCCTCTACATAAACAACCACCCCGAACCATATAAACCAAATACCCCCTCTACATGAACACAACATAAACACATCCTGAACCACATAAAACAAATACCCCCTGCCACGTCCTGACCAAACTATAAGAACAAATAACCCCTTTACTGGTCAGGACGTGACAATTTAGATGTTGACCAGTAATTTATTTTCTTTATTGTGTAGAACATGTATCCTGCATTTGTACTATTATATGTATATTTTAATTAGTAAAATATGTAGTTACGGCCATGCAGTAGATGCCTTTTAGCACATACACTAATATGCTAATCTATGCTAAACATAGGTAAAAAAATCTTCTTCTCATCAACCGTAGGACCAAATGACACACACTTTGGAATGTAGGCCCATGGTACATCTTAACTTAATTTGATAAAAGCTAAGGGATTGGTCAAAAAATTGCAGAGTTGTTTACAAATCAAAAATCTAATTTTTCATGTCCATTTAAAGCACTCTGATCTAGTGTCCTTTCTGTCATCCTGTGAACCCCGTTCACAGCTCTCTCTCTCTCTCTCTCTCTCTCTCTCTCTCTCTCTCTCTCTCTCTCTTCTCCCAGCCCACACATGCACATCTATGTGATCAAGAGCACAGAGAGACACATGGTATTTCCCATAGAAAAATATTTCTGTGTATGTTTCTGTTATGTTGAACAGCTAATACTCCCCTAGCACAGCTCTTCTAATCTACAGCGTACACCTTAGAATCTGAGAAAAGCATTAGAGCAGTCAGAACAACAGGCCCTCAGACGCAGCTGGACATTCTTACGGATAAGCTTGCAGCCAGGTATGCCTGGAAAGGTGTTACTGAGGACGGGAGAGGCCTTAAACCTATTCCCAGGCTTCAGCCCCACCAGGCAGACACAAGGCGGTCATTATATCCTGGTCTGGCTCCCATAGGGCCAGAATGGGGATGGAGAAGGGGAGAGAGAAGAATGAGGGGTGGGGAAAGGAGGGGTGGAGGAATGAAGGGGAGATCAAAGGGATGCACTCTCAGGCCTCAACAGACAGACACATGACACCACTGAGAATGGAGAGAGAGAGGAGGGGGAGAGAGAGACAGAGACAGAGCGAGAGAGAGAGAGAGAGAGAGAGAGAGAGAGAGAGAGAGAGAGAGAGAGAGAGAGAGAGAGAGAGGGAGTGGGAGAGAGAGAGGGAGAGGGAAAATACCTAGCAGCACCCACCACTGAGGTACACTTATAGGAGACACATTGGAGCATCAATTACTGAAAACCAAAACCTTCTGTTTCTATTAGAATACTTCATTCTAAGCATCACAGCCAATCCAAATGGGCCGTATGCTCATTATCGTGTTTATGTCAAAAGCTCCCCTCCAAACCTCTACCCCCCCTCCCCTGTCCCCCTGTCCCCCGCTTCTTTCTCATCTGGGGATAAAAAGAGGTATTGGATCAAAGTGTCCACGCTGCTGATCTAGCCTCGTCGTAAACACACATGCACATACCACATGCACACACACAGAGCCCTTCCATCTGAGAACCAGCACGACTCATCCTCAAGGAGTTGGAGAGAAAGAGGAAGAGGCAGGGAGAGGGAGCAATTATAAGATGGAGAGGAGAAATGGCAGTCTTATGTCAGTACTCTCACACTCGTCACAATTAAAGGTCACAGATCCTAATTTTTTCACCCTCCTCTTTTCCCTCCTGTCTTCTCTTCCTTCCTACTGTCAAAGGCCCCTCTCCAACTTAAACTCTCCTGTGATGAGTGAGTGTTAGAATGTGTGTGTGAGAGTGTGTACGAGTGAGAGAGGTGTGTGTGCATATGAATGATCAGTGCAGTGTGTGTGTGTTTGCTTGTTTGTGTGTGTGTGTCTCTGTGTGTGATCAGAGGGAGTGTGAGCTGTCATATCTGAGGTGCTCTGCAGGTTCATGCTGAGGTTAGGTGTTTCTCAGGGGTCTAATACTCATGCTGAACGAAAGATCAGAAAACAGAGAGAGAGGAGAGGAACGGAGAGATTAACACTGTCCACACACTGGCATCCCATCAGCCCAGCCTCCCCGCAGGGGAAGTGTGTGTGTGTGTGTGTGTGTGTGTGTGTGTGTGTGTGTGTGTGTGTGTGTGTGTGTGTGTGTGTGTGTGTGTGTGTGTGTGTGTGTGTGTGTGTGTGTGTGTGTGTGTGTGTGTAGCCCCTTCTCCCCCTCCGGCTAGCATTGTTCAGAACTTTTCTTCTCCCATATCAGATTTGTTATAGAGAGAAAGTTGAATGGACTGGCACACACTGGCAGTGGTACATTAGAAACCCAAGGTTTTTCTGAAAATAGTTTCACTGCTATAACTTTGCTATATTATTGAGTGTGTTGCAATTACACCAGTGTCAGTAGTGTGTATGCACGTGTGTAACTAAAAACGATGTAAGGTGTGTGTCATTTAAAACTCCTGATTACAAACCCAATGAATTCCCACCAATATATATCTCTGTGAAGGAACTGAAGCATCTCATCAAAGCATCTCATTCCATATTAAGAAACATGAATGTTTGAGAATGAAATATAAAACGATGGCTGATAAAAGGTGTGGCGGTTTTGATCCATCAGTGATGTCTTTCCCACTTGAAGACAATCGTTTGGCTCCTCTTTCTTCCCCACAGATGGAATGGACAGGCTCTCATCTGGAGGTTTCGTTAACGAAGAGCTCTCTGAAGCACACACAGGGGCTTCAAACATTACTGTGCCATCGGGTTTGAAAGTGTGTGTTCATGTGTGCATATGGGTGTGTATGTGTGTATTTACCTGTGTGTCTGTGAAGAGGCTCATTTGATGAGTAACCTTGCATCTGAGTCTTGAAGACTTATCTCAGTGGAGTAAGGCATTCTTGAGTCGCACGGACAACCCTGGTCCGAGACCCGTCATTCTTAACTGCTCATGTGTGCATTAGTATGCCAACAAAAAGCCTGTAGGGAATAGAGTGGAATGATAGAACAGAGT
The DNA here is from genome assembly GCF_965601325.2 of Salmo salar. Classification (NCBI taxonomy): domain Eukaryota; kingdom Metazoa; phylum Chordata; class Actinopteri; order Salmoniformes; family Salmonidae; genus Salmo; species Salmo salar. Next base: position 70,596,715 of record NC_138302.1, on the reverse strand, counting down.
ACTACTTCCAGAGCATCCTACAGGGACAGTCAGACCCCGGGGATTTATAGTGATCCTATTATTATCATTGTTATGGCCCTGATATGATAAAGAGAGAGGGGATTTTAGTGATAATAATTACAGATAATAAAAATAATATGCTCATTTTGCAGACGCTTTTATCCAAAGCGACTTACAGTTCTGAAACATCTATTCAGTATATGTGGCCCAAGATGGAATTAAATCCACAACTTTGGTGTTGACAACCAACTCAGCTATGGGAACCACGTTTATACTGTATCTACAAAATGGGTCTGCAAGCATCCAATTATCAACCAAGAAACCTAACAAACCTGTCACAGCGGATTAGCCCCCCAACAACACACATCACAACACGCTGGTTCACTCCGCTCCCCTATTTACATTTGTACTGGCCAATTATCTCCCTCTCCTTGCACCTGCCTGAGACTGGGGTTTCCAGTAATGGGAGAACTTCCCCATTCTCTAATTGAAAGGATTTCTGAGGATTATCGAGAGGTCCAAAATAAATTTGTTTTAGAAAAGTCATAAACACAAGCTTTTCTGCTACACTGTTGAGGAATATTTTCCAGTAGCCCTTTAAGAAGACTGCAGACCAGAGCAGCTTATCTCTCATTGAATACTTAGGAAGTAGTCAAGTCGAAAGCTGTCTGGGAGGGAAGGATGGATGGAACGAGGAAGGTTTAAATGAGAGAAAAGCGAGTGCATGTGCAGAGTTGGACCTGATTTATGCTAAATCATTAATGAGTCTGACGTGTCATGTTTTCGAGGTGACATGGGGGTTATTGAGCGTGACACACGGAACCTCAGACACACACACACACACACACACACACACACACACACACACACACACACACACACACACACACACACACACACACACACACACACACACACACACACACACCTCGCACACACAAACAAACACACCGTAATCAGTTATCTGCACGTTGTCAGAGACTTCTCTGTGTAGCATGTTCCTGAAGCATGTAGACTGTGTGCCATTGCATAACCCACACTGCTCAGGTGAATGTGGGTTAAGCATGTAACATGTAAGCGCATAGGGTAAAATAACAATTTACTAAGGATGAGACAACAGTTTAAACATGCCCTATTTCCCTCAGTATGATCAACATGACAGAGTGATCACACTTTAGAGAGGAACTAAAAGGCTTCAGGGTGGACAACTTTACTGTGTGGTGTGCACGGGTGAGTGTGTGTAAATGTGTGTGTGTGTCTGTGTGCACAACTTTGATGGCCAGTGTGCAGTGTGTGTATAGAACTTTGCTACTTGTCTAGCGTGCAGGGATCTAGGGCTGTTTGAGAGAGCGTGTGTAACCCTGCTGAGCCCATTGCAGGGGGTTGGCTTTGTATGGGTGTTTGTTTGTGTGTATGACCGGAGAATGTTTCAAGGTGTAGTTTGTAAAGGCACCTCCTCACCCATTCGTGACTCTAAATCAGGGAGATCTCTAGACACTGTCCCGCCAAGGGTGAAATCTAGATACAGCCTGCAGGGATGTCATGAGAGAAAAAGATAGAGAAAGAGATGGTGTTTGATGCACATCACATTTCACAGACGGTGTTTCAATGTGAAAAGAGGTCTATTTATGGCATCATTAAACCCTGAGGGATATATGTACATATGTGTGTTTGTTTGTTTGCTTGTTTGTGTGTGTGTTTGTGTGTGTGTGTTTGTGTGTCCATGTGTCTGCATTATCGTGTGCTTGCTAGGGACTTGACATGAGAGGCACGATTTGCTGCACCGAATTTGTGAAAATAAAGTGATGATGTGTGGAAGGCTGTAGAATACTGATAATAAAGTAAATAAAGTGATAATGTGTGGAAGGCTGTAGAATACTGATAATAAAGTAAATAAAGTGATAATGTGTGGAAGGCTGTAGAATACTGATAATAAAGTAAATAAAGTGATGATGTGTGGAAGGCTGTAGAATACTGATAATAAAGTAAATAAAGTGATAATGTGTGGAAGGCTGTAGAATACTGATAATAAAGTAAATAAAGTGATGATGTGTGGAAGGCTGTAGAATACTGATAATAAAGTAAATAAAGTGATAATGTGTGGAAGGCTGTAGAATACTGATAATAAAGTAAATAAAGTGATAATGTGTGGAAGGCTGTAGAATACTGATAAATGTCCATGGTTTGTGAGATTATTGGACATGATTTAGTATTTCTCATTTCTACTTCTTTCTTAACATTCATACTTAGTCAATTATGCATGGCATGTTTTACTGAAATCCCCTAAAATGTAGACTTGCATACACATGAATGAAAATCAGGTCAGACACGTAAAATGTGTGTGCATGCCTGAGTGAGTTTGTTAAGTAACATTGTGAGAGTGCTTCTCTCACTCAATGTCACACTTATACGTGTGTGTGTGTGTGCGTGAGAGGATGAAGGAGAGAGGGAGAAGAAAAGAGGGAAGGTATGGAAGAGCGAGGGAGGGTGAGAGGAGAGAGAGAGAGACAGTGGGTGGGTGGGTGGGTGGGTGGGAGAAAGGGGGACAAAATGGAAGGAGAGAGAGGCAGAAGGAGGAAGTTTGAGTGTTTTTTCATGTGGCCCAGAAACGAACTTCACAGATACAATTATTTATTTTGCTCACTGTCACACAACAACCTTTTTCATCCCACAGGCTAGAATACAGAGTTCTTGGGGAGCCTTCTCCATCCAGGCTTCTAGCTTCTTACTTCCTGGTTAATTAAGTCTTCTTGGATTTATTGTCAGGGATTCTTCTTGGAGGAAGTGATTGGCTGACTACTGTCGCTGCCCGCTGCAGTGGCGTTGTGTCTTTGATCTGTGCTATTTTAGATTCTATGCTTGAACAAGATCTGACCTTTTTCTCATGTGACAATGTAGGTTCATGGGATTTACATATATTGGTTGAGTTTGTAAATGAACATATACTATGGAGTGGAACTATGAATGACTGAATATCTCCAGTAAGGGTTCAGACAGTAGAAATATGAATGTAGTCTCCTCTAACAGCCATGTTTATGTTCCCTTGTGTCCTTCAAGTGCTCCCATGGCTTTCCCTCTGACTTGTCCATCAGCCCCACTGCATCTCCTCTAGTCCCTTAGGCTGTCTTGGAAGTGTGTGTGTGTGTGTGTGTGTGTGTGTGTGTGTGTGTGTGTGTGTGTGTGTGTGTGTGTGTGTGTGTGTGTGTGTGTGTGTGTGTGTGTGTGTGTGTGTGTGTGTGTGTGTGTGTGTGTGTGTTGAGGTGACTGGCAGTGGAGAGGATAAGTGGTTGGACTTTGCTGCTACCATGAGAGCAGTGGAGAGGAGACTCTAGGGTAAAGGCATGTGCAGCACTTAAGAGCCAATTACCCACCATGTACACTCCTCCTCCCTCCTTCCATCCTCGTTTCCTCCTTTCCCTCACTCCTCCATTCCTAGCAGCCCAGCCAGATGACTCAGGGTCCAAGGCGAAATCCGATGTCTGTCCAGGTAGCCAGAACGTCGGGAGATGACTTAAAAACGGGCCACTAGGGGCAAAGGTGAGCGCTATTACGCTGTTAATGCCTAAACTTAACCGTTTCGTTGTTTCTATTGTAACCACAACCCTATCCCAGACTAAACCATCAAAGAAACTTTGGAATTTGACGTTTGGAGAAACTTTGAAATTTGACATTTGGAAAAATGTTGGTAAAACCGTGAGATCTTGTTGAGCAGCCGAGACGGCACACATCTTACTTTAATGGCCCTGAGGGACGCACCACACCATCACATCTTACTTTAATGGCCCTGAGGGACGCACACACCATCACATCTTACTTTAATGGCCCTGAGGGACGCACCACACCATCACATCTTACTTTAATGGCCCTGAGGGACGCACACACCATCACATCTTACTTTAATGGCCCTGAGGGACGCATCACACCATCACATCTTACTTTAATGGCCCTGAGGGACGCACACACCATCACATCTTACTTTAATGGCCCTGAGGGACGCACCACACCATCACATCTTACTTTAATGGCCCTGAGGGACGCATCACACCATCACATCTTACTTTAATGGCCCTGAGGGACGCATCACACCATCACATCTTACTTTAATGGCCCTGAGGGACGCACACACCATCACATCTTACTTTAATGGCCCTGAGGGACGCACACACCATCACATCTTACTTTAATGGCCCTGAGGGACGCACCACACCATCACATCTTACTTTAATGGCCCTGAGGGACGCACCACACCATCACATCTTACTTTAATGGCCCTGAGGGACGCATCACACCATCACATCTTACTTTAATGGCCCTGAGGGACGCACCACACCATCACATCTTACTTTAATGGCCCTGAGGGACGCACACACCATCACATCTTACTTTAATGGCCCTGAGGGACGCACCACACCATCACATCTTACTTTAATGGCCCTGAGGGACGCATCACACCATCACATCTTACTTTAATGGCCCTGAGGGACGCACACACCATCACATCTTACTTTAATGGCCCTGAGGGACGCATCACACCATCACATCTTACTTTAATGGCCCTGAGGGACGCACCACACCATCACATCTTACTTTAATGGCCCTGAGGGACGCACACACCATCACATCTTACTTTAATGGCCCTGAGGGACGCATCACACCATCACATCTTACTTTAATGGCCCTGAGAGACGCACACACCATCACATCTTACTTTAATGGCCCTGAGGGACGCACACACCATCACATCTTACTTTAATGGCCCTGAGGGACGCATCACACCATCACATCTTACTTTAATGGCCCTGAGGGACGCATCACACCATCACATCTTACTTTAATGGCCCTGAGGGACGCATCACATCTTACTTTAATGGCCCTGAGGGACGCATCACACCATCACATCTTACTTTAATGGCCCTGAGGGACGCATCACACCATCACATCTTACTTTAATGGCCCTGAGAGACGCACACACCATCACATCTTACTTTAATGGCCCTGAGGGACGCACACACCATCACATCTTACTTTAATGGCCCTGAGGGACGCATCACATCTTACTTTAATGGCCCTGAGGGACGCATCACACCATCACATCTTACTTTAATGGCCCTGAGGGACGCACACACCATCACATCTTACTTTAATGGCCCTGAGAGACGCACACACCATCACATCTTACTTTAATGGCCCTGAGGGACGCACACACCATCACATCTTACTTTAATGGCCCCGAGGGACGCATCACACCATCACATCTTACTTTAATGGCCCTGAGGGACGCACCACACCATCACATCTTACTTTAATGGCCCTGAGGGACGCACACACCATCACATCTTACTTTAATGGCCCTGAGGGACGCACACACCATCACATCTTACTTTAATGGCCCTGAGGGACGCACACACCATCACATCTTACTTTAATGGCCCTGAGGGACGCACACACCATCACATCTTACTTTAATGGCCCTGAGGGACGCACCACACCATCACATCTTACTTTAATGGCCCTGAGGGACGCACACACCATCACATCTTACTTTAATGGCCCTGAGGGACGCACCACACCATCACATCTTACTTTAATGGCCCTGAGGGACGCACACACCATCACATCTTACTTTAATGGCCCTGAGGGACGCACACACCATCACATCTTACTTTAATGGCCCTGAGGGACGCACACACCATCACATCTTACTTTAATGGCCCTGAGGGACGCACCACACCATCACATCTTACTTTAATGGCCCTGAGGGACGCATCACACCATCACATCTTACTTTAATGGCCCTGAGGGACGCATCACACCATCACATCTTACTTTAATGGCCCTGAGGGACGCACACACCATCACATCTTACTTTAATGGCCCTGAGGGACGCATCACACCATCACATCTTACTTTAATGGCCCTGAGGGACACACACACCATCACATCTTACTTTAATGGCCCTGAGGGACACACACACCATCACATCTTACTTTAATGGCCCTGAGGGACGCACCACACCATCACATCTTACTTTAATGGCCCTGAGGGACACACACACCATCACATCTTACTTTAATGGCCCTGAGGGACACACACACCATCACATCTTACTTTAATGGCCCTGAGGGACACACACACCATCACAGCCACAGAGGCACTGAACGACTTGTGTGTATAGAAACCCATGATATACTGTATGTGCACCTGAAATCTCTCTCTTGCTCCCTGACCTGCATGCACACACACACACTCATCACAATTTAATGCGTCTGAAGAGGAGGCACTCAGTAGAACAGCAGGGGGCTCCCTGGCAAGTCACGGAAGCAACGAGGACACACTCTTGCTCACGCTAGCAAGAAATCACACACACACACACACACACACACACACACACACACACACACACACACACACACACACACACACACACACACACACACACACACACACACACACACACACACACACACACACACACACACACACGCGCCAGAACTCTAAACAAACACACCCACATGCACACACACACACAACACACACGCTTGCAGTATCACTCTAAACATTCATATACAGTATGCATTATATTCTTGCAAATACTGTCATACTGTAAATACAAACACAACCCATCACATCATATCCAGTCACACAAACACATGGACAGACACACACACGCTGACACAGACACACAGACACACAGACACAGACACACACACATTGCTCTTGAGTTCAGTGGCTCATGTAGAGCAGCAGCAGCTTGGAGGTCCTTGTAGAGGGACTAATTCCGTTATCAGTGTATGTCGTGTGTGCCATGTAACAATGCAAGTGCTCAGATATGCAGTGCATACACACATATGCAGACGTACAATACATACACACATATGCAGACATACAGTACATACACACATATGCAGACATACACACATATGCAGACATGCAGTACATACACACACATGCAGACATACACACATATGCAGACATACAACATATGCAGACATACACACATATGCAGACATACAGTACATACACACATATGCAGACATACAGTACATACACACATATGCAGACATACAATACATACACACATATGCAGACACACAGTACATACACACATATGCAGACACACAGTACATACACACATATGTAGACATGCAGCACATATGCAGACATACAGTACATAAACACATATGCAAACACACAGTACATACACACATATGTAGACATGCAGCACATATGCAGACATACAGTACATTAACACATATGCAAACACACAGTACATACACACATATGCAGACATACAGTACATAAACACATATGCAGACACACAGTACATACACACATATGCAGACACACAGTACATACACACATATGCAGACATACAGTACATACACACATATGCAGACATACAGTACATACACACATATGCAGACATACACACATATGCAGACATACACACATATGCAGACATACAGTACATACACACATATGTAGACATGCAGCACATATGCAGACATACAGTACATAAACACATATGCAAACACACAGTACATACACACATATGTAGACATGCAGCACATATGCAGACATACAGTACATAAACACATATGCAAACACACAGTACATACACACATATGCAGACATACAGTACATAAACACATATGCAGACATACAGTACATACACACATATGCAGACATGCAGCCACAAATTAACATATACACACTCACACAGAAACACACAGAGCCTTTGTCCAAGCAGGAATCAGGTCTTCTGATTGCAGAATGACTAAAGTGTTTCCTCACTGTAAACTCTGTATTCTGATGTGCGATGTCCCTCTCCTTGAATGGGGAGCCTCTCTACTGACATAAGAACACTAGCTTTTCTCATAGTTGGTAGCGTTGAACCATTCCCTGAAAGGCTGAGGTCAGAATTGTGATCCACTGTCTGTATGTACCCTTTTAACCCTTTTTATACACTGGGATGTGATGTAAGACAATGTTTTTATTTTTGTGAAAAGCCTTGAAGTGGAGTAGAGCATAGTGAAAGAAGTTAAGAAACCACTGCAGTAAGGCTCCAAAACCATAGTTCTCCTGCAGCAGTTTGAATATTCATCATCATCATTTTACACTATCTCTCTCTGCCCTGGTAACAAGTTCAAGCACATGCGCACAAACACACACACACACACACACACACACACACACACACACACACACACACACACACACACACACACACACACACACACACACACACACACACACACACACACACACACACACACACACACACACACACACACACACACACACAGTTGCTTCACTCTCACTTGCAGAGAGATAATGATGTGATACTGCGGTTCTCAGGCTTAATTGAGGGTGAGCTATCTCCAGACACACACTCCCAAAGCAGACACACACACTCTCTAAACACAGTCAGACAGGGCTGACACCAAGGGGACTTATCTAATGAGGAATGCCTTATCTGATGGAAGTCAGTGCCACGAAACACACACACGCACACACACACACACACACACACACACACACACACACACACACACACACACACACACACACACACACACACACGCAAGCACACACACATGCAAGCACACACAGGCAAGAGCTGCGTTTGAATACCCATACCAACATACTGTATACTACATACTTAATGAGTATATACTACATACTATATACTATTAATTCATTTTAATATACTGTAAACGAACAGTATCCTTTCAGTTGAGTGTACTAGTGCTACGCCTGTCTACCAGAAGTTGATGCTGTTGCTATGCAACCTCTTGCTAACTTGTTAGCATAACAAATTACTAGCTAGACTTTGGGTGTGTTCGTAAATTCAATCTGGAGTGCCAGAGTGCGCTCTGGGCGTTCATAAATTCAGAGCGTTTCGCTCTTGGAGCATTCAGAACACACACTGGACGCCCTGGCCGAGGAGTAGGGTTGATCCAAGCGTTCTGACCTCACAACGGCAGTCAAGCACCCAAGCTAACTGGCTAACTTGCTAGCTTCTTCCAGACACAAATGAGAGAACACCTCACTCTGACCATTTTACTCAGTTTTCATGTTATCCAGAGCGTTGGTGACTGTAACTGTGCTGCTGGCAACAATTTAAATAAGGTTTTTTGACGACGTTTACTGACACCGGCCACATTCAACATGTTTTGAGCGTTCGTAAATTCATCAGTTATTCTGTGCTCTGCCTTTGGCAGTCAGACAAGAGTGCTCTGAAATCGGAGTAGATCGCCAGAGTGAATTTACGAACGGACCCGAACGACTATACCACTTAGCTAAGCTATGGATGATGTGAATAATCAAGTCAATACACGTTGGGTAGTTAGATAGCATAAAGTAAATATACTGGCAAGTTTGATGTACTAGTAGCCAACTAACGTTACAGTAGGTAGCTAACATACCTGGTACATACCGCTGTAATGATATGCTGTTCATAAGGACAGCGTAGCTAACAAATTGTCAGCCAACATAACGTGTAATGTAACTTATTTGAAAATTCATGGCTTTATTACATTGCTCAACATTTTCTTAACATTTATCATAATTAGTTAAAGCAACGAATTTGTATCCACTCTCGTCGGACTTCGGCCGCATATTTTCCGCCATTTTCTTCGCATCTGAAAACGTTGTGAAGCCACGCCCATTTTGTGAATAATTGCATTATGGGCCCTAAAAGCACAGAAATAGTGTCCACTGAGTGTACATTTCGTATTTTGGCAAATTTAGTAAGACATCCGGGAACTTTTAGCATACTAACTATATCCATACTATGAGCAATAAGCATACCATACACTCAATTTACATCACAAATAGTACGGTTAGTGCGGTTAGTATGAGTATTCGAACACAGCTACTGTTTATCATCATTTGAAAGTAGTTCTCTGCTTCTCTGGCAACCTAGGTTCAATACCCAGTCAGATACTAGTTTCACAGTAACAAAACAGCAACCTAGCTCAAAAAAATATAACATAAATTAAGTGAACTTTGAAAAACAGTATTTGTGGATTTCCTTATTTCTTAAATGAACTTCCTCTGTGAAATAATTCAAATGTAGTGTTTGTAGTTTATGTGAGTGTTCCATGGGGACAGCCTGCCTGGGAGCAGCGTTCATAATGGACTTTAGGCACAGTGAACTGGGACAATGGCTGTTTAGTTCTGCCAACAGTGAGGACAGAGTCATGGGGAGGCTACTGGGCTGAAGTTCATTAGGACCACGTATAATCCTGTTTTGACTCTGTAAACACACACACGCATGCACGGACGCAGGCACAAACAAATCAAATCAAAATCAAATCAAATTGTATTTGCCACATGCGCCGAATACAACAGGTGTAGATCTTACAGTGAAATGCTTACTTACAAGTCCTAAACCGACAATGCAGTTTTAAGAAAATACTTTAAAAAAGTAAGAGATAAAAATAACAAATAACAAAACACTCCACTGACCTTAGAGGTGACAGGGTGTCCCAATGTGTGCGTCGATGACATTGCATTGGTCACCAAAAAGGGGTAACCCATTAAAAACATCCAAATGTATTACTTTGAAACTACTAAATACTGTAATCATAAAATGTATGTGGATCTAACAGTGCCCATTTTTTCCTAAAAAGTTACTTTTAGAGGATACAATCATTTGTGGATCATAGTTGAGAGGACGGCGCGGCTGGTGGCTATACGTTATTAACAGCTGTTTCACCAGGACTAGCAGAGTGCATGCTGGGATGCTTCAAAGTCACTGGTGTTCTACAGTAAATGCTGTAGAATCCTTAGAGGATCAGCATTATTTTACTCTGCCCTAAATACAGTCTAGCACTAGTCTAAACACGTACTCTCAATGGTAATAAAACAATAAATGCTCAATGGCAATGAACATTTATAGGAAATGTTTTAATTAAAGTGTACATATATTATTTGAAATTGCATTTTAAACAATACGGTTGGTTTTGGAAACATCTATGCATTTTAAATGCTACAGTTGGTTTTGGTAAAACATCTACACTTTAAATGCTACAGTTGGTTTGGTAAAACATCTACACTTTAAATGGTACAGTTGGTTTTGGTAAAACATCTACACTTTAAATGCTACAGTTGGTTTGGAAAAACATCTACACTTTAAATGGTACAGTTGGTTTTGGTAAAACATCTACACTTTAAATGCTACAGTTGGTTTGGTAAAACATCTACACTTTAAATGCTACAGTTGGTTTGGTAAAACATCTACACTTTAAATGGTACAGTTGGTTTTGGTAAAACATCTACACTTTAAATGCTACAGTTGGTTTGGTAAAACATCTACACTTTAAATGCTACAGTTGGTTTTGGTAAAACATCTACACTTTAAATGGTACAGTTGGTTTTGGTAAAACATCTACACTTTAAATGGTACAGTTGGTTTTGGTAAAACATCTACACTTTAAATGCTACAGTTGGTTTTGGTAAAACAACTACACTTTAAATGGTACAGTTGGTTTGGTAAAACATCTACACTTTAAATGCTACAGTTGGTTTTGGTAAAACATCTACACTTTAAATGGTACAGTTGGTTTTGGTAAAACATCTACACTTTAAATGCTACAGTTGGTTTTGGTAAAACATCTACACTTTAAATGGTACAGTTGGTTTTGGTAAAACATCTACACTTTAAGGTCACTCAATGGCTCCATTCCATTACCTTGCCACACATCTCTTTTTGTTGTATTTTTTAAATTACATTTTTTGGCACAATGTGTTAATTGGTTTAATGCAAGTTTTAATTTCTCTTTTCTTTCATACAATCATTATTTTCATCCATCTTTGACAGTCTATAAACCATTAAAGGAGAGATGTACAGATGAAGCAATCATAAAAAGGCTTTTCTCCACACGTAACCCAGGGTTATCATTAGCCCCGGGCTCGGATTAGCCAATGAATAGCTGGTCCCACCTTTCACACTGCCTCCCCTTAACCCTACAACAACCCATTGTTGCACCCCAGTTAGAAGCAAAACATCGACCCTGTTCTGGAACCAATTTAGACCTGGGGTAAGTTCTGTGTTCTCCCACTTTGAAACAGGCTACTGTGAAATGTTGCTTTGCCCTGGGCTATGCTGAGAACAGTGCTGGGTGGAGGGCTTATTTAAATCTCACACACACACACACACACACACACACACACACACACACACACACACACACACACACACACACACACACACACACACACACACACACACACACACACACACACACACACACACACACACACACACACACACACACACACACACACAGACATGTGGAGTTATTCTGCCATTGTGTCTGTGTGAATGACTCCATCATCCCAGGTAATTACTTTCCCAGCACCAGGGTTCGTCCTTGATGAAACTCAACACACAAAGCCAGCGGTAATGAAGGAACCAATGAATTGGCCTGTTTAGCAATCTCCTCTCATAAACATATCCAATAGATTCTCTCTGTGTGTCTAAATCCAACTTCACTGAAGATACGAGACAGAGCAATCCTATTTTTTCTGCTAATGATATTGTAGTGAATTTAAAGGGCATCTGTCCGAGGTTGGTCCCAAGACAAATACCCAAATCAATACCAATAGACTTCATTTAATGTACAGGTACTGATAGCATGGAGGAATAAACACAGGATCTCAAAACCACTTAGAAATTTGATGTTTCAAGCAACTTTGAAATTTGGTGTTTGGAGAAGCGTGGATAAACGTTAGTATCCGAAGTCAAATTGTTAAAATTGTGAGATCTTTTTGTTGAAATCGTTATGAGTCAGACGTGGGTTTCAGACACATGTGAAGTTGCAAATGTTTAAAAAAATCCCCAAATGTGACATTTTCTTCACATGTTTATTTTTCTTCGCTTCCATCTGGTCTCTGGTCTAGGGACTGATCAGGGCCAAGCCTGCTTAGCTTCAGAGGCAAACCAGCAGTGGGATGGAGGGTGCTGTGTTGCTGGAATGAATGAATGTGCAATAACTTGCAACTGGAAAAAAAAGCTGCAAAAGCAAAGGCCAGGGTAACATAACCAAAGATGGAGGAAATTGTAGGAGGCATTTTATTTCATTGCTTTATCATAAAAACATTTTCAGTGGTTTCTTTGTTTTTGCATCCGATTACAATTCATTTTTATTTCCTTGCAATATTTTGTTTCGATATCAATACTTTTGGGTTCATGTTTTGCTTTCAATATCATTCTTTTAGTTTGCAATACTAAGAATTTTGTTCTCAAATTGAGAAGTTATGCTTGTTATTACAGTTGAACTCAGTTCATGAGGCATTTATACATTATATTCTTCAATGGGTACACACAGTATCACTGGGGACATAGCAATCATTTATACATTATATTCTTCAATGGGTACATACAGTATCACTGGGGACATATCATTCATTTATACATTATATTCTTCAATGGGTACATACAGTATCACTGGGGACATAGCAATCATTTATACATTATATTCTTCAATGGGTACATACAGTATCACTGGGGACATATCATTCATTTATAAGTCCAAAAATGGATGTAGCAACTAGCGATAGCCCCAACATGCAGTGACATTTACACAGCAGAACTATGTTGCCATTTCAACATGATCCATTAACCTGCCTCCCAAAAATGTATTCTGTCCACTGTTCTGCGAATGTCCCTGAAAATCGTTTCCTTGTCCTGCAATTGGGCTTTTTAGATGTGGTCACCCTAATTCCACCAGTGGAAACATTGCTACTGCAACATGTTAACACAATTGTTTCATATGTGAGGATTATTTTAACCCCACATGTGAACTTCCAATTCCACATGTGAAAGTGAGATCTTCAAATGTGGAGTTTTCTTACATGTGAAAGTGAAAAGTCTCACATGTGAAATTGCAAGTTCACATGCGAAAATCTTGTAAAAATCTAATTTGCAGTTTCATATGTGAAAAACTTTCACGTGAAAATCTCACTTTCACGTCTGGAAATGCAATTCCACATGTGAAAGTAAGATTTTTACCTGAATGTAATACATGTTTAAATATGGTTTCACGTGTGAAATTTAAGCTCAACGTGAAACTGCATATTTGACATGTGCTTTTTTTTGTAAGGGTACACACACACACACCTCCCTCTGTGAGGTTGAGACAGCGGCTGTGCGATAGCAAAACACCACGTTGCTGGCGGGGTTAACGATGTGGCAGAGCAGATGTTAAAGCTCTCCTCTCTGCTCTCTTATGTAATTCATGTTTTATCTGCTTTAATCCCCACTGGTGTAATTAGGCCAATAAAACCAGCGACTCATTAGCATAGTTATGTAAGATGAACTAATGAACTGTACCCATTCCTACCAGGAAGGGAGGGGGAGGGGGAGCTATCCACGAGCTTCCTGTCACACCCCATATGATCATATAGACATGTGTCACCCATGCATATCAACTCTATAGTAACATGTATGTAAACTACGTATGAACACATCACACGCAAACATGCAAGAGTTACACAGAGATGTTTGTAAACACAAACTTTGGACATGGCAGAAGATGGGTGAGAGGAGAGGTTGAGGGATGAGGGGTGAGGAGTGAGGGATGAGGGGTGAGTGAAGGAAAGGTTAGGGGCTGGAGAGGGTTTAGCTGACGGATGGCTCAGGGTGGTGACAGGTGGGGGGAGGAGAAAGAGGGCGAGATGGACAGAAAGGAGAGAGTGGGAGGACAGGACAGCATTAGGACAGCTGGGTGTTAATGCAGGTCAGTGGGGAGTCTGTGAATAGCTGGGCTCTGCCAGTAACTGACCTGGAGAGAAATAGGGAGAGAGAGAGGCAGGGAGAGAAGAAAGGAAGGGAGGGAGGGAGGGAGGGAGAGAGAAGGAAGGAAGGAAGGAAGGAAGGAAGGAAGGAAGGAAGGAAGGAAGGAAGGAAGGAAGGAAGGAAGGAAGGAAGGAAGGAAGGAAGGAAGGAAGGAAGGAAGGAAGGAAGGAAGGAAGGAAGGAAGGAAGGAAGGAAGGAAGGAAGGAAGGGGAGAGAGAGAGAGAGATATACCAAGCTGAATATAGATGGGTGAGAGCAGATGTTATGGCAAGAACGGTAGAGCAGACAGAGAGAGAAAGAGCAGATAGTCAAGCATCCTCCAGGGTATAGACTTGACCCTGACTACTGTCTCCTGTCCTCCTCTCCACTACTTCTCTGTCTGTCTGGCTGATGACTAACATCTACAATTTCTATTCATCTCCATTCTCCCCATTTCCACTTTTAGTCTCTCTGTACCCTGTTTGTGTGTGTGTGTAGTGCGTGGTGTGTGTGTGTGTGTGTGTGTGTGTGTGTGTGTGTGTGTGTGTGTGTGTGTGGTGTGTGTGTGTGTGTGTGTGTGTGTGTGTGTGTGTGTGTGTGTGTGTGTGTGTGGTGTGTGTGTGTGCTGTGTGTGTGTGTGTGTGTGTGTGTGAGTGTGTGTGGTGTGTGTGTGTGTGTGTGTGTGTGTGTGGTAAGTGTGCGTGTGTATGCGTGTGCGTGTGTGTGTGTGTGGTGTGTGTGTGTGTCAGGCCTGTGTGTCAGGCCAGTGTGTGTAGCGTCAGAGCTGGAGTTAGAGATAAGCCTCTCCTAAACGCTGTGAGATCGACACAGCCGCGCGCCGCTGGCTAAGATTAGGAACACCCAGCCTCCTTTCCTCTCTCTCCTCATCTCCTCCGCTTCAACGTCAAACTCTCCCAGTCCCTCTCTCCCTCTTTCCCTTCTGCAATTCCACCAATTCTGAAAGTAGCTCGGTGCAAGATTACAAGCATCCGGGGCTAGTCTTTATCTCTATTTTTTTAGATGGAGGAGGAGAGAGAGGAGGAAGAAAGGGGAAAGAGAGGGGGAAGAGAGGAGAAGGGTGAAGAAGGGAAGAAAAGAGGCTTCTAATAATTGCAGCAGGGTTGTTTTAATTGTGCTCAGTCTCCCCAATGTTCAGGGCAGGCAGGAGAGGGACTTGGCCGCTGTTATGTTTCTCACCACACTCTTTCTGCTCTGCACAATCACACACACACACACACACACACACACACACACACACACACACACACACACACACACACACACACACACACACACACACACACACACACACACACACACACACACACACACACACACACACACACACACACACACACACACACACACACACACACACACACACACACACACACACACACACACGTACAGTGCATTCACCAGCCACACACACTGTGTTCAACACCACAATAAACAAACACTTGCTTTGTCCGACTACAACAACCCACACACGCCACGTTCAACTACAACAATTACACATCACACTGTGTTCACAGACATGCTGTCAACAATCACAACAACTGCTGTCATTTTGGCTACTATTTATCCCTCACTGTGCTTATGTTCTCCTGTTTGTTACCTTAACACGACCACAGGTTACTGATGTGACTGGGATTCAAGTTTTAAATATTCACATTCAGCACATTTAACCAGGAGAGAGAACATTTTGCTCTTAAATAAGGTTATTATGACTCATCTTCCCGTCCTATCTCTCTCTCTCTCTCTCTCTCTCTCTCTCTCTCTCTCTCTCTCTCTCTCTCTCTCTCTCTCTCTCTCTCTCTCTCTCTCTCTCTCTCTCTCTCTCTCTCTCTCTCTCTCTCTCTCTCTCTCTCTCTCTCTCTCTCTCTCTCTCTCTCTCTCTCTCTCTCTCTCTCTCTCTCTCTCTCTCTCTCTCTCTCTCTCTCTCTCTCTCTCTCTCTCTCTCTCTCTCTCTCTGTCTCCCTCTGAATTGAATAGGCTTTATTGACATGGTAAACATGTTTACATTGTCAAAGCAAGTGGAATAGATAATAAACAAAAGTCTATCTCTATCTCTTCCTACTTCTTTCCTCGCCATTTTTGTGACTCTGACACTCATAATTACAGGAAAATGATCTGGTATTAATACTCCTTTCTCATGTGGCTGGAAGATTCTTAAATCACATGTATTAGTGTGGTTCCTAAACCTCTCCTCTCCTCCTATACAGTATTAAACAGGAAACACGCATACTTCCCCTGCCATTAATCACACTGACAGGCCTTTTGTTGTCAGTTAGCAGCTGTGTGCTGAAGAACATTACTCCACTGTTCCTGCTGTGCTCACACACACACACACACACACACACACACACACACACACACACACACACACACACACACACACACACACACACACACACACACACACACACACACACACACACACACACACACACACGTACAAGAGAGTGGGTGTGCGAATGTGTTTGTGTGTGTTAAGATGCCACATGGTCCTTATTTGAACTCAGAGCAGGTTAAGCATGCTAATAGTTATCTAGCTTTTAAAATGATCACGGCCTGTTACTTTATCATCTTTAAGTCAACCTTGGCTGTCAAAGACATTGTCAAAGGAAGATATGGGAATATGCCTCTGGGTAATAACGTAATTTAAACAAAGTTGACCCTACACATGTAGGATCTTAATTTGACTAACCTGTTGCAGGAGCAGTTTCAGACTTGATTTTCCCTTACAAAAATTGTAAGTATACGTATACGGGTGTATACGTGTGTATACGGGTGTGTGTTTGAGGGTTTCCTGGCTTCTGCTAAATCACTATAGTGTGTTGACCAAGCAGATGGACTGAAGCCAACCGCACACAGTTTTGTAGTGTATGTGTTATTGTCCCTCCACTTTGGGAAAGACGCTTTATCTCCAGACTTGGCATTCACAGATAAACAAGTAAACAAATAAATGAATACATAGATAGATAAGCCCACTGGCTGTGGTTGGGGTAGATTAGGCTGTGTGTGTGTGTGTGTGTGCGTTCAGTCTGTGTATTATCGGACTGTGGCCATCCCTGTGCTGGAATGCCAAATTGTGGACTCATCCCTGATCCCAGGAACATACTGATCTACCAGGCTGAACTCTCCCTCACCTCACCTCCCATGATGCCACACTCCCAGCCTCCAGCCTCTCACGGTTACCCATAATCCCTCACTCCCCACTTGCTTTCACTGCACCCCCCTCCGCCCCTCGCGCTCCAGGATCGTTTTACTCTTTCTCTCACTCTCACTCTCACTCTCTCTCTCTCTCTCTCTCTCTCTCTCTCTCTCTCTCTCTCTCTCTCTCTCTCTCTCTCTCTCTCTCTCTCTCTCTCTCTCTATCTCTCTCTCTCTTCTCAAAGTGACAAAGAGCTCAGCAGTATGGTGACAGTTCTTTTTACCCAACACCCCTGTCCCTCCTCTGTTTCTCTCTTCTCTGCGTCTCCTCTGCCTCTGCTCCTGTTCCCTTTGTGGAGAGAGAGTGAGAGAAAGAGAGAGAGAGAGACCCTTTGAATTGAATTGAGAGAGAGATGTATTCCTCCCTAATGACAGATTGCCTGTCAGGGAATCCAGCAATCTATTTCCGTCTCCCTTTATTCTCCTATAAAGTTTGTCCCATATTGATTCTGTATTTAACTGAAAATGGGCACTGGAAGATTTATCCTGTTAGGGCTAGGGGGCAGTATTGACACGGCCGGATAAAAAACGTACCCGATTTAATCTGGTTACTACTCCTGCCCAGTAACTAGAATATGCATATAATTATTGGCTTTGGATAGAAAACACCCTAAAGTTTCTAAAACTGTTTGAATGGTATCTGTGAGTATAACAGAACTCATATGGCAGGCCAAAACCTGAGAAGATTCCATGCAGGAAGTGGCCTGTCTGAAAAGTTGTGTTTCATCTTGGCTCTTTTTATTGAAGACTGAGGATCTTTGCTATAACGTGACACTTCCTACGGCTCCCATAGGCTCTCAGAGCCCGGGAAAAAGCTGAACGATATCGAGGCAGCCTCTGGCTGAAACACATTATCGCTTTTGGCAAGTGGCCGATCAGAGTACTATGGGCTTAGGCGCGGCCCGAGTCGACCCCATGCTTTATTTTCTTTCGTCTGTTTACCTAAACGCAGATTCCCGGTCAGAATATTTTTGCTTTTTTATGAGAAAAATTGCATAAAAATTGATTTTAAACAGCGGTTGACATGCTTCGAAGTACGGTAATGGAATATTTAGAATTTTTTTGTCACGAATTGCGCCATGCTCGTCACCCTTATTTACCCTTTCGGATAGTGTCTTGAACGCACAAACAAAACGCCGCTATTTGGATATAACGATGGATTATTTGGGACCAAACCAACATTTGTTATTGAAGTAGAAGTCCTGGGAGTGCATTCTGACGAAGACAGCAAAGGTAATAACATTTTTCTTATAGTAAATCTGACTTTGGTGAGTGCTAAACTTGCTGGGTGTCTAAATAGCTAGCCCTGTGATGCCGGGCTATCTACTGAGAATATTGCAAAATGTGCTTTCACCGAAAAGCTATTTTAAAATCGGACATATCGAGTGCATAGAGGAGTTCTGTATCTATAATTCTTAAAATAATTGTTATGTTTTTTGTGAACGTTTATCGTGAGTAATTTAGTAAATTCACCGGCAGTGTTCGGTGGGAATGCTAGTCACATGCTAGTCACATGCTAATGTAAAAAGCTGTTTTTTTTATATAAATATGAACTTGATTAAACAAAACATGCATGTATTGTATAACATAATGTCCTAGGGTTGTCATCTGATGAAGATCATCAAAGGTTAGTGCTACATTTAGCTGTGGTTTGGGTTTATGTGACATTATATGCTAGCTTGAAAAATGGGTGTCTGATTATTTCTGGCTGGGTACTCTGCTGACATAATCTAATGTTTTGCTTTCATTGTAAAGCCTTTTTGAAATCGGACAGTGTGGTTAGATTAACGAGAGTCTTGTCTTTAAAATGGTGTAAAATAGTCATATGTTTGAGAAATTGAAGTAATAGCATTTCTAAGGTATTTGAATAACGCGCCACAGGATTCCACTGGCTGTTACGTAGGTGGGACGATTTGGTGCCACCTACCCTAGAGAGGTTATAAAAACCTAAAGAAACGGAATAACAATGCCGTTCTCAAGAGTGTGGAACGTAAGGGAACAGTGCCACATAGGTTCCTCTAATTATCCTCTCCTCGGTTCCTCATCTCCCAACCCAGAACCAGGCCTGTTCCTCAGCCTTTCAGAGCTTTGCAAAGAGTCCAGGGGTTAGAGGTAGGACTTGATTTCACACCGGGCGTCTTTCTCTGTCTCTTTCTCTGTCCATTGTCCATCCATCCATCTGTTCGTCTATCTCTCTCACTTTCCGTCTCTCCCCTACCCTGAGTCTGGTCACGTAGGCTGCAATGTTCCCAGGAGTATTTAGGGGACGTGTGGTCAACATGCCATGACCCATATCTCCCTATAACACACGCACGCACACACACGCACGCACCCGCACACGCACACACACACACACACACACACACACACACACACACACACACACACACACACACACACACACACACACACACACACACACACACACACACACACACACATATAAACAGAGACAGAAACACAGAGACAGAAACACACACAGAGAGAGAGAGAGAGAGAGAGAGAGAGAGAGAGAGAGAGAGAGAGAGAGAGAGAGAGAGAGAAAGAGTCTGTTTGGGCCTCTATGGAGAACTCTGTCAGTCTGTCAACATTCAGGGTCTCAAAACAAGTCAAGACAAGTCACCAGTGTTTTCTACATGACAGCATAACAGTTCTCTCTCCTACCATCATTTGGTACAGTGTGTTCTGTATGGCAATGTTTTCTGATGTCTCTCTGTCTCTTTTTAATTCAAATGTCAAGACCACAGGACATCTAAAGAATTGATTTAAACCAAATGAGTATGATCAAAGTGCTAGGTTTAGAATGAAAACACATTATGATGATCAATAATTTATTGCATTTGCTTCTATATTGTCTGAGCTTGTTAGGAAGCCCAACCAGATGAGCCCTACATCAGTCTCTATATGTTTTGCTGTTAGAGGTACAGTACAGAGTGTTCCCTCATAGTGAGAGGATGCTGGAGGCTGAGAAACACTCTTTAGGAAATAAACAAAACTGACCCTTTCAACCCCTCACACAAACTCACATGCATGCATGTGTGCCCCCACACACACACGCACGCACGCACACACACACACACACACACACACACACACACACACACACACACACACACACACCACACACACACACACACACACCACACACACACACACACACACACACACACACCTAGCTCTCTGTTTAATCAGTGTGACCTCATTATTGATGAACTGGCTGGTTAAGACCCTCTCACGGTCTCTGCTGCTCTGGGATCTTATTGGATCATCACCGTGGTTAGTAAACACACCACTAACACAATACCCAGACAACAGACACATTTACAGATTATATAGGTATGTATACATTATTACTTGTATTGCTACATTGTAACTGGTTATTTTTTTGTATTATCAGATGTATCCGTCTACCTAAAACTGCACATTTTAGAGTGGCCTGTTATCATCCTCAGCCCAAAGTGCTCCTGTGTAATGATTATGCTGTTAAATCGGCTTCTTGATATGCCACAACTGTCAGGTGGATGGATTATCTTGGCAAAGGAGAAATGCTCACTAACAGGGATGTAAATAAATTTGTGCACAAAATGAGAGAAATATGTTTTTTTGTGAGTATGGAACATTTCTGGGATCTTTTATTTCAGCTCATGAAACATGGGACCAACACTTTACATGTTGCGTTTATACACTAAATTACAAAAATAATGTGGACACCTGCTCATTGAAAATCTCATTCTAAAATCATGGGCATTAATATGGAGTTGGTCCACCTTTGCTGCTATAACAGCTTCCAATCTTTTTGGAAGGCTTTCCACTAGATGTTGGAACATTGCTGCGGGGACTTGCTTCCATTCAGCCACAAGAGCATTAGTGAGGTCAGGCACTGATTTTGGTGATTAGGCCTGGCTCTGTCGGCGTTCCAATTCATCCCAAAGGTGTTCGATGGGGTTGAGGTCAGGGCTCTGCAGTGGTAAAAAGTACCCAATTGTCATACTTGAGTAAAAGTATAGAAACCTTCATAGAAAGTTAATCAAGTAAAAGTGAAAGTCACCCAGTAAAATCGTACTTCAGTAAAAGTCTAAAAGTATTTGGTTTTAAATATACTTGAGTAAATGTAATTGCTAAAATATACTTAAGTGTCAAAAGCAAAAGTTTAAATAATTTCACATTCCTTATATTACACAAAGCAGGCGGCACCATTTTCTTGTTTTTAAAATTAATGGATAGCCAGGGGCAGACTCAAACACTCAGACATGATTTACAAACGATTTATTCCTGTTTAGTGAGTCTGCCAGACCATAGGCAGTAGAGATGACCAGGCATGTTGTCTTGATAAGTGCGTGAAATGGACAATTCTCCTGTCCTGCTAACCATACAAAATGTAACGAGTACTTTGGCTTGTCAGGGAAAATGTATGGAGTAAAAAGTACAATATTAAGTAATGTATTGAAGCAAAAGTAAAAGTAGTCAAAAATATAAATAGTAAAGTAAAGTACAGATACCCCCAAAAACGACATAAGTAGTACTTTAAAGTAATAAAGTATTTAAAGTACTTTAAAGTAAAGTACTTTACACTACTGGGGTTCTGTGCAGGTCAGTCAAGTTCTTCCACACTGATCTCGACAAACCATTTCTGTGTGGGCCTCACTTTGTTTAAAGGGGCATTGTCATGCTGAAATAGGAAAGGCCCTTCCCCAAACTGTTGCCACAAAGTTGGAAGCACAGAATTGTCTAGAATGTATTTGTATGCTGTAGCGTTGAGATTTCCCTTCACTGGAACTAAGGGGCCTAGCCTGAACCATAAAAAACAGCCCCATGAAAAACAGCCCCAGACCCCCTCCACCAAACCTTACAGTTGGCACTCTGCATTCAGGCAGGTACCTGCATCCGGCAGACCCAGATTCATCTGTTGGACTGCCAGACGTTGAAGCGTGATTCATCATTCCAGAGAACGCCTTTGCACTGCTCCAGAGTCCAATGGCGGCGAGCTTTACACCACTCCAGCCAACGCTTGGCATTGCACATGTTGAACTTAGGCTTGTGTTCGGCTGCTCGGCCGTGGAAACCCATTTCATGAAGCTCCCGACGAACAGCTCGTTGCTTCCAGAGGTAGTTTGGAGTGTTGCAACCAAGGACAGATGTTTCATAGGCGCTACGCACTTCAGCACTCGGTGGTCCCGTTCTGTGGGTTTGTGTGGCCTAACACTTTGTGGCTGATCCATTGTTGCTCCTAGACGTTTCCACTTCACAACAACAGCACTTACAGTTGAACGAGGCAACTCTAACAGGGCAGAAATTTGACGAACTGACTTGTTGGAAAGCTGGCATCCTATTAAGGGGTTACGTTGAAAGTCACTGAGCTCTTCAGTATGGCCATTCTACTGCCAATGTTTGTCTATGGAGATTGCATAGCTGTGTGCTCGATTTTACACACCTGTCAGCAACGGGTATTGCTGAAGTAGCCAAGTCCATTCATTTGAAGGGCTGTCCACATACTTTTGTATACAGTGTTTTTTTGTTCAGTGTATCTGTAAGGTCCCTCAGTCGAGCAGTGAATTTCAAACACAGATTCAACCACAAAGACAGGGGAGGTTTTCCAATGCCTTGCGAAGCAGGGCACCTATTGGTAGATGGGTAAAAATAAATAAAAAGCAGACATTGGATATCCCTTTGAGCATCGTGAGGTTATTAATTACACTTGGATGGTGAATCAATACACCCAGTCACTACAAAGACACAGGCGTCCTTCCTAACTCAGTTGCCGGAGAGGAAGAAAACTGCTCAGGGATTTCCCCATGAGGCCAATGGTGACTTTAAAACAGTTACAGAGTTTAATGGCTGTGATAGGAGAAAACTGAGGATGAATCAACAAAATTGTCATTACTCCACAATAGAATACAATAGAAGGAAGCCTGTACAGAAAAAAATATGAAAAATTATGCATCCTGTTTGCAATAATCCACTAAAGTAAAACTGCAAAAAATATGGCAAAGAAATTCACTTTATATCCTGAATGCAAAGCGTTATGTTTGGGGCATATCCAACACAACACATCACTGAGTACGACTCTTCATATTTTCAAGCATGGTGGTGGCTGCATCATGTTATGCATATGCTTGTCATCGGCAAGGACCATGGAGAAATCCTAGAGGAAAACCTGGTTCAGTCTGCTTTCTAAAAGACACTGGGAGACGACTGTACCTTTCAGCAGGACAATAACCTAAAACACAAGGTCAAATATACACTAGAGTCGCTCACCAAGACAACATGGAATGTTCCCGAGTGGCCTAGTTACAGTTGTGACTTAAATCTGCTTGAAAACCCATGGCAAGGCTGTCTAGCAATGACCAACAACCAACTTGACAGAGCTTGAAAAAGTGTTTAAAATACTGAACAAAAATATAAACGCAACATGTAAAGTGATGGTTCCACTTCTCATGAGCTGAAATAAAATATCACAGAAATGTTACATATGCACAAAAAGCTTATTTCTCTAAAATGTTTTGCACACATTTGTTTACATCACTGTTAGTGAACATTTCTTCATTGCCAAGATTATCCACCCACCTGACAGGTGTGGCATATCACAAAGCTGATTATTAAACAGGATGATCATTACACAGGTGCACCTTGTACTGGGGACAATAAAAGGCCACTCTAAAATGTGCAGTTTTATCACACAACACAATGCCACAGATGTCTCAAGGTTTGAGGAAGCATGCAATGGCATGCTGACTGCAGGAATGTCCGACAGAGTTTTTGTGGGAATATTTCATGTTTATTTCTCTACCATAAACTGCCTCCAACATCATTTTAGAAAGTTTGTTTGTTTTGGGGATTGTGGGAGATTATTCTTTGTATTGCTGTGTGAGCCTACAAGACTGTTTGTCGTCCGTTCATCGTTTCTTGTTTTGTTTCGTGTTTAATGAAAATGAGCATTCACATACCCGCTGCGCCTTGGTCCAATTCATACGACGGCCGTGACAGCTTAGAGACTTACCCAGAAAACTCCACAGCTGTAATCGTTGCCAAAGGTGATTCTAACAGGGGTGTGGAAACTTATGTAAATTAGATATTTCTGTATTTCATTTTCAATAAATATGCAAAAAAAATAATAACTTTGTCATTATGGAAAATTGTGTGAGAAAATCATATGTTTAATCTATTTTGAATTCAGGTTGTAACTCAACAAAATGTGGAATGCGTCAAGGGGTATGAACAAAGTACTTTTTGAAGGCACTGTACTTTGGAACAGATGCTTTTGGAGAGGCTTTAGTGATTGGTGTGGCTAACAGATTCTTAGTGCCAAATTTAATTAGAGACGATGATTATTGCTGCTCATTATTAGTACATAACCATACAGAACAACGCTGTGGCCTGTCTGTGGAACGAGCTCTCACAGCTTGACAGCACGTCATCACACTTCAGCATTCTGGACACTGGCACCTGGCATCCATCTTGGCTCAATTAGAGCCGCTGAGGCTCCTGTGTTTATCATGCCCCATCACTCAGTGGGGCTTCTGTGCGATGCGATTCAATGTGATGTGTTGCTTAGTAAATTTTGCGCAGGTTTGTGTTTATTGGGATTATTAATCTAGTTTTAGTTTTCACTATCTGATTTTCAACATAACATTAACCACACTGCTAACCTTATGTGAGGTGGACAGGGGGGACCTGCTGATGGTGGCTATTTAACAGCCTGATGGTCTTGCGGTAGATGCTTTTGGCCAGTCTGACAGTTTTTGCCATGAGGCTCGTATACTGCCCGTTTCTGAGTGATGGAAGCGGGGAGAACAGGCTGTGGCTCGGGTGGCTGAGGTCCTTGATGATCTTCTTGGCCTTCCTGCGACACCTGGTGTTGTAGGTGTCCTGGAGGGCAGGCAATGTGTGTGTGCGGGCACACGTGTGTGAGAGAGACAGGCGGTATTTATCACAGTAGTGAATCCTGCCTCTCATTTTCATGCAACACAGCGTCATCTCCTTAGATGGAGGAAGAGCAATACTTCACTTTGCCTAAAGAGTACTGACAGAGATAAAGAGCTATTAAGAGAGTGGGAGTTTGTGAAAGGAGAGAGAGAGAGAGAGAGAAAGTTTATTCATACTTCTTTTTAGATCCAATCAAAGCATGGGACCTGGGGCCTCATTTATCAATATTGCGTAGAAGCTATTCAAAAATACTACTTATGAACTGAATTTAGAATGTTTGTACACATAGAAACAGTGTGACTTAGCAAACATTCCTACGAGCATCATACACACGCCGGTAAGAGATTGTTAAATATCAATTGTTATCAGCCTCAGTGCTAGTGCATCTCAAAACACCCTTAATTAACAATATATGGCCAAAATCAAATACTTTTCCGAGACTGAAATAGAGGTGCTAGTGCCAGAGATTGAGTACAACCAAGATGTTTTATTTGGCTCACTCAGTTGTGGCTGGACCAGTAAAAATAAAAACATAGCTACAAAGAGAGGACTATTAGAACAATTCAAGTTGCTTTAGCAAAGTAAATATACTTGAAATGAGTAGGCAACACTCACCAATAAGTAGTGGTGCAACGGATCACAAAATTCACGGTTCGGATCGGATCACGGTTTTGAGTCACGGATCAGATCATTTTTCGGATCAGAAAAAAAAGGGAGACAAATTAAACTTTGCTTTCCATTTATTACTTAAAGAACACTTAAAGAAAGGAACTTTTTAATGTTTAAATAAAATCTTTAAATAAAATATTCAATACTCAATTGTTAAATTAAAGTGCAATATGAGGCATGATACCTTCTTCCTTTGAACAATAGTGAATGTAAAAATAGCTTGTGTCTTCATCATCAATACAAAGTAAAAAAAGAAAGAAAGCAAAGCAGACCTGAGCTTGTAACTTATTTTTCAAAAAGATGATGTCTACATTGTCTGGGGAGAGGGAAGACCTCTTTACAGTCACTATGTCCCCTGCCGTGGAGAACACCCTCCCACTAGGAAGTGAAGTGCCAGGCACAGCCAGGTAGCATCTTGCCATCATGGCAATGTGAGGGTATTTACACTCATTGCTTTTCCACCATGCCAGTGGATCACCATCCACTGGAATGCCGCTTGCTGCCTTGTAGGATGCCACCTCCTCTTTGATGGTGTTGGTAAACGTCTTGCCTGTGTCCTTGCTCACAAAGGTCTCCCCGGAAAGCTCCTTCATGGCCAAATGATTTAGTAGAAGAGATGCCTCTGAGTCTGCTCCGGTCGGCTCTGTGGCTTGACCCTGCAGAAAAAATGACTTGATCTATGAAACAAACAAATTATTTATTTTCATATTTCATAGAACTATAATTGTGGCAATAACATTTAATAAAAGCCATTATTATTCCAGTCAAAAATTATGATTATAATAGCAATAGCATAGACTAAGATTAGACTGCAGTATATTTATTATTTAAGTAATTCACTTCTTCTTTTTTTTTTACCTCTTCAGTGGCCTCAAAGTCAGTGGTGAGATCACTGTATGTCCTCCGGTGTAGGGCAGGGTCTAGGTGAGACAGGGACTTGAACAGACAGGGACTTGAACAGACAGGGACTTGAACAGATAGGGACTTGAACCTTGGATCCAGTGCAGTAGATCTATGAAGGTAGTCCTGTACATTAGGGGGGTATCTGGGGTTCAGGTCCTCTCTAATGGCAGCCTTGACATCTCTAGTTGTAAGGGCCATCGTCAGAATTAGACCAAGGTGCAGCGGAGGATGTGTTCATCATTAGAATTTTAATTGACTGAACGAACACAATACAAAACAAAACAAAACGACCAGAAACAGTTCTGTCAGGAAAACACACTAACAGAATACAATCACCCACAAAAACCCAAAGGAAAAACAGGCTACTGCCTGATTGGAAGCCACACGGCCAAAATCAACGAAACAAACCAACCTAGAAAAAAGAACATAGAACGCCCACCCAATGTAACACCCTGGCCTAACCAAAATGGCCAGCATTACACTACCCCCCCCCCCCCCCCCCCCCCAAAGGTGCGGACTCCGGCCGCAAAACCTGACTCTGAAGGGGAGGGTCCGGGTGGGCCTTCTTACGGCGGCGGCTCAGGTGTGGGACATGGCCTCCGCTCCACCCTCGGCGTCGCCCACTTAGGTGGCGCCCCTGGCCGCGCCGGAGGACTGGTGGGCGACCCTGACTGTGCCCGGCTGGCGGGCGATTCTGGTTGCGCCCGGCTGGCGGGCGACCCTGGCTGCGCCCGGTTGGCGGGCGATCCTGGCTGCGCCCGGCTGGCGGGCGATTCTGGTTGCGCCCGGTTGGCGGGCGACCCTGGCTGCGCCCGGCTGGCGGGCGACCCTGGCGGCTCCGGTGGCTCCGGGCTGGCAGGCGACCCTGGCGGCTCCGGGCTGGCGGGCGGCACCGGCGGCACTGACCCAGGATTCACCAGGCTGGGGAGACATGAAGGAGGCCTGGCCCTGGGCGACCCTGGCGGCTCCGGCGGCTCCGGACAGGCGGGCTGCTCTGGCGGCTCCGGACTGGCGGGTGGCTCTGGCGGCTCCAGACTGGCGGGCGGCTCTGGCGGCTCCAGACTGGCGGGCGGCTCTGGCGGCTCCAGACTGGCGGGCGGCTCTAGCGGCTTCGGACTGGCGGGCGGGCGGTCTGTTTTCCGTCAAGTAGCACTGTAACATGGAGATATGGCCGTGTGGGAACACTAACCCTATCAAGGTGTGTATCAATTATTATATATTTTTTTGGTGCTGATATCAAATTTAAGGTCCTTATGCTTTAGAACCGTACCACAAGCGACGTGTGTTAATGTTCAGATTGAGCGTCGGGGCTCTTAACAAAACTCCCCTGTACAGAAGACGCCTTCGTCCAATGACTCTTGTGTGTAATGTAATGGAACTGAGAGTCATGATCAAGGGCTAGCTAACAACCTGGTAACGTTACTAGTAGGCTATATCCCATTATTTGGGGGCACAGAAAGAATGAATGACTGATCTCTTGCATGTTGTCACTCAAAAATGATGTTCTTAAAGAGACAGTGTACATATTTCTATGTAATGCATCTCAATAGGAAAGTAGTGCTTTTACACAATGAGCACGGTTACATGGACATAATAATGCAATTATTGTGGATAGTTTGTTTAAAACGTTTACGTGCTTCGCAAGAATAATGATTTCCCAAATAATCCTGTTTACATGGACACATCTGAAATCAGGCTACCCATGGGACTTTGATAAATGTAGGACTTTGATATCGCTAAAAACACGCTCTCGTTCACTCAGTGTAGAAACCTAATATTCCACAAATGACTTTGTAATTTCAATGACAGGTATTTTTATCAACATTTTAGCTTTTATAATAAACAAATGTATTTACAGGGTTACATACAGTACATTCAGAAAGAATTCAGAGCCCTTGACTTCTTACACATTTTGTTACGTTACAGCCTTATTTTAAAATTGATTAAATTGTTTTTTCCCCCTCATCAATCTACACACAATACCCCATAATGGCAAAGCAAAAACAGGTTTTAAGAAATTTTAGCAAATTTATTAAAAATAAAAAACTTAAATATCACCTTTACATAAGTATTCAGAGCCTTTACTCAGTACTTTGTTGAAAAATATTTGGCAGCGCTTACAGCCTCGAGTCTTCTTGGGTATGATGAAACAAGCTTGGCACACTTGTATTTGGGGAGTTTCTCCCATTCTTCTCTGCAGATCCTCTCAAGCTCTGTCAGGTTGGATGGGGAGGGGTTATTGTCCTGTTGGAAGGTGAATCCTCGCCCCAGTTTGAGGTCCTGAGCGCTCTGGAGCAGGTTTTCATCAAGGATCTCTCTGTACTTTGCTCTATTCATCTTTGCCTCAATCTTGACTAGCCTCCCAGTCCCTGCCACTGAAAAACATCCCCACAGCATGATGCTGTCACCACCATGCTTCACCGTAGGGATGGTGCCAGGTTTCCTCCAGACGTGACATTTGGCATTCAGGCCACAGATTTTAATCTTGGTTTTAACAGACCAGAGAATCTTGTTTTTCATGGTCTGAGAGTCTTTAGGTGCCTTTTGGCAAACTCCAAGTGGGCTGTCATGTGCCTTTTACTGAGGAGTGGCATCCATCTGGCCACTCTACCATAAAGGCCTGATTGGTGTAGTGCTGCAGAGATGGATATCATTCTGGAAGTTTCTCCCATCTCTACAGAGGAACTCTTGAGCTCTGTCAGAGTGACCATCGGGATCTTAGTCACCTCCCCGACCAAGGCCTTTCTCCCCCGATTGCTCAGTTTGGCCGGGCGGCCAGCTCTAGGAAGAGTCTTGGTGGTTCCAAATTTCTTCCATTTAAGAATGATGGAGGCCACTGTGTTCTTGGGAACCTTAAATGCTGCAGAATTTTTTGTTGTACCCTTCCCTGTCTCTGTCTCGACACAATCTGGTCTCGGAGCTCTACCCTACAATTCCTTCCACCTCATGGCTAGGTTTTTGCTCTGACATGCACTTTCAACTGTGGGACCTTATACAGAGAGGTGTGTGTCTTTCCAAATCATGTCCAATCAATTGAATTTACAACAGGTGGACTCCAATCAAGTTTTAGAATCATCTCAAAGATGATCAATGGAAACAGGATGCACCTGAGCTCAATTTCGAGTCTCATAACAAAGAGTCTGAATACTTATGTAAATAAGGTATTTTTGTTTTTAATAAGGTATTTCTGTCTAAAAACCTGTTTTCAATTTGTCATTATGGGGTATTGTGTGTATATTGCTGAGGATTTGTATTTATTTAATCAATTTTAGAATAAAGCTGTAACGTAACAAAATGTGGAAAAAGTCAAGGGGTCTGAATACTTTCCGAAGGCACTGTATTAGTTTCTAGGGCACAACATGTGCTTCCTTCCGTATAGCTAGAATACATATAGGCCCAATAAAGGCTATATCTCAATCGATTAAAAAAAAATATTTTCTGATGCTCCTAAATTGTATGTTGTGCTCCTAACTTGTATAAGTTGTGAGCACCAGTGCTATGTAAAATGCTGATTTAGAGCCCTACATGGGACTGACTGCACACACAAACTATGCAGTAATGTCTCCATTTGGATTACGGTTACCTAGTGAACAGACATGACGCAGTTTGACACACTGATCACATTGACATGATCAGAAACAATCAATTGTCTCTGTTTATCTTTGCAGTGGCACACCTGCATCTCTTTGAATCTCATGGTGTCTGTGTCACTGAGACTGTGTATCTCATGGTGTCTGTGTCACTGAGGCTGTGTATCTCATGGTGTCTGTGTCGCTGAGAGTTCCTCGTAGAGTGTGAGTGACTCTAAGAGTGTGTCACTGGCTGTGTAGTACACCCCACCTTTGGTCTAGCTCTATGTCGAAGCTGGAGCTACCTGATAAGTGTGTCACTGACCCCGTATTTAAGGATCAGAGGAGGGACGGATGAGAGGTGAGAGGGATGGCAGTACCTGACATGAGAGCGGCGGAGGGGTAAGCAGCTTAAAATGACTCCTGCTGAGATTACGGGGGGGTGTAAGAGGGGGGGAAGAGAGGTGGGAGGGTGGGGAGATGAATGGGACAGGAGTAGAGGGAGAAGGAAAGGAGAGGAGTGGAAAGTGTTTGATAGCTCCAAAACCATTTGTGGCCCTATGAATGGCATATTTATCAGAAAAGGTCAAGGAAGTGTCAGTAGTGCAGTCAAATTGGCAACAACTAACCTTAACCCCTGGGTAGGCTGTTACACCATGGCAATTGTATTGAATGAACTGAATTGAACCATCGGCATAGAGTGCTCTAAACAAATCTGTCACTGGTTATATTGAGCCAACACACATCAGCAAGCACAGCGACACACCACTACAAACTGCCCCCTACCATCTGCCCCCCTTATACACACACACACACACACACACACACACACACACACACACACACACACACACACACACACACACACACACACACACACACACACATACACACACACACACACACGCACACACACACACTTTCAAGGTTACCATACTAGCTGCTGTCCACCGACCACCCCAAGTGAGCGCAGGTGCACTTATATAGATGCCCGTCACACAGTGTGGCTTGAGTCCACACACACATACACACACAGAAACACACACACTTATGTATTCCCCACCCCCTTCACACATAAATTCTTTCACTGTCCCCTTTCTCACTTCCCTGTGTAGTCTCCCTCATGAAATTGTTGTACGGTGTATTTCGCTGTGTACAGTCGTGGCCAAAGTTTTTGAGAATGACACAAATATTAATTTTCACTAAGTCTGCTGCCTCAGTGTCTTTAGATATTTTGTCAGATGTTACTATGGAATACTGGAGTATAATTACAAGCATTTCATAAGTCTCAAAGGCTTTTATTGACAATTACATGAAGTTGATGCAAAGAGTCAATATTTGCAGTGTTGCCCCTTCTTTTTCAAGACCTCTGCAATCAGCCTTGGCATGCTGTCAATTAACTTCTGAGCCACATCCTGACTGATGGCAGCCCATTCTTGCATAATCAATGCTTGGAGTTTGTCAGAATTTGTGGGTTTTTGTTTGTGCACCCGCCTCTTGAGGATTGACCACAAGTTCTCAATGGGATTAAGGTCTGGGGAGTTTCCTGGCCATGGACCCAAAATATCTATGTTTTGTTCCCCGAGCCACTTAGTTATCACTTTTGCCTTATGGCAAGGTGCTCCATCATGCTGGAAAAGGCATTGTTCGTCACCAAACTGTTCCTGGATGGTTGGGAGAAGTTTCTCTCTGAGGATTTTTTGGTACCATTCTTTATTTATGGCTGTGTTCTTAGGCAAAATTGTGAGTGAGCCCACTCCCTTGGCTGAGAAGCAACCCCACACATGAATGGTCTCAGGATGCTTTACTGTTGGCATGACACAGGACTGATGGTAGCGTTCACCTTGTCTTCTCCGGACAAGCTTTTTTCCGGATGCCCCAAACAATCGGAAAGGGGATTCATCAGAGAAAATTACTTTACCCCAGTCCTCAGCAGTCCAATCCCTGGTTGACAGAGGAAGAACAATGATTCCAAGCACCACCCTCCTTTTGAAGCTTCCAGTCTGTTATTCGAACTCAATCAGCATGACAGAGTGATCTCCAGCCTTGTCCTCGTCAACACTCACACCTGTGTTAACGAGAGAATCACTGACATGATCTCAGCTGGTCCTTTTGTGGCAGGGCTGAAATGCAGTGGAAATGTTTTTGGGGGATTCAGTTCATTTGCATGGCAAAGAGGGTCTGATCACTCTTCATAACATTCTGGAGTATATGCAAATTGCCATCATACAAACTGAGGCAGCAGATTTTGTGAAAATTAAAATTTGTGTCATTCTCAAAACTTTTGGCCACGACTGTACAGTCCTGTTGTAGACCAACTGTCCCATCACTTTCAGCACCTCTGAAACCCAGTCTGGAGCCGAGGAGGATAGAGGAATGTGTTGGGGAGCTAAAGACATACAGACAGAGGATCACTCTGATTATATCTGACAGCGCTCACACTCCTAGACATTCCGGCACTGATAACAAATGGGACTCTCATGGTTTAAATGCCTTCATCCTGGTACATATGGAAGTATACTAAACTCTCTACGGTAAACAAATGAGAGGTTGGTTCTATGGGATGGATTATTAAGAATAGCCCTTGTGTATCACGTGTCAAATATCTGTGTATGTCTCACACAAGACAAGTAGAAACAGTCAAAAGACTGTGGTCTGAAAGAGGGAACGGTATAAGCTTCGTTGGCACATTGAATACAGTGAGCATTGTTTTT
The DNA here is from genome assembly GCF_965601325.2 of Salmo salar. Taxonomy (NCBI): domain Eukaryota; kingdom Metazoa; phylum Chordata; class Actinopteri; order Salmoniformes; family Salmonidae; genus Salmo; species Salmo salar. Next base: position 70,562,936 of record NC_138302.1, on the reverse strand, counting down.
GACTGGGATTGAGGTGAAATTGACTTAACATCCTCCAGGGGAGCTGTCTTCCGTGAGAAGTAGTCTACTGTCTTCCTGTTGTGGCAGTTAGATGGATATGTACAGTAACAGTTAGGAGAGAAGCAGACTGATTACAGTGCAGCCTTACTGTTGTGGCAGTTAGATGGATATGTACAGTAACAGTTAGGAGAGAAGCAGACTGATAAACAGTGCAGCCTTACTGTTGTGGCAGTTAGATGGATATGTACAGTAACAGTTAGGAGAGAAGCAGACTGATTACAGTGCAGCCTAGTGGCAGAGGAACAAAGAACAAACACACACAGTGTGTTTATATTTGTACAAGAGAACAGGATGCTGCACGTAGGCACACTGCACACGATGAGCGGGAACCTTTGTAGCCTCACACAAACCCCCCCCCTGTGTCCCTTTGCCAGGAGAAGCATTTGGCAGGCGCCACCACTGCCCGCATTTGGCAGTGACACTCATCTCCTCCATCCCTCCATCCTTCCCTCCCCCTTACTCCTGCTCAGTCTCCCCGTTCACAAGGCCAGCTGCACGCACGCACACACAAGTTGGTGACACTTCATTGTGGGGGTTAAAACAAAGGCTACATCGCTTTCACCCAGAGCAGTGTCCTCAAAAAACGGTAAAACTGGAGTTATGCTGTGATTGATGAGGAGCCAAAACCCTTGATCCAGTCACCCTTTAGCTACAGGGCAAACACAATACTCAGTCTGCAATCAGACGCATACACACACACACACACACACACACACACACACACACACACACCTATCTCTCTGTTTAATTCCTCTGTGAACCTTCAGTGATAATGTCATTGCCAAGTTTCCCTTTGTCAGAGGGATCAATATCTGATCATTGTCCTTGAATCTAACACTCCCACACACTCCCACCAGAACGTCTGACTATCTGAATCAGATATATGCCATAGGGAACATTTAGGATTAAGCTGTAGGAAGCAACAACAAGCCTACACACGCATGCACGCAGACAGGTCACCTGTGATACAAGTCAGTATTCGACGTCCATCCATGTCTGAGGACACCAGGAGATGATGTGGAAACCGGCCACTAGGGGCAATAGTGAGCGCTGTTACCCACAATGTAGGTGGCGGTGTTGTGGACTGGGATGGTGATTGGCCGTAAACACCTGCCTCTGATTCCAAAGGTTGCAAGTTTGAATCCAGCGATTGAAAGTTGGTTTTGATATCTTTGTTTTAGGCCTATCCCAAACCTTAACCATTATCTTAACCATTCAGAATTATTACCTAACCTTAACCTTAACCCTTACCTTAACCATTCACAGTTAATACCTAACCTTAACCCTTACCTTAACAATTCAGAGTTAATACCTAACCTTAACCCTTACCTTAAACACCTCGAAATTTCACATTTGCGAAACATGGATGAAAGTCAAATTCTGACATGAGACTGTGAGAGCTGGTAGGCACACCACTGATTATCGATGACCTCCAGTTGAGCATTTTACTATATTCCACTGTCTCAACTTAAACAAAGAGTTCAAAGAAATACTGTGTGGTGAATTGTGATTTCCGTTAAAGGTCCAATGCAGCCGTTTTTACCTCAATAATCAAATAATTTATTGGTAACAATTAAGTACCTTACTGTGATTGTTTTCAATTAAAATTGTAAAAAAAAAAATTCTCAAGCAAGAATTTGGCTAGGACTGTCTGGGAGTGATCTGAGTAGTGAGGGGAAAACTGAAAACTAGCTGTTATTGGCAGAGAGATTTGGACCTGTCTTTCTTAACTCATTTACAGCATTGTGATGTCACAATGGATGGCTAGAACTCCATCCCACCAAAACAGACTGAACTTTCAGGTAGTCTTTCCAAACAGCTCTTACACTAAAAAGGCATTATCATCATTTTCACAATTCACAGTATTATTCTAACCTCATAGTGTGGAAATATATATAAAATACAGAAAAATCACATTTTTGACTGAACTGGGCCTTTAATATCAATTGGCGACCTTTTTCCAAAATAAGAAAAGCTGAAGGAATATGTTCTATGTTGGGCAGTTTTCTTGATATACAATAGAGCAGCACATTTGTATGTACAAATATTATGACAATTAGTTGCGTGTGTTTTTTTAAAGAATTTGTAGGAGAAAATGAAAAAAAGAAAGAGAGATGTCAGAGAGAGGGGAGAGGTAGAGTTGAGGGAGAGCAAGCGAGGCAGAGACGGGCAGGCGACATAGCTGGGAGGGAAAGAGGAGAGATCGAGATTCAGAGGCAGAGAGTAAAAGATTGTCAAAAGTGTGTGCGGGAGAGAGAAAAAGAAAGAGAGACACAGCGGGAGTGTCTCTCTGAAGTGGGATGGGTAAAGGTGAGGTATCGTGTGAGTGTTTGTTTAGTGGACCTGCCGAATCCTGTGCTCTAATTGGTTAATGGCGTTTTAGTGACAGCCTGTTCCCTCCCTCCCACTGCCTGGTGAGTGTGTATGTATGTGTGAGAGCAGACAGAGAGGCTGAGAAGCACAGAGGCAGTCTCTAACTATAGCCCAATGAGCTCTCAGCCCCTCACACACACACAGTCTCTCAGCGCTGGCTCAGGCTCCGCTTCAACACTGGGACACAGAGAGAGGCAGCAAGAGGCGGAGAAGGAGAGTAAGAGAGAGAGAGTGAGAAAGAGGAAGAGCGGGAGATCGGTAGTGTGTATGTGTGTGTGAGAGAGAGAGCACCATGGCTTTAGACCCAGGGCTCATTGCACTGCTTCTATGGACTATACCACTACAAGTACTGGGCAACGCCGGAAACAACAATAACAATGAAGGTAAAGCTGGTGTCTGTGTGTGTCTGTGTGTGTGTCTGTGTGTGCGTGTGTGCCTGTGCTTGTGTACGAAAGTGAGAGAAGGGCAGCAGGGGAATCACGTGCATACACACTGGCACTCACACACACGTTCATTCGTGTGGACAGGCGTGAATTATTTGTGTCTCATGCCTTCAGCCAGGATTAACTTATCACATGTGGAGCTCAGCTGAAGTATGAAAGCAAGACTAGCTGAAACACACACCCACACACACACACACAAACACACACACATGCCGTCAAGCCCAATCTGAACTTCCTATCTGTTAGAAAGTTCATCCTGGCAAAGTGATGAAAGTTTCCCCTGAAGGCAATGCCTTATGGGGATGCTTGGTGTGTGTGTGCTGTTGAGTCTATGTGTGTGTTTGTGCACATGCAGAGATTGCTCATATTGCTTGGTTATGCATGAGCTGGTGTATGAGTGTGTATCTGCATGAGAGAGATTGGATACGTGCGTCGCATGCCATCTAAGTACAATATTTCCTCAACAAAACGTTTTCTTGGAAAAAGCATGTAAACCAATCAGCAATGGGCAGTAGGCCAGGGATAGAAGATTACAGAGACATTGATTGTTGTGTTCAGTGACTAAATGACACAGGGACAACATGCAGTAGATTACAATAATCATGCCTCAAATCCGTAGTCTAGAGTCCTCAGTTGAATAGACCACGATGATGGCCAAATCACCTGAGAGGAATCTGCCTTTCCTTTTGTTTGACAGTCTGCAGGACTGAAGGACAGTTTTCCTTTAGTTGGAAATCTATTCATGATAGAACTATGAGCTGAATCACTGTGTTTCTGACGGTGTCCCAAGACAACAACAGATGCTAGGAAAAACAATTCCATCCTTAACCGTGTGAGAAATATCAGGGTTTGTTTTCGTCCTTCTTCTTGTCCTCCGTCCTACAATCTCGTGGCAGCATCTGTTTGTTTTCACTTGTTAAACTTGTGTAGCTCATCCTCTGTGTCCCCTGTGTGCATAGGTGTGAGCGTGCGTGTTTGACCCAGTGTGTGTGTGTGTGTGTGTGTGCACACGTCCGTGCGTGCATGCTTGTATGTGTGTGTGTGTGTCTGTGTGTGCGTGCGTGTGTGTGACAGGATGGGTCTGTTCTTGTCATGCGTCTTGTCTCCTGAGACTCAGAGCAGGTCTTGGCGTGACTGTCAGAGCTCTCGCCCCGCTGGCAGCATCAGCTTAACACTGCCCAGGAAAGAGTGATGGAGAGAGAGAGGGAGAGAGGATGGTGGAGAGATTTCAGTATTTATCCCAGAACAGAGAGAAAGCACAGAGGAGAGAGGGATGACGGGGAAAAGGAAGGATGGCAGTTTATCCTCAGTTTAGCGCAGTGAAGAAAGGACAGAGAGGGAGAGAGAAGGAGAGAGGAGGGCTCTAAGGTCAGTGATAGGCTGTGAGGATAGAAAGAGAGAGGAGGGCTCTAAGGTCAGTGATAGGCTGTGAGGATAGAAAGAGAGAGGAGGGCTCTAAGGTCAGTGATAGGCTGTGAGGATAGAAAGAGAGAGGAGGGCTCTAAGGTCAGTGATAGGCTGTGAGGATAGAAAGAGAGAGGAGGGCTCTAAGGTCAGTGATAGGCTGTGAGGATAGAAAGAGAGAGGAGGGCTCTAAGGTCAGTGATAGGCTGTGAGGATAGAAAGAGAGAGGAGGGCTCTAAGGTCAGTGATAGGCTGTGAGGATAGAAAGAGAGAGGAGGGCTCTAAGGTCAGTGATAGGCTGTGAGGATAGAAAGAGAGAGAAGATGTTGAGACAACAAAGTAGGAACCCCCCTTCTCTTTCCATCCATATCCCCGTCTAGAAGCTAGCAATGATTACAAAAACACAACAGACAAATGTGTATAGTTATCTGTTCCTCCACTTAAATGATACCATATACAGTACATAGACTATGACCACTAATTGTTCCAATACTAGTTTCAAGTTCCTGCTTTCAGTTGGAGATGCAGTGTTTGTGATCTAGTCTGAATTCTCACCTGCTGATCACACCCGTGACCCCAATCACACTAGTGGAGGCTGGCTGCAGGGCACTGGCCTGCACGCCACCTCCTTATAATACTATAGTACTGTACATTGCAACAGGATATACAAAAAGAGAATAGGGGGTTACAGAATTAGCATATTTCATTTCATTTAAAAAAGTTTTTTGATTTTGTTGATCAACATCCAAATAACTCACAATTATTGTGTTCTGTATTTGTTCGAAGTTCATTTAAACGTTCCAATGATAAGCCCCTCTGAATCAGTCCCACTCTGAATCAGTTCCCCTCTGAATCAGTTCCAGTCTGAATCAGTTCCAGTCTGAATAAGTACCACTCTGAATCAGATCCATAATTAGTGTTTCTCATCTACATTCATATTATTATTCAAAGTCATAACTTGTTCAATTACTTTACAGTTCTTAATTATGGTTAATTTCAACAGATATCCTAAAAATAAATAAAACTGTCAATTTGAAATATTCAATCTGTTCTTTGAGATGGAATATTCAGATAAATTATATAGAATGTATTATACATATGAACATTTCATTTATTAATCAAAAAATGTCCTGTTATGTAATACATGGTTCATGTAATTCTGATGACATTGTATTAACTAATTGCTAGATGATCAATATAATGTGAATAATCATATGGTCATGATCATGTTTTTTTATAATAATTTTATGCATCTCAGTGTAATTCTGTTTAACTCCAAACCATACTGTCAAATAGTTAAAACACTTGCCTAGTTAAATAAGGGTTTAAAAAAAATATCTATGTAATTTTGTGAAATATTACATAGATAGTTATTCCAATGTTAATTTGGCCTACGGTTGACAATGGATTGATTTATATTTACATTTACATTTTAGTCATTTAGCAGACGCTCTTATCCAGAGCGACTTACAGTTATGAATGCATACATTTCATTTCATTTCATGCATTTTTTGTACTATATACAGTGGGGTGCAAAATGAATTAATGAGTGAGAATGCTACAGAGGGTCAAATATCATACCCCCAAGACATGCTAACCTCCCATGATATTGTAATGGTGAGAGGTTAGCATTGGGGTATGATAATTGACCCTCTGTAATTCTCTCACTCATCATTATTTACGATTCATTCAGGAATATCCATAATCATGGTAGCATCCACATTAATGTAGAAGTGTTTAGAAACATATTATATTGTTATTAACAATGAAAGTGACTCCAAATTGACACAATACATTATTTTCCATTAATTTCTATTGGGCACAAAATAATCTGAAGCACAACAAAACGAACTGCAAATGCATCCAACACGTTTGTAGAGTCACACGCTTGATGTAATCATTGTGTGTTGGGAGGATGGGAACAAATACTACAATTTTGACTACTTTATTTATAAGCATCTTCAGGGGTGTCAATCATTTTGACCCCTGCCTTTTACATTTTTTCTCTGAGAAATTGTATTAGTACATAATAATATAATTTCCAAAAAATGTTTAACATACAATATAGCTCAGTATTTTAGTGAGATATTTGGCATAGTTACTGTTACTCATCTTTATTAAGGGTGTCAATAATGTTTGACCCAAATGTATGTGTCTCATAAACCACATATCATACATATATACAAAGAGAGGAGATAAAATATAGAACGTGGTTTTGCAATTATCCAACTTATTAATATTGTTTAACATTAATTCCGTAAAAGATTTTCTGATAAAAATCTTACAATGGCACCAAACCTTTTTGGGGGATAATTATAATTTGATAATTAAAAAACAGCATTTCATCTAAAGAGATGTTCCCCAGACAGCAGATTCCTTTTTAAACACTTATGTTGGATGTTCTGACAGTTTCAAACGACAATTGCTTGGAAAAATTAATTTAACTTTTTGCTGGGGTTTAGCTTAAGGGCAGTGACAAATATTACAAGTATACGGGAAAGCAGATAACCTTATAAATGAAAGTAAGACGGAGAAAATGAAATGTAGTGAGGAAGTTTAAAGCTCTCAGCGACGACGGTTAGCACTCAATCAAGCGCATACCTGCTTCTGATGAGGAGCACAACTCCAATTTGCTAATCCTCCACACACACACACACACACACACACACACACACACACACACACACACACACACACACACACACACACACACACACACACACACACACACACACACACACACACACACACACACACACACACACACACACACACACACTCCCAAAGACTGAATATGCATTGAGTGTACAAAATATTAAGAACTCCTGCTCTTTCCATGACATAGACTGACCAGGTGAATCCAGGTGAAAGCTATGATCCCTTAGTGACGTCACTTGTTAAATCCACTTCCTCCAGTGTAGATGAAGGGGAGGAGACAGGTTAAATAAGGATTATTAAGCCTTTAGACAATTGAGACATGTTTTGTGTATGTGTGCCATTCAGAGGGTGGATGGGCAAGACAAATTATTTAAGTGCCTTTGAACGGGGTATGGTAGTAAATGCCAGGCGCACCGGTTTGAGTGTGTCAAGAACTGCAACGCTGCTGGGTTTTTCACACTCAACAGTTTCCTGTCTGTATCAAGAAGCGTCCACCACCCAAAGGACATCCAGCCAACTTAACACAAATATGGGACGCATTGGAGTCAACATGGGCCAGCATCCCTGTGGAACGCTTTCGACACCTTGTAGAGTCCATGCCATGACGAATTGAGGCTGTTCTGAGGGCAATATTAGGAAGGTGTTCCTAATGGTTTGTACTGTCAGTGCACATTGAGTCACACACACACGCACACGCACACACACACACACACACACACACACACACACACACACACACACACACACACACACACACACACACACACACACACACACACCAATGTTAGCAGCCATTTTTTAAACAAAACAGACATTCTGCAGGTAAGAGAGTGATCGACGCAAGTTAATTTGCAGAACATACTGAACCCTTCCTTCTAAAAGCATCTTGTGTAAATTTGTTATCAAAATTCAGACATGACCATGATTGCAGACTGAGACTTGGCAGTGTTCTACCTGTGTTTGTGATTAAATTGGTTCCATGGTCTCCAGACTCCTGCAATAGCCCACACAGGCACCGTCAGACATGTTACAGTGTTATTTGACACTGTTATTTGACAGCTCATTTAAATTTGTACAGCTATTTTGACAGGCATGAATGTTTGTATTCAGCAATATTGTTTGACATGGTATTTGCCTGGCAGCAAACATATTGTCAAATGTTTCCTTGTGGGAATGCTAGTGAAGCAATCATCTACACATGGCCTAAAGGTGCACATCAGGCCTACTGTGTTTCAGTGCACACTGCAGTAAATGCTGCATGCATTTCTGAGCAGTCAGGCACCATAATAAGTGTGTCCATCAACGTCTGTAGTGGCTGTGTGTTTGTGTGCTTGCGTGCGCGCACACGCGTGTGTGTGTGTGTTCATCCTTGCATGTGTGTGTGTTCATATTTTGACATTTACTGACAGCTAACTTGTGTCTTTCTATAAAAGCAGGCAGAGGGTGAAATCTGAAATCAAATTCCTTTTCCCCCTGAGAGGCAGTAATACCACTACATAGTTGTAGAATATCATTGCTTATTTCTGTGTTAGTGAGATAGAGAGGAATGACAGAAAAAGAGAGAGAGAGATGAGGACATGGGGCAAGGAAATAGTTGGGAGGGGAGGAGAAAGGGGAGAAGAAATGGGAGATGGATTCCACGACGACATGAGTGTAGAATCTGTATGCATCTCTTTATCTCTCTCTTCCTTTGAATAGCAATATATGCCCTGGCAAATTCCTGACTTGAGATCCCAATTTTCTTGCAAATCTCCCATTGACATAATTGCATGATTTAGTAAATCCTACTGTAGTTCTACCACGGTTGGAATTTAAATGTGGTCAGGACAGGATGGGACGTAATGGCATCGACATCAGATGAAAATATCCGCGTCATGTCTGTGTTTGAGGTGTGTCTGCCTTAACACCTACAACATCTGTCTCTGTCTGTCTGTCTGTCTGTCAGCAGGCACACAGTTTCCCCTCCAGCCTGGTAAACTGCAGGACATGAAAACCCCCAGATAGAATGGACCATATACCTAGTGCGGCAATGAGTGGGTTTATTACAGTCCACTACTCTACTGAAGGATAGGGAAAACGATACATAATGTTAACGAGACAGGGACGTATTGTTACGGATATTCTACAAAGCCGCATAGCTGCACACTCTATTGAGACAAGCTGTACATGGTTTTGACCCATGGAGGTGCTGTACTAATGTCGAGTCAGTTTGTCTGGCTTGACTAGGTAGTTACAGTGGGGCAAAAAAGTATTTAGTCAGCCACCAATTGTGCAAGTTCTCCCACTTAAAAAGATGAGAGAGGCCTGTAATTTTCATCATAGGTACACGTCAACTATGACAGACAAAATGAGAAAAAAAATCCAGAAAATCACATTGTAGGATTTTTAATTAATTTATTTGCAAATTATGGTGGAAAATAAGTATTTGGTCACCTACAAACAAGCAAGATTTCTGGCTCTCACAGACCTGTAACTTCTTCTTTAAGAGGCTCCTCTGTCCTCCACTCGTTACCTGTATTAATGGCACCTGTTTGAACTTGTTATCAGTATAAAAGACACCTGTCCACAACCTCAAACAGTCACACTCCAAACTCCACTATGGCCAAGACCAAAGAGCTGTCAAAGGACACCAGAAACAAAATTGTAGACCTGCACCAGGCTGGGAAGACTGAATCTGCAATAGGTAAGCAGCTTGGTTTGAAGAAATCAACTGTGGGAGCAATTATTAGGAAATGGAAGACATACAAGACCACTGATAATCTCCCTCGATCTGGGGCTCCACGCAAGATCTCACCCCGTGGGGTCAAAATGATCACAAGAACGGTGAGCAAAAATCCCAGAACAACACGGGGGGACCTAGTGAATGACCTGCAGAGAGCTGGGACCAAAGTAACAAAGCCTACCATCAGTAACACACTATGCCGCCAGGGACTCAAATCCTGCAGTGCCAGACGTGTCCCCCTGCTTAAGCCAGTACATGTCCAGGCCCGTCTGAAGTTTGCTAGAGAGCATTTGGATGATCCAGAAGAGGATCGGGAGAATGTCATATGGTCAGATGAAACCAAAATAGAACTTTTTGGTAAAAACTCAACTCGTCGTGTTTGGAGGACAAAGAATGCTGAGTTGCATCCAAAAAACACCATTCCTACTGTGAAGCATGGGGGTGGAAACATCATGCTTTGGGGCTGTTTTCCTGCAAAGGGACCAGGACGACTGATCCGTGTAAAGGAAAGAATGAATGGGGCCATGTATCGTGAGATTTTGAGTGAAAACCTCCTTCCATCAGCAAGGGCATTGAAGATGAAACGTGGCTGGGTCTTTCAGCATGACAATGATCCCAAACACACCGCCCGGGCAACGAAGGAGTGGCTTCGTAAGAAGCATTTCAAGGTCCTGGAGTGGCCTAGCCAGTCTCCAGATCTCAACCCCATAGAAAATCTTTGGAGAGAGTTGAAAGTCCGTGTTGCCCAGCGACAGCCCCAAAACATCACTGCTCTAGAGGAGATCTGCATGGAGGAATGGGCCAAAATACCAGCAACAGTGTGTGAAAACCTTGTGAAGACTTACAGAAAACATTTGACCTGTGTCATTGCCAACAAAGGGTATATAACAAAGTATTGCGATAAACTTTTGTTATTGACCAAATACTTATTTTCCACCATAATTTGCAAATAAATTCATTAAAAATCCTACAATGTGATTTTCTGGATTTTTTTTCTCATTTTGTCTGTCATAGTTGAAGTGTACCTATGATGAAAATTACAGGCCTCTCTCATCTTTTTAAGTGGGAGAACTTGCACAATTGGTGGCTGACTAAATACTTTTTTGCCCCACTGTATTGGAGATCATTTCAATGATGTATCAATACAGCACTGGCTTTTCCCCACCTTTTTCTCCACCTGCCCTGGTTCCATGAACGATGTGGTCTGAGGTGTGAGGGGTTGAGAGAGGCTCACCTCGTGGGGAACTGTTTCCTGACTACTGCCAAGGTGTGTTGCTCTTTCTTCCACTATTAGCTGCTGAAGCATCACCCAGGTGGGTGCTACACTTCAGTAGTGGACTAATCTGCCTACCGACAGAGGAGGAGGAGGAACGAGGTGCCTGACGAACTCCTGATCTCTACATTTGTTTTGTTTGTTTTTACATCGTCTTTGAGATTCTCTTTGTAATGAATAGCGCCATATTAAATAAACATTATTATTATTATTATGAGGTTTGTAAATATGTAAAAATGAGCCGCCGGACTACCATGACTATATCACTGTGGACGGTGAACTGAGCTTTACACATTGCCTTATTCATGTCAGGTTATATTGTTGAAAGCCTATTAACTAGCTGAAAATCTGTAGAAGTGTGTATTCTGAGAGGGATGCACACTAAATATGTCATGAAATTCTGATATGTGTGTGACAGAATACCGATGTGAACATTCCACATTTCCACCAATAATAGCAAATAGTGGTTTTATAAGTAAAGAAAGAAGTCTGTATTGAGATAGCGATTAATTAGAGCATGTGGGAGCAACATACACTGTATAATGGCTCTTTCTATATTCATTATGTTGTTTAGGAGGCAGAATACACAAAAATGAAAATCCACCACTATAACCTTGATTGAGTTGTAAAGTTGTCAGTGTGAATCCCACCTGGCCAGGCAGGAAGTATCGATGTTGACTGAAATCCCACCTTTCAGATGTCATTCATAATCCATCAGTTTGTCGATAAAGTATCTCTCTCTGCAAACTGTCAGTTACTGTGAGAAACTATTGAGTAATGTATATGAGTGAAGTAGAACAGCAATGATCTGGAGACTACAGTGGCAAGAAAAGGTATGTGAACCCTTTGGAATTACCTGGATTTCTGCATAAATTGGTCATAACATTTGATCTGATCTTCATCTAAGTCACCACAATAGACAAACACAGTCTGATTAAACTAATAACACACAAATGATTGTATTTCTCTTGTCTATATTGAACACAGTGTAGGTTGGAAAAAGTATGTGAACCCCCTCGGCTAATTGGAGTCAGGAGTCAGCTAACCTGGAGTTCAATCAATGAGATTGGAGATGTTGGTTAGAGCTGCCCTGCCCTATAAACAACACTCACAACATTTGAGTTTGCTATTCACAAGAAGCATTGCCTGATGTGAACCACGCCTCGAACAAATGAGATCTAAGAAGACCGAAGATTAAGAATTGTTGACTTGTATAAAGCTGGAAAGGGTTACAAAAGTATCTCTAAAAGCCTTGATGTTCATCAGTCCATGATAAGACAAATTGTCTATAAATGGAGAACGTTCAGCACTGTTGCTACTCTCCCTTGGAGTGGCCGTCCTACAAAGATGACTGCAAGAGCACAGTTTAGAATGCTCAATGAGGTTAAGAAGAATCCTAGAGTGTCAGCTAAAGACTTACAGGAATCTCTGGAACAAGCTAACATCCCTTTTGATGAGTCTATGATACGTAAAACACTAAACAAGAATGGTGTTCATGGGAGGACACCACGGAAGAAGCCACTGCTGTCCAAAAAAGTAGTATTCAAGAAGTATTCAAAAAGACCACCTGGATGTTTCACAGCGCTACTGGCAAAATATTCTGTGGACAGATTAAACTAAAGTCGAGTTGTTTGGAAGGAACACACAACACTATGTGTAGATAAAAAATGGCACAGCACACCAACATCAAAACCTCATCCCAACTGTAAAGTATGGTGGAAGGAGCATCATGGTTTGGGGCTGCTTTGCTGCCTCAGGGCCTGGACAGCTTGTTATCATCAATGGAAAAATGAGATCCCAAGTTTATCAAGACATTTTGCAGGAGAATGTTTGGCTATCTGTCCGCCAATTGAAGCTCAACAGAAGTTAGGTGATGTAACAGGACAACAACCCAAAACACAGAAGTAAATCAACAACAGAATGGCTTCAACAGAAGAAAATACACCTTCTGGAGTGGCCCAGTCAGAGTCCTGACCTCAACCTGATTGAGATGCTGTGGCATGACCTCAAGAGAGCGGTTCACACAAGACATTCCAAGAATATTGCTGAACTGAAACAGTTTTGTAAAGAGGACCGGTCTAAAATTCCTCCTGACTGTTGTGCAGGTCTGATCCGCAACTACAGAAAACGTTTGGTTGAGGTTATTGCTGCCAAAGGAGGGTCAACCAGTTATTAAATCCAAGGGTTCACATACTTTTTCCACCCTGCACTGTGAATGTTTACACGGTGTGTTCAATAAAGACATGAAAACAGATAATTGCTTGTTTAAGCAGACTGTGTTTGTCTATTGTTGTGACTTAGATGAAGATCAAATTGTATGACTAATTTATGCAGAAATCCAGGTAATTCCAAAGGGTTCACTGTATATTGGCGAGCACTTGGATACAGCCAATAAAGAATGAGTCTATAAAGACTTTGGTCTGAAGTTGCATTGGGGGCTGTGGTAACAAAACACAACTATGGTGCAATACCTATCAATTAATGTATGGTTTGTTACATTTTTTCTATTTTGAATCACTTACTTTGGAACAATTACAGGATACTTATTATGTAAGAGGTAATTGACAAACAATTGTGGACCCAATAAATTATATTAATAATAGCTTGAGAAAATTTTTCTCTTTGTGAAAATAAATTGTCATATGTAGCTAGATATGAAAAAAGGCATCGGCCTTCACAAGTGACCTTCCAACAATACTGAAATGTATTGCAAAGTCAGCGGGTTTTGGCAGGTTTTAAGTACTACAGCAAGCAATTGCATTGCATGCAACACATTTCTGTGCAGTTTTCTTAAACTTTTGTGAGAATCATTACCACCTTCTCACAAACATGGTAAAATCAGACAAATATACAGTGACAGAGAGGACATGAACTTTTCCATGCAACAGTATTATCTATTGTTTTTTAACGCAGGTCGCGTCTCTCCGGGTCCCCTTATTAAGAGATCAGCCTTGTTAGCAGCATGTCAGATGGATTATAGGAGCTAACAGATCAATACAGGCAGGCCTTAGACCCCCAGAGCTGTGGCCTCAGCCTGGCTCTGACACGTCTAGGCCGGAGGAGACAGACTCCCTTGAGAGGTCTCTGCGCCTGGGCTGATGCTAAGTTCAGCATCCCTGGGCCTGGGCTATGCTGCTCCTCCATGCTGTTTCATTGTAGTTTGTGATTTATTTCTCATCATCGCTAGCTTGTGGGGTGTGATATGCCTTACTCTGAACATTTTAAAGTGAGGCAGAGAAACAGTTGGAGGCGGTTTATGACAGTTCCATAATGGGCTGCTGTTGTGTTTGTGTTAACTCATCCCTCCTGGTGAGGAGTCTTTGATGCTCCCTTCATGGGGACTGATGGATGACTGAGACTGGGCTGTGTGGTGTCTCACAACACCACAGAGAAGGAGAGGAAAACATCCAGTGAGAGAATGAAAGAGACAGTATGAGAAAGAGAGAGAGAGAGGGTGAGAGAGTAAGAAAGAGTAAGAAAGGAGTAGGAGAGAAGGAATGAGAGAGAGAGAAAGGGTGATAGAGAAGGAATGTGAGAGAGAGAGAGAGAGAGAGAGCGAGAGAGAGAAAGGGTGATAGAGAATGAATGAGAGAGAGAGAAAGGGTGATAGAGAAGGAATGAGAGAGAGAGAGAAAGGGTGATAGAGAAGGAATGAGAGAGAGAGAGAGAGACAAGTTCCATTCTGTCAGTGTCTTTATCAACAGCATTTGCCTGATAAGTTGTGACTCTCTCAATTCCGCCCAATCTATTAGAGGATTTAAATGTTCATTAAGTTTAATAGAAGCCTAGCGGAGGTCTAATACCCTCTGATAAATGTCTGCAAACCTGGCAACCTGCTCCATTTGCTGCGACGACAGAGACGCATTGGCACTAATAAGGTCAAACAGGACAACCGTAACCCATCTCAAACTTTTAGTTTGTTTGTTAAGAGCTGCTTTGTCCACTTATTGTGTCCTTGAATACTCCAACAAGCAATATGTGTGCTTGTTACAACAAGCAATATGTAAAGTGGAATAGGTATAGAGATGCTTTATCTTTCTGGCTCGTAAGCTGACTACTCAGATATGATGTAGTGATCCACAAACTCAGTGTGATCCAGTGTGATGGATTCCTCCTTGGGACTGTTTCCATGAGGAAGTAATGCATTTTATAGCCAGTAATCTGTCCATAAATCACCAGGCTAATGTAATTAAGACACAGAGATAGGGGGGGAGGGGAGCAAACACATGACTATATCTGCACAATGATATTAATGCCTGGTACACGCAACCATTACTCTTTACGCACCCAAAGCATTCATAATGCATAACCTATACACACACACACACACACACACACACACACACACACACACACACACACACACACACACACACACACACACACACACACACACACACACACACACACACACACACACACACACACACACACACACGAGAGAGATGAATAAATGAAATGGATTCAGGGAATTTGGGGAAAAGGGTTCATAAAGTCTATTTCACGCTCTTGCATCAAAGCTCGGCCCCTAAGTTACCTAGTAGTCCAGTTTCCGAGGGGAACTACACTCGTCTGTAATTAAACTCGTCCCCAGGGGAATTACACTCGTCTGTAATTAAACTCGTCCCCAGGGGAATTACACTCGTCTGTGGACTTTTAAAAACATTTATATGTTTGTCATTTAGTGCAGGGTTTCCCAAACATGGTCCTTGGGCCCCCCCCCCCCCCCCCTTGGAGCACATTTTGGTTTTTGCCCTAACACTACAAAAGTGTGTGGACACCCCTTCAAACAGGTGTATAAAATCGAGCACACTACCATGCTATCTGCATAGACAAACATTGGCAGTGGAATGGCCTTACTGAAGAGCTCAGTGACTTTCAACGTGGCAACATCATAGGATGCTACCTTTCTAACAAGTCAGTTCGTCAAATTTCTGCCCTGTTAGAGCTGCCATGGTCAACTCTAAGAACTGTTATTGTGAAGTGGAAACGTCTAGGGGCAACAACGTCTCCTCCGCTAAGTGGTAGGCCACACAAGCTCACAGAATGGGACCAGAATGGGACCGCCGAGTGCTGAAGCGCATAACGCATAAAAAGTTGCAACACTCACTACCGAGTACCAAACTGCCACTGAAAGCTCAATAACTGTTCGACGGTAGGCTTCATGTAATGGATTCCCATGGCCGAGCAGCTGCACACAAGCATAAGATCACCATGCGCAATGCCAAGCGTCGGCTGGAGTGGTGTGAAGCTCACCGCCATTGGACTCTGAAGCAGTGGAAACGCATTCTCTGGAGTGATGAATCATGCTTCACCATCTGGCAGTCCGACGGACGAATCTAGGTTTGGCGGATCCCAGGAGAACGCTACATGCCCCAATACTGTAAAGTTTGGTGGAGGAGGAATAACGGTCTGGGGCTGTTTTTCATGGTTCGGTCTAGGCCTCTTAATTCCAGTGAAGGGAAATCTTAATGCTACAGCACACAATGACATTCTAGACGATTCTGTGCTTCCAACTTTGTGGCAACAGTTTGGGGAAGGCCCTTTCCTGTTTCAACATGACAATGCCCATGTGCACAAAGCGATGTCCATACAGAAACAGTTTGTCGAGATCGGTGTGGAAGAACTTGACTGGCCTGCACAGAGCCCTTACCTCAACCCCATCGAACACCTTTGGGATGAATTGGAACGCCTACTGCGAGCCAGACCTAATCTCCCAACATCAGTGATCGACCTCACTAATGCTCTTGTGGCTGAATGGAAGCAAGTCCCCGCAGTAAAATTCCAACATCTAGTGGAAAGCCTTCCCAGAAGAGTGGAGGCTGTTATAGCAGCAAAGGGGGAACAACTCCAAATTAATTCCCATGATTTTGGAATGAGATGTTCGACGAGCAGGTGTCCACATACTTTTGGTCATGTAGTGTGTCTCAGTCATAGTAAGTACATTTTTCCTCAATCAAGTAGGTATCAGCAAAGTGAGTGCTAGTCGGAAAAAGTCAAGTGTCAGTGTTAGTTCACGAAAGGCAAGTGTGTTAGTTAGTTGTTGTTTTTTGTAAGGGGGATAAACCCAACTAGGGAAGCCGATAAACGACACGCTCTGAGACTGAGAAACAGAGAGAAACTCAGCAGAGCCGTAACATTCCCTTAATTCCTTTAACCCTCTTACTGTCTTCACTATTAGTTTAAATGAGGCGATGCGGAGAACCAGCACCTATACATTTATTCATTTAATATTTGATTGTATCACAATAATTTAGTTTTGACATTTTACATAGCATTATAGACACGCAATCAAAACCCTGTTTTGTATCAGATCAAATAAAGAAATTCTCAAATTCTTAAGAAGCACAAACAAATGTTTCTTTTTTCAGCATTCAACATAGTGGTTACTCCTGAAACAATTTTATAAACAGACAGCACATAAGCTCTTCATGGTTGGGTAGATAATATTGATTGACCAGCACAGTATGACAACAAAATTGAGAACTACGTTCCGAATTCAACTTTAAGTTTGAAACTCTTTTGTCTCTGATGGAAAACGAATGCATTAATCCGACATCATGTCATAACAGACAGGATAAGAGTTTATCCTCTGATCCACTGCCATGCTTCACTGTTTTTCTCTCCTCTATTTGTTGTCTTGTTCATTCCATCCCTGTTTTATCAGTCCTCCTAATAATGGATGGCGTCCCTCTGTGTCATGGTGTCAGCACATGGACAGCTGGTGGCGGTGTGTCGCATGCGTGGGCTCAGTCAGGCGTTATGCAGCAGGACTTAATACTGCACGGATGCACACACACACACACACACACACACACACACACACACACACACACACACACACACACACACACACACACACACACACACACACACACACACACACACACACACACACACACACACACACACACACACACAGAGATACAGGTCTCGAAGGGGGACAGAGATAGGCTTATACGGGTGACACCATAGACACATGGCTGAAAGCAATTATCAAGGCTCATCAGTAGACAGGAGCATAATGTGTTAGATCATGTCTGGGCAGGTCTACACTTTGAAAGGTCCTCGTGTGATACGATGATTCATTGAACTGATGAAAGGTTTGTATGTGAAACAGAGACATACAGTAAACCTTCCCCAGTCTGAACTAACATAACAGTAGAGCCATGGGCTGAAAGTGAACGAGATCGAGAAAATAAATGAGAGATATTTACTTTGACTTATTGATGAGGAGTGTAGACTGAGAGGAGCTGAGTTACAGTACAAAGAGTTTGGAGGAGAGTCAGGGTTGTATTGATGAAAGATTGCTGTCATCTTTCATCTGTTCTCTCGCTCTCTTTCCCACTCTCCTCACCTCTCTCTGAGACCATGTAACCTTTCGCTGAACTCCCCTGTTAAATCAATACACTGGGCTGCACTTGGTTAGCTTATGGAGAGGTATAGGCAGTCATTGTAAATGAGAATTTGTTCTTAACTGACTTGCCTAGTTAAATAAAGGTAAAAAAAATTATAAAATAAAACGCTTATGGAACTAGCTGTCTCAAGAGTCAGGTATTATTTTCGCCTGCTGTTGATTGGACATGGTACCTCAGTTTCTCCTGTGTTGGCTCAAATCCAAACTCTGAGGTGACTGTTTTAATCGCTCATTTCTTTATTATTAAGACAGACACAATATCGTGATGAAAAAACTCTTACAGAACACCTCTTAAAACTGTCACCAACCAGCAGCCTCCCGTGTCTGTACGTACCTGTATTATGTCAATAAGCTTGTCAATATGTCCGGCCCTATTTGGTGCATATTATTCCCCCTCTTCTCCCCTCTCTCTCTTCTTTCTCTCTCTTCTTTCTCTCTCTTCTTTCTACAGGAAGTCCAGAGTGGACCTTCGACAAAACATATTATTCCCCCTCTTCTCCCCTCTCTCTCTTCTTTCTCTCTCTTCTTTCTACAGGAAGTCCAGAGTAGACCTACGACAAAACAAATGATTCCCCCGTTATGTCGAGATCACCACTACATAACCAAAGTTGATTGACATTTAGTTTGCTAACATTTTAACTTATAACCTGATAATGAGCTCCAAACACAAATGAAGCATGATCTTAGCATGAAATGTACCATGCCTTAGTGTTGCAATCAATACAAATGTATGCACTGGTCCACCGTGCGCTCTGCCGCCTCAGCCATACTGTCAATCAATCATCAACACGTCCACTCCTATGTATAGTTTATCTCGTGATCTCAACAAAACAGCTTTTGTTATGTAGTGATAATGAGATAAATAAGTTGTGATCCTGACATAACGCAGGATTTTTTTATTTATTCATATGTCCTCTCTGGACTTTCATATCTTTCTCATTCTCCCATCTTCTCCTTTCCTCTCCATCTCTACCTGGTCTATAAATAGGGTTGCATACCTCTCCTCCTCTCCTCCACACCTTTACGGAGGTGTTCCCTAAGGGCCTCGGCGGTACTATGCCCAGCTATTCGCTGCTCTCTCTGGGGACAGAGGGAGCCTGGCTCTCCTGTAGCATCCCCCGTCCTCCATCCTGCAGCAAAGCTAATGCCATGCAGCCAGGGAGAGTGAGGCACACCCAGAACAGAAGCTTAGTCTCTATCTACGTACCGCTGTTAAAGCAGTAGAAGATAGAAGGGCCATAGAGAGTTGCATCTGAGAGACTGTTTGTTTGGTTATGGTTATGGTATCCAGGTGCCTGTCCCAATTCACATCACGTACAGTACAGAAGTGTTTTCATGATCATTTAAAGATCTTGCATCAGCTGATGCATAAGTCAGGTCAATAGCAGGGGAAATCATACAAGGAACCCAGACACTAGTTTGATGAGATGCTACAAAATGTAACAACATGAATGATATTCACAGTTTACACAGTTTACGGGACCTGTTTAAATTCACAGATATAATTTATTTGTATTTTTAATGCAGGCTTGTGAGCAAGGCTTTAGGGCTGGAGTTGTTCATTCTGTTTACAGCTTCACCCCCTCCAGGGACTGGTTCTCTTACTTATGACAGAGAGTAGGAGGAGACTTAAATGTTAAAGATGAGAATGACAGTTTGGGGGACGTTTAAGTCAGAGAGGTAAACAGACCCCACATATTACCCCTCTGTTTCTCCAGCTCTCCTGGGATAGTGTTCTTGTTCCTGAGGAGACAGCGATCCAAGGACAAAACATTTACACTAGGAGAGAGGAGGGTGTAGAGGAGGGGGAGAAGGAGGAAGAGTTAGGAGATGAAGAGATAGGGAAGGAGAGATGAGGAGAAGATTATGAAATAATGGGGGAGGGAAAAGTAGCAACATGCTCTCACAGTCTCACTACAAAATTAGACATTCATCCATGTTCTCCAAACGTCAAATTTCGAAGTTGCTCCAAATGTTTGGGATAGGGTTGAAACATTAAGTTTAAACAATCATTCCAAATGGCGGATAAGGTTTGGGATAGGGTTAAAACCCCAAATAAAATAAGAAGTGTCCATGACTGGGATCGAACACGTAACCTTTGGTTCCAGAGTTATGGGATTATCATACAATTATCATACATCCCCATCCACAACACCCAAGCAATACCCAAGCCTACTTGATAGTAATAGCGCTCACTGTTTCCCCCAGTGGCTGTTTTTTTAAGGCATTTCCCAACGTCCTCAAGACATGGATAGATGTCCAATTTCGACGT
Organism: Salmo salar; assembly: GCF_965601325.2. Lineage (NCBI taxonomy): Eukaryota > Metazoa > Chordata > Actinopteri > Salmoniformes > Salmonidae > Salmo > Salmo salar. The sequence goes on along the minus strand of NC_138302.1, from coordinate 70,542,314 downwards.
CAATCTTGAACGACCTGGCTGAAAGTAGAGGAGAGAGAAATGATGTGGGATGGAAAAGGAAAGAAGTGAGAGACGACAGCAGGATGGAAAGGGAGAGGAGTGAGAGAGGATGGGGGATGGAAAGGGAGAGGAGTGAGGGAGGACGGGGGATGGAGAGGGAAAGGAGTGAGGGATGATGGGATGGAGAGGTAGAGGAGTGAGAGAGGATGGGGGGGTGGAAAGGGAGAGGAGTGAGAGAGGATGGGGTGGAAAGGGAGAGGAGTGAGAGAGGATGGGGGATGGAGAGGGAGAGGAGTGAGAGAGGATGGGGGATGGAAAGGGAGAGGAGTGAGAGAGGATGGGGGATGGAGAGGGAGAGGAGTGAGAGAGGATGGGGGTGGAAAGGGAGAGGAGTGAGAGAGGATGGGGTGGAAAGGGAGAGGAGTGAGAGAGGATGGGGATGGAGAGGGAGAGGAGTGAGAGAGGATGGGGGTGGAAAGGGAGAGGAGTGAGAGAGGATGGGGTGGAAAGGGAGAGGAGTGAGAGAGGATGGGGATGGAGAGGTAGAGGAGTGAGGGATGATGGGGTGGAAAGGGAGAGGAGTGAGAGAGGATGGAGTTAGAGAGGATGGGGTGGAAAGGGAGAGGAGTGAGAGAGGATGGGGGATGGAGAGGGAGAGGAGTGAGAGAGGATGGGGGTGGAAAGGGAGAGGAGTGAGAGAGGATGGGGTGGAAAGGGAGAGGAGTGAGAGAGGATGGGGATGGAGAGGTAGAGGAGTGAGGGATGATGGGGTGGAAAGGGAGAGGAGTGAGAGAGGATGGAGTTAGAGAGGATGGGGTGGAAAGGGAGAGGAGTGAGATGGTGGGGGAAGGAGAGGTAGAGGAATGAGAGATGATACGTTGTGGAGAGAGGGTGGTGATGTGAAGTAAAGTAAGAGTCACCTGAAATGCAGTGTGCGATGTGGAGATATTCTCATAATTGGGGAGTGGGGAATTAGATTTGGACTACAGTACAATCATAACACTTTACCAAACAAGAGAAGAAAAAACACAACACATCGCTAACCTGTTTGAAGTGGATGGTAGGATTCCTCTCTCTCTCATCTTGTGAGGAAGCTTTTATCCTTCTCTTTGGTAGGAGCTCTGCTGATGATGAGAGGAGAGAGAGGCTTGTTAGAAGGGAGGGGGTTGTTGATGAAGTCATTACAGAGATATCATAGCAGGTATTAAAACATACGTGTGCACAGCTGTTCTTATCCTAGCTATATACAGTCCTAGTTATATACAGTCCTAGCTATATACAGTCCTAGCTATATACAGTCCTAGCTATATACAGTCCTAGCTATACAGTCCTAGCTATATACAGTCCTAGCTATATACAGTCCTAGCTATATACAGTCCTAGCTATATACAGTCCTAGCTATATACAGTCCTAGCTATACAGTCCTAGCTATATACAGTCCTAGCTATATACAGTCCTAGCTATATACAGTCTTAGCTATATACAGTCCTAGCTATACAGTCCTAGCTATATACAGTCCTAGCTATATACAGTCCTAGCTATACAGTCCTAGCTATATACAGTCCTAGCTATATACAGTCCTAGCTATACAGTCCTAGCTATATACAGTCCTAGCTATATACAGTCCTAGCTATACAGTCCTAGCTATATACAGTCCTAGCTATATACAGTCCTAGCTATATACAGTCCTAGCTATATAGTCTTAGCTATATACAGTCCTAGCTATACAGTCCTAGCTATATACAGTCCTAGCTATATACAGTCCTAGCTATACAGTCCTAGCTATATACAGTCCTAGCTATATACAGTCCTAGCTATACAGTCCTAGCTATATACAGTCCTAGCTATATACAGCCTTAGCTATATACAGTCCTAGCTATACAGTCCTAGCTATATACAGTCCTAGCTATATACAGTCCTAGCTATACAGTCCTAGCTATATACAGTCCTAGCTACAGTCCTAGCTATATACAGTCCTAGCTATATACAGTCCTAGCTATATACAGTCCTAGCTATACAGTCCTAGCTATATACAGTCCTAGCTATATACAGTCCTAGCTATACAGTCCTAGCTATACAGTCCTAGCTATATACAGTCCTAGCTATATACAGTCCTAGCTATACAGTCCTAGCTATATATAGTCCTAGCTATATACAGTCCTAGCTATACAGTCCTAGCTATATACAGTCCTAGCTATATACAGTCCTAGCTATATACAGTCCTAGCTATACAGTCCTAGCTATATACAGTCCAAGCTATATACAGTCCTAGCTATATACAGTCCTAGCTATATACAGTCAGGTCCATAATTATTTGCACCCTCGATAAAGATGAGCAGAAAAGAATGTATCAAATAAATAATACAAATACTGAGCTATAATGTATGCTAAAAGATATGAGTAAATTATATTATTTTATACAAATACAATTGGTCAGAGATATATATATATTTTTTAAGATAGGTGTCAAAATGATTGCCACCCATAAAGATACATATCAATAAAATCAAGCAAAATTAAATCTGCATTAATATTCTTCTTGCCAATAATTTTGTACCTGACATAACATTAAATCAATTTTTCTGGATAACTATTCTAACTGAGTTGTCAAAAAACGTTATGTTGATGTTTTGTTATCATTTACATACATTACATTTAAGTCATTTAGCAGACGCTCTTATCCAGAGCGACTTACAAAATGGTGCATTCACCTTATGATATCCAGTGGAACAACCACTTTACAATAGTGCATCTAAATCTTTTAAGGGGGGGGGGTTAGAAGGATTACTTTATCCTATCCTAGGTATTCCTTAAAGAGGTGGGGTTTCAGGTGTCTCCGGGAGGTGGTGATTGACTCCGCTGTCCTGGCGTCGTGAGGGAGCTTGTTCCACCATTGGGGTGCCAGAGCTAGTTATCGACATCTAGTTAAAAATATACAAACAATAAAATAGCACAGAAAGCTTGAGAAATTGTGTATTTCTGAGAGGCTTTCAAAAGACTTTCAAAAGTTGGAGGTTTTAAGAAAAACAATGGTCTGTAGGAAACCTGAACCTTTGGAGGAAATTTGCTTTATAACGCTCACTCTTTGAGGTAATTTTTCCTTTATGTTTTTTCCCTGTTTGGTTTTAACCGTGTTGTTGTGCTGGGGACTCTGCGCTGCAGGCGGTTAACCTAACTTCATCTCCCTGCCCAGCCTATAATTCACCTGTTTCTCCTGAGACGCGTCTCTGCTCGACCTGCCGTGACCAGGGCTGTTAAAGAGAGGGAGAGAGAGAGAGAGAGAGAGAGAGAGAGAGAGAGAGAGAGAGAGAGAGAGAGAGAGAGAGAGAGAGAGAGAGATCTCAGGAGAAACAGGGCTGTTTCAGGCCGTGACCGGTCGGCATTTGGCTGCTGATTTGATACATACTCCTGTCCCGCAGTGTGTATCCAGAGGAGTACACACACACCACACTCATTGTGTTGAGCGGCGAGGGAAAGTAATGGAGGGTAAAAGTTGACCACTGCCCTGGGAAATATGTTTCATATCCCTCAACGAGCCAAAACAACCGCTAGCTTCATAGGCAGCAGTTTCATCTAGCACAGAGAGAGAGAGACAGAGACTGAGAGAGACAGAGAGAGGAGACCAATCAACAAAAATGGGTCACAACTCCTGCAGCTCTGTCGCACGCTGGGTATGTACATAGTCAATGCTAGGCTTCGAGGGGACTCCTACGGTAGGTACACCTACAGTACAGCTCATCTCTTGGTAGTAGTACTTTATCACTGACCTCAAACCAGAGTCTCTCAGAGAGTTCACAGTCAGCCCACTGACACCCCTATCAGATCACAGCAACAAAAAAAATGGAAAACACTAAACAAACAACAACACGAAGAGATGTATGGGTAAACTACTTCTCCAATCTTTTTGGCCCTATAACAAAGAACAAACGGTGAAAACATATACATGATCAAATACAAATCTTAGAATCAACTATTAAAGACAACCAGAACCCACTGGATTCTCCAATTACATTGAATGAACTACAGGACAAAATACAAACCCTCCAACCCAAAAAAGGCCTGTGGTGTTGATGGTATTCTAAATGAAATGATAACATATACAGACCACAAATTCCAATTGGCTACACTTAAACTCTTTAACGCATCCTTAGCTCTCGCATATTTCCCAATATTTGGAACCAAGGATTGATCACCCCAATCCACAAAAGTGGAGACAAATTTGACACCAATAACTACCGTGGGATATGCATCAACAGCAACCTTGGGAAAATCAGTCATAACAATGTACTGAGCAAATGTCTATACCATACGACATACCACGTATTTACTCTGCATACCCTAATTGACAAACGGACAAACAAACCAAAACAAAGGCAAAGTCTTCTCATGCTTTGTTGATTTCAAAAAAGCTATTGTCTCAATTCGGCATGAAGGTCTGCTATACAAATTGATAGAAAGTGGTGTTGGGGGAAAAACATACAACATAATAAAATCCATATACACAAACCACAAGTGTGTGGTTAAAATTGGCAAATAACACATTTCTTTCCACAGAGCCGTGGGGTGAGACAGGGATGTAGCTTAAGCCCCACCCTCTTCAACATATATATCAACGAATTGGCGAGGGCACTAGAACAGTCTGCAGCACCTGGCCTCACCCTACTAGAATCTGAAGTCAAATGTCTACTGTTTGCTGATGATCTGGTGCTTCTGTCCACCAAGGAGGGCCTACAGCAGCACCTAGATCTTCTTCCCAGATTCTGTCAGACCTGGGCCCAGACCGTAAATCTGAGTAAGACAAAGATAATGGTGTTCCAAAAAAGGTCCAGTTGCCAGGACCACAAATACAAATTCCATCTAGACTCCGTTGCACTAGAGTACACAAAAACCTATACATACCTTGGCCTAAACATCAGCGCCACAGGTAACTTCCACAAAGTTGTGAACGATCTGAGAGACAAGGCAAGAAGGGCCTTCTATGCCATGAAAAGGAACATAAAATTCAGCTTACCAATTAGGATCTGGCTAAAAATAATTGAATCAGTTAAAGAACCCATTGCCATTCATGGTTGTGAGGTCTGGGGTCCGCTCACCAACCAAGAATTTACAAAATGGGACAAACACCAAATTGAGACTCTGCATGCAGAATTCTGCAAAATTATCCTCGGTGTAAAACGTAAAACACAAAATAATGCATGCAGAGTAGAATTAAGCAGATACCTGCCAGTTATCAAAATCCAGAAAAGAGATGTTAAATTCTACAACCACCTAAAAGGAAGCGATTCCCAAACCTTCCATAACAAAGCCATCACCTACAGAGAGATGAACCTGGAGAAGAGTCCCCTAAGCAAGCTAGTCATGGGGCTCTGTTCACAAACAGACCCCACAGACCCCACAGAGTCCCAGGACAGCAACACAATTAAACCCAATCATGAGAAAACTAAAAGATAATTACTTGACACATTGGAAAGAATTAACAAAAAAAACAGAGCAAACTAGATTGCTATTTGGCCCTAAACAGAGAGTACACTGTGGCAGAATACCTGACCACTGTGACTGACCCAAACTTAAGGAAAGCTTTGAATATATACAGACTCAGTGAGCATAGCCTTGCTATTAATACGAAAGGCCGCCGTAGACAGGCTATGTGCACACTGCCCACAAAATGAGGTGGAAACTGAGCTGCACTTCCTAACCTCCTTCCAAATGTATGACTATATTAGAGACACATATTTTGATAAATTCCCATATCTATTTAGTGAAATACCACAGTGTGCCATCACAGCAGCAAGATTTGTGACCTGTTGCCACAAGAAAAGGGCAACCAGTGAAGAACAAACACCGTTGTAAACACAACCCATATTTATGTTGATTTATTTTCCCTTTTGTACTTTAACTATTTGCACAAAATATGACATTTGAAATGTCTTTATTATTTTGGAACTTTCGTGAGTGTAATGTTACCATTCATTTTTATTGTTTATTTCACTTTTGTTTATTATCTACTTTGGCAACGTTAACATATGTTTCCCATGCCAATAAAGCCCTTAAATTGAATTGAATTGAATTGAGAGAGAGCAAGAAAGAGAGAGCGAGAGTGAGAGAAGGGTTTATTTTGTGTGTTTCTGTTATGAACAGAGAGCCGTGAAAGATGAACGCACTCAATTTCAAGCGGAGAGCCCTTTAGGAGAAGCAGCCTGGTCCCTCAAGCTAAATTTGTATTCTCTCGCTGTCGGCACTACTGGAGTGGTTGTACTTGGAAAATAACAATATCATAATATACTGTAATACTACTACTGTAACAATATTAAAACTGCACCACAACCGCTACTACGGTCACAACTACTGCAAGTAGTATCCAAGTTTATTCACTCTTTCCATGGCAGTGTTCGGTAAACAGTCTGCAGACCTGGCATTGAGTTAGGCTACTCTCCAGGGCATGTTTGGGTGTCTGCACCAGTCAAGAGCTGGCTATTTCACATTACTATCTGGTCTCTATATTGTCTTTCTGGACCTCTCTCTCTCTCTCATATATCAGAGTTAACATCTTCTGTCTCTATGCCTTCTCCTTGAGTCAGGAGTAGAACCATAGGAGTAGACAGGAACAAATCATTGTAATTACTGTCTCACTGCCTGCTCCTTCCACACTATCTATGTCACTTTAAAGAGAAACATACAGTGTTGGTTGTTGTGTATAAGTCCTATTCCAGACAGGTAGACCAAATTAACTAAATTACTTGTACCATCCTCAAAGACTGAGGGATATTTCATTTGAGAGGAAATTAAATTAATACCATTGAGACGCCTTATGTCTTCAAAGGCTTTGGCGTGATATGATGTCTGAAAGTCTGGCAGAGAAAATTGTCTTGTTTTTTGTTCTTTATTAACAACGGAACAACAGTATTCCCTCAGTGCCTGGCAGAATGATAAGCTCCAGTCATGTTGGGCTGATATTTTCATTATGTACTTGAGCTGACTAATACTTAAAGGTGGGTAATTGACCCTCCGCTAAGCCCCACCCCAGAATTTTGGGCAACCAATCAACCAATTGTCGTTGAGTCCGACACCTCGGACAAGGTCACGTTTAAATCGCATGGAAGCCAGTGAGTGCTATGGCAAAAACTGAGAGTTTTCATTAAAAAATACATGTTTAAATGGCTAAATAATTTAACAGTGCACCAGGGATACTTGCTACTGTGATTCCTGAAATGCAGAGCCTGTTGATTAAGTATTTTTCAAATCCAAAATTATACTTTTGTTACATTGTTTGCTAGCTCAGCTGGCTCCGCTGCTAGCTCAGCTGTAAAATTGAATGTATACTGGCAGCAATTGGCCATTAAGTAACTAAAATTTATTTTACAGTACAGCTACTGTAATCTAATTTACACTATATTACTGGAATTACCCATGCAACGACATATTACCCAGTGTTCTTTGCAAGTTACATTTATTTACATTTTGGTCATTTAGCAGGTGCTCTTATCCTTACAAACTTACAATCATTGCATTCAACCAAGGTTGATAAAAAAAAAAACATATCACAGTCATAGCAAGTAAAACGTTTCTGTAACCCTAACTGAAAATGTTGTGATATATCTCTGACTGTCTCTGGTTAGTGCCAATACAATACTGAGATATTCACGGTAACTTGATGCCAGAGCAATGAAACACAGTACAATACAATAAAAGTGACTATTAAACTGTAGGAAAATTATTTCTACAGTATTTTACTGTAAATTACAAAGGATAAGAGCTAGCAGGTTGGCTTTATGCATATGCATATTACAGCATATTACTGAATACTAGGTGTTTCATATCACTTGCACTTCTAGAGGCCTAAACAAAGGCTTCCAAACTGGCCGCAATTACAGGGGAAAACAGATCATATCGATATGGGTAAATATTCAACCATTAAAAGGTTTAAGACTCGATGCCACACTGATCTGTTCCCTATACACATTTAGTTGTGTATATAAAAACAATTTCAGTAGTTATCATACCCCTTCATTGAAAACTCCTTTCGCGGGACTCCCGAGTGGCGTGTAGCAGTCTAAGGCAATGCATCGCAGTGCAAGAGGTGTCACTACAGAACCCGGTTCATTCCCAGGCTGTGTCACAACCGGCCGTGATTGGGAGTCCCTTAGGGCGGCACACAACTGGCCCAGCATCGTCCGGGTTAGGGGAAGGTACGGCCGGGGGGGCTTTACTTGGCTCATCATGCTCTACCGTCTCCTTGTGGTGGGCCAGGCACCTGCAGGCTGATCTTGGTCGTCAGTTGAACTGTGTTTCCTCTGACACTGGTGCGGTTGGCTTTCGGGTTAAGTTAGTGTGTGTTAAGAAGCACGGTTTGGCGGGTCATGTTTCGGAGGATGCATGACTCGACCTTCGCCTCCTAAGCCTTTTGAGGAGTTGCAGCAATGAGACAAGATCGAAATTGTGGAGAAAAAGCGTCTAAAATTCCCCCCCAAATCTTTTTAACTCCTTTCGCATTAGACACATTTGTGACTCTGATTTATCATTTGATGTACATGCCAAAGATTTATGTGAACGATTCAAAACAAGAGGCTATAAAGAATAATTATTGGACAATTGCCATAAGAGAGTAAGACAAACTGGGCGGAATGCGTTATTGCAACAAGGTCAAAGGAATTTCTCTCATCCCTCTACAACTTTGGTGTCCAGCTACAGTCCCCTTTCATGGTCAATCAAGGAAGTAGTTAATGGACATTGGCATATATTACACAGCGACCCTAGCTTTGGTAAAGCATTTGAATCGCCCCCAAGGTTTTCCTATAAGAGATCCTCAAATTTATAGGATTTTTTAGTAAGGTCAGATTTGGCTAAGAAAAAAGGATTGCATTTCATGAGTGGATAAAGGTTTGAGGTAGAATAACATGTAATGCAAAATATGTTGTATATCTCCGTAAGTGTTCCTGTAACTTTTATTATGTGGGTAAGACCAAACAAGAACTTAAGACATGGATATGTGAGCATAAGAGCTTCATTCGCAACCACGATGAAAAATCACCTTTTGCCATGCATTTCAATAGCAATAATAATGAACTAAGTGCCTTACGTTACTGTATATGGGTAATGAATTGGTGAAGGCGCCACCCAGGGGAGGAGATAGGGAAAAATGACTTCTCCAAAGAGAGGCATATTGGATAGACTGCTTGGGAAATCTTGCCGCAGCAGGCCTCAATGAGGAATGTTCCTTTTCTTGTTTTTTTGTTGTAGAAGGCTATACATATATAGGCCAAAAATACCCTCTTAACATTTAGGCTATGACATCGTAATGTATCTTTATTGTGTTTGTATATGTTTTTATTTGATTTTCATGTCCCCCACAGCTCCCCCTGCTGGGTTCTCTTGATTGGGCCAATACTAAATGTGAATGTACAATTATGCACACCTGTGTTTGGTGTTGTTGTGACATTGATTGCCATTGCCTTGCATGCTGAAGAAGGGGTCATACCTGAAACGTTTGTGCGACAATAAAAATATGTACATTTAAGTTTATTCGCCGGAGTGCTGTCCAATTTTATTCTTTGGAAATACTACCACATATCACTTGAATTGACACAGGACTCTCATAAACTGGTGCAACAAATATAGCCACTTACAAGTCATAACCTTAAAATACGTTAATGAGCCAATGATTCATTCTACTCCCACAATATTTCTCCACAATACATCATAATTTACAGTATGCTGCAATAAATATATAGCAAAACAGCAATACAGTACTTTTTTGTTAAAACCCTCCTGTTATGTTCGTTTCATGTTAATTAATTCTGTGTTCCCAGTCCAAAATGAGCGCCACATTATAGCTGATTATAAATCCATAATAATACATATATTATCACCTAATATTGTGTTAGATCTTTTTATCAACTTAAGTTCTTCTGAACGTAACACGTTTTGAACTTCTATTTGCTAGTTATGGCCTGTAGGCCTCATTGACCTGAGCTCATACAACTTGTTTTTGAGTAAAAAAAAGCATAATGTATGGATTATTATTTTGACTATAACAAATACTCAGATGAAACATATTGTGCTATTTATCACAGACTACTTTGTGTCAAAGTTTAACAAGGACTCTCTCCTCTTCACCAGTGTCATGATCAATGATATGATCAAGAGCCTCACATACAGTATATCGTTTGGTCATTGTGTTGCCACAGAATGAATTGTGAGCAAGGCCTCAAAAAGCTTTATATACCAGAGCTGCTAGAAAAGTTCTATATATTATTGAAACAATGTTGCGATTGTTTGTGAGAATGCCAACAGGTGTGGTTCCCGTGGGGGAAATGTTCTATTGGGGAAAGGTTCCCATGGGGGTTGCCATGGAAGCCAAGAAGGGGAGTGAGGTCCATCTGATGAATTGGCATGTGCATGAACTCAATTTTATACAATAATTGTAGTCTCACCCGTTCATTTCTAACGACCGGTTATTTTTGACCGAGAACACCACAGGTGTACAAAAGTTAAATAAAACACCCAAAGTGTTATTAAAATCATCAAAATGTATTTTGTCTGTTCAGATGCCCGTTGTGGACTAAGTCATGAAACCTTATGACAATCAGATTAAATTAACTACATTTTTCAGAGAGAAAACTTGTAAACCGGTCCAATTCGACCGGAACACAGCAGGAGGGTTAAATTGCATTGAAAATAAAATCAGCAATTGGTAATAGTGAATATTTTATTATATATTTCACTATACCAACTGCTATTTAGTGTTGTATAACACTTAAGTTTATCTTAGTGACTACAGGGCAAAACAGATCAAAATGACATGGCCACTCAACCATTGAAGGTTTGAGACTTGCTGCCACACTGATGTGTCGCATACAGTATATACACTAAGTGTACAAAACATTAGGATCACCTGCTCTTTCCATGCCATATACTGACCAGGTGATTCCAGGTGAAAGCTATGATCTCTTATTAATATAACCTGTTAAATCCACTTCAATCAGTGTAGCTGAAGGAGAGGATACAGGTTAAAGAAGGATTTATAAACCTTGAGACAATTGAAACATGGATTGTGTATGTGTGCCATTCAGAGGGTGAATGGGCAAGACGAAAGATTTAAGTGCCTTTGAATGCGGTATGGTGGTAGATGCAAGGCACACCAGTTTGAGTATGTCAAGAACTGCAATGCTGCTGCGTTTTTCACGCGCAAAAATTTCCCGTGTGTTTCAAGAATGGTCCACCACCTTAAGGATATCCAGCCAACGGCCGGCCAGTGGTCAAAAAATTTGACATTTATGAAGAGGACAAAGGAGGCTGACTCATCGTGCAGAGCAATAGACGGGCTACAGTTAGTCAACTGATAGTCCAGTACAACATTGGTTCCCAAAGATCCATAAAATAATGGACAACTCATCTTACCTTGACACGAATGGGGTATGGCAGCCGATGACCTTACAGAGTTCCACTTCTTTCAACAAAAACAAGAAACTGTGGATGCAGTGGGCTCAGGAACAAAAACACTGGACACTGGAGAATTGGAAAAACATTGCCTGGTCTGATGAATCTCAGTTCCTTCTGTTTCACGCTGATGGGAAGACTAGGGTATGGAGAAAGCCACATGAAAACATGCATCCATCATGCCACGTGTCAACATTGCAGGCTGGTGTTGGTGGTGTGATGGTGTGGTGTATGTTTTCATGACACACATTGGGCCCCTTGATAAAAGCGGAGCAACGTTTTAATGCCACAGGATATCTGAACGTACAGTGCATTTGGAAAGTATTGACATTTTTCACATTTTGTTACGTTACAGCCTTATTCTAAATTGGTTTAAATAGCTATTTTTCCCTCATCAATCTACACACAATACCCCTTAATGACAAAGCAAAAACAGTTTTTTTACATAAGTATGTACTTATGTAAATAGAGCAAACAGCCATGCAATCTCCATAGACAAACATTGGCAGTAGAATGGCCTTACTGAAGAGCTCAGTGACTTTCAACGTGGCACCGTCATAGGAAGCCACCTTTCCAACAAGTCAGTTCGTTTAATTTCTGCCCTGCTAGAGCTGCCCCAGTCAACTGTAAGTGCTGTTATTGTGAAGTGGAAACGTCTAGGAGCAACAAGCTCAGCCTCTCACAGAACGGGACCACCGAATGCTGAAGCGCGTGGCGCATAAAAATCGTCTGTCCTCGGTTGCAACACTCACTACCGAGTTCCAAACTGCCTCTGGAAGCAACGTCAGTAAAACAACTGTTTGTCGAGAGCTTTATGAAATGGGTTTCCATGTCCAAGCAGCTGCACACAAGTATAAGATCGCCATGCGCAATGCCAAAAGTCGGCCGGAGTGGCGCAAAGCTTGCCGTCATTGGACTCTGGAGCAGTGGAAACGCGTTCTCTGGATTGATGAATCACACTTCACCATCTGGCAGTCCGATGGACAAATCTGGGTTTGGCGGATGCCAGTAGAACACTACCTGCCCCAATGCAGAGTGCCAACTGTAAAGTTTGGCAGAGGTGGAATAATGCTTTCGGGATGTTTTTCATGCTTTGGGCTACGCCCTTTAGTTCCAGTGAAGGGAAATCTTAATGTTACAGCATACAATGACATTCTAGACGATTCTATGCTTCCAACTTTGTGGCAACAGATTGGGGAAGGCCCTTTCTTGGTCATGACAATTCCCCCGTGCACAAAGCGAGGCCCATACAGAAATGTTTTGTCGAGATCAGTGTGGAAGAACTTGACTGGCCTGCACAGAGCCTTGACCTCAACCCCATCAAAAACCTTTGGGATAAATTGGAATGCCGATTGCGAGCAAAGCCTAATCGCCCAACATCAGTGCGCGACCTCACTAATGCTCTTGTGGCTGAATGGAAGCCTTCCCGGACGAGTGGAGGCTGTTATAGCAACAAAGGGGGCACCAACTCCATATTAATACCCATGATTTTGGAATGAAATGTTCGACAAGCAGGTGTCCACATACTTTTGGTCATGTAGTGTATGTTAATTATTTTAATTATTTTAAATTATTATTTAACCTTTATTTTACTAGGCAACTTAAATGAGTGAGAAACAACAATACCATGCACCCACTAGTTTTCAAAAGGCTTTTGGTGCTCTAAAAATTAGGTATAGTACTGTATTCTCAATTACAGTAAATTACTGGCAGCAATTGGCCAGTAAGTTAGTGTAGAATTTCAGGACAAGGTTTATAGATTTCCTAAAATACAGTTTATTACCGTATTCTGTGGGGGTGCAGCATTCTCACTCACGGGTGCAACAAATATAGCCTCTTACAAGGCACACCTTAAAATATGTTAATGAGCGAGAGGCTCTTTCCCTGTCCACAGCATTTTCCCTCAATGCACCAAAATTAATACTGTAGAACACATTTAAGGTATTTTCTAATTAAATCAAACTGTTATTTGTCACACGCGCCGAATACAACAAGTGTAGACCTTACCGTGAAATGCTTACTTACAAGCACTTAACCAACAGTGCAGTCCAAGAAGAGTTAAGACAATATTTACCAAATAGACTGAAGTAAAGACAGTAACAAGAATAACAATAACGAGGCTATATACAGGGGGCACCAGCTACCGAGTCAGTGTGCGGGGGTACAAGTCAGTTGAGGTAATTTGTACATGTAGGTAGGGGTGAAGTGACTATGCATAGATACTACACAATGAGTAACAGCAGTGTACAAAAGGGAGGGGGGAGATTTTACTGTACGTTCTAGTTTTTTCAATTGTATTGTAAAACAAATGTACTGTATTTTACTGTGCATTCTATGGTAATCTATTGTATTCAGTTTCAACAGTATCATTCTGTTGATTAATACAGTAAGTTACTGATAAAATTACAAAAAAATTGCAACAAATCTTTCTAACACAATTTATGTTATTTTCTCTAAATGTATGTTAGCTAGCTAGCCACTTAATATAACTTATTTTCTCAAAATGTATGTTAGCTAGCTAAGTTACCAATGTTATAAATACAACTCCCATCTGCTGGCTACATCAGGATACAATTTGAGAGCACTAATTACCTCCAAAGGTGCATGCTGACAGTGAATTCAGAGCCATTCAGTGGCTAGCCACACTACAAACAGAATTTTACCAGGTTATGACAGTCCATCACAACATACCCAAGAGTTTCCTGATTAGCAAGGGGTAGTCTGTGTTTAATTTCATTGTGTATTAGAAATACAGTTTGAGATTATTGTGGGGATTTCACCAGTGGTTGAATGGGTAATTCAACTTTCTGTGAAAATGTTGTCCAAGGTTGCAACAGTAACCAAAGGAGGCGTGATTTAGCAAAGGGTCAATTGTGCCATCCATTTGTGACCTTGGATTGAGAGAGGGGCCCAGCGCATCATCAGCGCAAGACGATGGGAAAGAGACACCCTGAGGAAGAGAGGGAGAGAGATGATGGAGGGAGGAAGAGGGGCATGAGGGGGAGGGGAAGGTGGCAGTGCCATCTGTCTCAGTGACAGTGTTCTGACCCACTGCCCTCCTCAGCACCAGCAAACCCAAATTAGGACCATCGCCACGCCAACTAATTACAATACGAGAGATAGAGAGAAAGTAGAGATGAGAAAGTAGAGAACGAGACAGATACAGAGAAAGAAGGGTGTAAACAGTCTAATTTTAATGTGTGGAACATCAGCTGTTGTGACAGTGAACCTTGGGGCAGACATCAATTCCTCTGGATAAGGAGGCTGGTACACAAACAAACGCACGCGCACACACACAAAGAAAGAAAGAAAGAGAAAGAGAGGGAGAGTGAGGGAGAGGGAAAAAGAAAGAGAGAGAGAGCGAGAGAGAGAGAACGAAACAAAATCTCAAAACTGACTAAATTGCTATCTGATCCTATACAGAGAATATGAATTGGCTGATTTATCTCTACTCTGTCAGAGATACAAAGCAGAGACAGATCCTTACCAAGTACAGGCTGAGTGACCACCGATTGGCAATAGAAACCGGCAGATATAAAAAGACATGGCTACCCAAAGAGAAGTGTGTATGTGGTCACTGCAGAAAAGGGGAGGTAGAGACAGAGATGCATTTTCCCTTCACTGTGAGAAATATTCCACACAAAGAGATTCATTATTCACAGAAATTACTACATTTATTCCAAATTGTATCTTATTAAACCCAGAGGAAAAACAAAAAATACTAATGGGCAAAGGAGCAACGGCTCCTCTTGCAGCAAAACATGTATTTTCCTGCCATAGCCCAAGGGACACTGAATAATAACATCTGCATAGTAAGCAGTAACTTACTTATTATTTGTATTATTATTATTATTATTATTGTGATTATTATTTGAAATAGTAGTGGTACGGGTAGTATGGGTGATGGTAAGAGTAGTAGTTTAATGATGGTAGTGATAGTTGTGGTAGTAGTAGTAGTAAGGATGATGGTAGTTGTAGTACTGGGTAGAGATATTAGAGGTAGACATTCTACTAGTGGTTGTGGTTGTAGTAGGTTAGTTGTAGTATTAGTGTTAATAATAGTGGTGGTAGCATTCATTTTAGTAGTAATAATAGTAGCATGTTCATTTTCCATGTTTAGCCTTTCAGTGTCCCTACTATTTATTACATTTTTTTATTTTTACTATTGAATGTTACTATTTCATTGTTGTTATTTCTATTATTTATTTATTTGTTTTATTATTTACTACCATGCTATCTTATTATTCTTCATGATTGTTATAACAATGTATATTATATAAATTGTTGCTTTGGCAATATTGACGCAATGTTTTTGATGCCAAAAAAGCGTCTTGAATTTGAAAGAGGGAGAGAGAGACAGAGAGAGAGACAGAGAGAGAGAGCGAGAGGGTGCAATAATATTACACGGAATACTGGCACATCTACACATAATGAAACAGGAAATACACTGCCAGAGAGAGTGAGAAACTAGCTGGCACAGGTTAAGATTTATAGCCCTCTCTGGTCCTGGCTAGGGCGAGATCTAGGGGACCATGTAACTCAGCTGGTCCCGGGGCCCTGGGATCCATCCGTTGGCAGTGAGTATGGTGCCAGAGGCTGGCCTTGGCTGGAGGAGGTGGCTCGCCAACTACGGCAGAGGAATGTGGTACTCCGGCCACAACTGTCGTTGGCAGCTGGCTGGCTGCTGCTGGGGTTGGTGACTCTCTCACCACTGCTGAAGGCGATGGCTACCATGGTGGAGCAAGTTGAGACCCCTGGACGAGGCTCATCAGGGATCTGGAGGCAGGGGCTGGCTGGGCCCCAGAGATGAGATCAGGTGGTTCCCCAGGTGCAAGAGCAGGAGAGTCTTCCCGTGCAGGAGGGGAAACTGACTATGGACCTGATATGGAGAACAACTGAGAGCTAGAACAGTGGTAGATCTCTGGGCCTACTGGAGGAATAGGTAACTCTGAGCCTAGTCGGGTAAGAGCCTGATGACCCACCTGGGCTAGGGACTGAGGGCTGACTAGGACTGGTGACAGCGTACCTAGTACAGCTGAGAACTGATGACCAAGTTATATAGACTGAGGGCCTAGCACAGGAAACTTGTGGCCTATCAAGGCAGGAAGCTATAAGCCTGAAAGGCTGCAGGCTATATAGGTCTGGAGACAGCAAGCCTAGTGCAGCAAATGTTGGGCCTAGTAGGACAGGAGGCTCTAAACCTGGTGGGCTAGGCAACTGCCTACCAACTAAGGCAGGGGGCTGCGATCCGTATAGGGCCAGAAACTGCAGACCTGCAGACGAGGCAGCTAACTTAGGTCTTAGCTCTATAGGGGGCTCTAAGCCTGGCAGGATAGGGAGGCACCTTACCCTAACTGGGTAAGGTGCCTAAGGCCTGGCAGAGCAGCACACTTAGGGGGGAGGGGGGGTGTAAGGGTACGTCTGACCTACCGAAGGGCAGGATACTCAAAGCCTACCTGAGAGGCAGAGCACTGAAGGTCTAGCAGAGAGTCACGGAACTCTAAACCTGACCCTACCAGGAAGGGCGGGAACTCTGACCCTGCCGAGAAAGAAGGGAACTCTGACCCCACTGGGAAGGAAGGGAAATCTGACACTGCCGGGAAGGAAGTGAACTCTGACCCTGCCGGTTAGGAAGGGCACTCTGACCCTACCGTGATGGTGGGGAACTCTGACCCTACTGTGGTGGCGGGGAACTCTGACCCTACTGTGGTGGTGGGGAACTCTGACCCTGCCGGTTAGGAAGGGCACTCTGACCCTACCGTGATGGTGGGGAACTCTGACCCTACTGTGATGGCGGGGAACTCTGACCCTACTGTGGTGGTGGGGAACTCTGACCCTACTGTGGTGGTGGGGAACTCTGACCCTATCGTGGTGGTGGGGAACTCTGACCCTACTGTGGTGGTGGGGAACTCTGACCCTATCGTGGTGGCGGGGAACTCTGACCCTACCGTGGTGGTGGGGAACTCTGACCCTACTGTGGTGGTGGGGAACTCTGACCCTACTGTGGTGGTGGGGAACTCTGACCCTATCGTGGTGGCGGGGAACTCTGACCCTACCGTGGTGGTGGGGAACTCTGACCCTATCGTGGTGGTGGGGAACTCTGACCCTACTGTGGTGGTGGGGAACTCTGACCCTATCGTGGTGGTGGGGAACTCTGACCCTACCGTGGTGGTGGGGAACTCTGACCCTACCGTGGTGGCGGGGAACTGGATGTCTAGGTCAGGGGGAACATTGGGGGTGACTACTGGTGGTTCACCCGGGGTGATGTCGGATGGGTCCACCATGGAGCGGACTGGAGGGTTCCCTGAGTTGAAGTCTGGAAGATCTGTAGGTATTGGGGTCCTCAAGCTTGGAAATAACAGGGTGCTAGCAGTTGGGGCCAGCAGGGACCCCCGGCCTGAGACCGGCAGGTCCCACCAGGCAGAGGCTAACAGGGCCGGGCCAGCAGGAATGGTTTGAGTCCTTGTGGCCACAGGCTGAACTTCGAAGACAGGATGGGGCTTATCCCACCAGTCTGAGCAGTCAGCTGTGAATGTCCTCACCCACTAGTACTTAATGCTGATTGGTTTTGGTTCTGTGTGCTGTCCAGTTAGAACACGATTTGAGGCACACACACACCACACACACACACACACACACACACACACACACACACACACACACACACACACACACACACACACACACACACGCTGCTTCCATTGAAGGGATTTATATAGGTGTGGTTCTAAAAGCGAAACAGATACAATCATTATGATCCATGAAGGCCAATCACATTTAGAGGGCCAGACTTTTTTACAGAGAGAGCGAAAGGCATAACAATAGTGTACGTGTTTCTCTGGAGCTCAGTTGGTAGAGCATGACTCTTGCAATGCCAGAATAGTGAGATCGATTCCCGCGACCACACATGTAAAAAAGGTATGCATGCATGTAAGTCGCTTTGGGTTAAAGCTTCTGCTAAATTGCATGTATTATATTATACAGACCATACTGAGTATGAGGATGAGGTTTAGGCTCCCAGGGCTCGGAGGGTAAACTGGGTCAAGGTGACATCACCTGCTGTGATTCTCCACTCCTGGTTGCTGTGACAACGGCCCCGGCCTCAGGCATCCTACCTCATCTATCACACCTGTCACAAAGGTGTGTGTGTCTCTGTCTGGTGTCACAGCCCAATTCAGTGTGAGCTGAGCTGTGCAACACAAAGCGGTGTGACACAGAGATACAAAACCTTCCCAAACAAACTCACCTACGCCTCCACATTTCTCCGGGTCACCTTGGAGCCTGCATTAACATGAGCCCTGGGGGGTGGCTGGCTGTCTGGGCTGGGATATGTCTCCATGCTGGATGGATGGCTGAGGCTGGGGTTGGAATGGAGAAGTATGAGTTATAAATGGGAGTGTGTGCTGATTGACTTTATTGATCACCCAGTGAGAAACGTCAACGCTGGGAAGGTGATTAGTTAGCCCATTAAAGTCTGACCCAGCAGCCACACACGTGTGTGCGCAGCAAGGTTATTATAGTAAACTAAAACTAAGGCTAAAACTAGTTATGTTAACTGAAATAAAATAATTAAACCATTTGAAAAACTAAAACTAAACTAAAGCTATGCTGAAACGATTATATTTGACTCCAAAACGAACTAAAATATTTTTTCTAAATTGTCTGCAAAAATGTCATGGGGTTTTCAAGCTTTTGGGGGGTTTTCAAGCCTCTGAATCTGACAGGTAAATGCTTCAAGGTAATGGCGAGGTTTCAAATAGACCTTGCTTGTGCATCATTATCACCAAAGTGCATCTACAGTGTATATACTAACAAGAGACTGGACTCATGGGAATACTTTTCCACAAATGTGGAAGGCAGGCAAGTGCAGGCGATAACATTCTAGCCAATGAGAGGGCAGATTCAAATTTGATCAACAGGCACAACCCTGATATAACATTGTTT
Organism: Salmo salar; assembly: GCF_965601325.2. Taxonomy (NCBI): domain Eukaryota; kingdom Metazoa; phylum Chordata; class Actinopteri; order Salmoniformes; family Salmonidae; genus Salmo; species Salmo salar. The sequence goes on along the minus strand of NC_138302.1, from coordinate 70,522,934 downwards.
TTGTCAAAGTTGCCGGGATGCCACATGCGTCAACTTATACATCTATTTCATGTTAACTAAATTTGACACTCTCCCATTGACCACCATACAAAAAAATCCCCTCTTTCACTGGTTAACGCTTTATTTTTGCTACGTAGCTAGCGTAGCCAAAGGGCGATTTCAGAATGTGAGCTATTTTTATTTATTTTTTATTTTATTTCACCTTTATTTAACTGTCACAGTTGTTGTCGGTAGAAATGGAGGACCAAAACGCAGCAGGTACGTGAATGCTCATCTTGATTTTTAATTAATCTCAAAAATGAACATACAAAATAACAAAACACAAAAAACGAACACTCGACAAATAAACAGTCTGGTAAGGCACAAGGCTATACACAGAATAATCACCCACAAATCACACATACAAACACACCCTAATATATGGGACTCTCAATCAAAGGCAGATAGACAACACCTGCCTTCAACTGAGAGTCCCAACCCCAATCAACCAAACATAGAAACACACAACCTAGACTAACCATAGAATAAACTAAACATAAACCAAAACCCGGAATTACTAAATCAAACACCCTTTACACAAACACACCACCCCGAACCACATAAAACAAATACCCCCTGCCACGCCCTGACCAAACTACAAAACAATTAACCTTATATACTGGCCAGGACGTGACATTAACCAGGTAAGCTAGTTGAGAACAAGTTCTCATTTACAACTGCGACCTGGCCAAGATAAAGCAAAGCAGTGCGACAGAAACAACACAGAGTTACACATGGAATAAACAACCGTATAGTTAATAACACAATAAATAATAAAAAAATTAAAAAGTCTATATACAGTGTGTTCAAATGGCATGAGGAGGTAAGGTAATAAATATGCCATAGTAGCAAATTAGTTACAATTTAGCAGATTAACACTGGAGTGATCGATGAGCAGATGATGATGAGCAGATGATGGTGTGTAGGTAGTGATATTGGTGTGCAAAAGAGCAGCAAAGTAAATAAAAACAATATGGGGATGAGGTAGGTAGATTGGGTGAGCTATTTACAGATGGACTATGTACAGCTGCAGTGATCGGTTAGCTGCTGAGATAGCTGATGTTTAAAGATAGTGATTTCAGCGATTTTTGTAATTCGTTCCAGTCACTGGCAGCAGAGAACTGGAAAGAAAGGCGGCCAAAGGAGGTGTTGGCTTTGGGTATGACCAGTGAGATATACCTGCTGGAGCATGTGCTACGGGTGGGTGTTGTTATCGTAACCAGTGAGCTGAGATAAGGAGGAGCTTTACCTAGCATAGACTTATAGATGACCTGGAGCCAGTGGGTCTTGCGACGAATATGTAGCGAGGGCCAGCCGACTAGAGCATACAGGTCGCAATGGTGGGTGGTATAAGGCGCTTTGGTAACAAAACGGATGGCACTGTGATAGACTACATCCAGTTTGCTGAGTAGAGTATTGGAAGCTATTTCGTAGATGACATCGCAGAAGTCGAGGGTCGGTAGGATAGTCAGTTTTACTAGGGTAAGTTTGGCGGCGTGAGTGAAGGAGGCTTTGTTGTGAAATAGAAAGCCGATTCTAGATTTGATTTTGGATTAGAGATGTTTGATATGAGTCTGGAAGGAGAGTTTACAGTCTAGTCAGACACCTAGGTATTTGTAGTCCACGTATTCTAGGTCAGAACCGTCCAGAGTAGTGATGCTTGTCGGGCGGGCGGGTGCGGGCAGCGAACGGTTGAAAAGCATGCATTTGGTTTTACTAGCGTTTAAGAGCAGTTGGAGGCCACGGAAGGAGTGTTGTATAGCGTTGAAGCTCATTTGGAGGTTAGTTAACACAGTGTCCAAAGAAGGGCCAGATGTATACAGAATGGTGTCATCTGCGTAGAGGTGGATCAGGGAATCACCAGCAGCAAGAGCGACATCGTTGATATATACAGAGAAAAGTCGGCCCGAAAATTGAACCCTGTGGTACCTGTCAGAGGTCCGGACAACAGGCCCTCCGATTTGACACACTGAACTTTGTCTGAGAAGTAATTGGTGAACCAGGCCAGGCAGTCTTTTGAGAAACCAAGGCTATTGAGTCTGCCGATAAGAATATGGTGATTGACAGAGTCGAAAGCCTTGGCCAAGTCAATGAAGACGGCTGCACAGTACTGTCTTTTATCGATGGCAGTTATGATATTGTTTAGTACCTTGAGCGTGGCTGAGGTGCACCCATGACCAGCTCGGAAACCGGATTGCACAGCAGAGAAGGTACGGTGAGATTCGAAATGGTCAGTGATCTGTTTATTAACTTGGCATTCAAAGACTTTAGAAAGGCAGAGCAGGATGGAAATAGGCCTATAACAGTTTGTGTCTAGAGTGTCACCCCCTTTGAAGAGGGGGATGACCACGGCAGCTTTCCAATCTTTAGGGATCTCGGACGATACGAAGGTTGAGGTTGAACAGAGGTTGAACAGACTGGTAATAGGGGTTGCAACAATGGCGGCGGATAATTTTAGAAAGAGAGGGTCCAGATTGTCTAGCCCAGCTGATTTGTACGGGCACAGGTTTTGCAGCTCTTTCAGAACATCTGCAATCTGGATTTGGGTGATGGAGAAGCTGGGTAGGCTCGGGTAAGTAGCTGCAGGAGGTGCGGAGCAGTTGCCCAGGGTTGGGGTAGCCAGGAGGAAATCATGGCCAGCCGTAGAGAAATGCTTATTTATCGGTGGTGACCGTGTTACCTAGCCTCAGTGCACTGGGCAGCTGGGAGGAGGTGCTCTTGTTCTCCATGGACTTTACAGTGTCCCCAAACTTTTTGGAGTTAGAGCTACAGGACGCAAATTTCTGTTTGAAAAAGCTAGCCTTTGCTTTCCTGACTGACTGTGTGTATTGGTTCCTGACTTCCCTGAACAGTTGCATATCGCGGGGACTATTCGATGCTATTGCAGTCCGCCACAGGATGTTTTTGTGCTGGTCAAGGGCAGTCAGGTCTGGAGTGAACCAAGGGCCATATCTGTTCTTAGTTCTACATTTTTTGAAAGGGGCATGCTTATGATGGTGAGGAAATTACTTTTAAAGAACGACCAGGCATCCTCGACTGACGGGATGAGGTCAATATCCTTCCAGGATACCCGGGCCAGGTCGATTAGAAAGGCCTGCTCGCAGAAGTGTTTTAGGGAGCATTTGACAGTGATGAGGGGTGGTCGTTTGACCGCGGACCCATAGCGGATGCAGGCAATGAGGCAGTGATCGCTGAGATCCTGATTGAAAACAGCAGAGGTGTATTTGGAGGGCAAGTTGGTCAGGATAATATCTATGAGGGTGCCCATGTTTACGGTTTTAGGGTTATACCTGGTGGTTTCCTTGATAGTTTGTGTGAGATTGAGGGCATCTAGCTTAGATTGTAGGACTGCTGGGGTGTTAAGCATATCCCAGTTTAGGTCACCTAACAGAACGAACTCTGAAGATAGATGGGGGCAATCAATTCACATATGGTGTCCAGGGCACAGCTGGGAGCTGAGGGGGGTCAATAACAGGCGGCACCAGTGAGAGACTTATTTCTGGAGAGATGAATTTTTAAAATTAGAAGCTCGAACTGTTTGGGCATAGACCTGGAAAGTATGACAGAACTTTGCAAGCTATCTCTGCAGTAGATTGCAACTCCTCCCCCTTTGGCACTTCTATCTTGACGGAAAATGTTGTAGTTGGGTATGGAAATCTCAGAATTTTTGGTGGCCTTCCTAAGCCAGGATTCGGACATGGCTAGGACATCAGGGTTGGCGGAGTGTGCAAAAGCAGTGAGCAAAACAAACTTAGGGAGGAGGCTTCTGATGTTAACATGCATGAAACCAAGGCTTTTTTGATTACAGAAGTCAACAAATGAGTGTGCCTGGGGACACGCCGGGCCTGGGTTAGCCTCCACATCATCTGAGGAACAGAGGAGGAGTAGGATGAGGGTACGGCTAAAGGCAAGCAAAACTGGCCGTCTAGTGCCTTGGGGAATAGCAATAGCAATACAAACATTAAACTCTAAACTTCCAGTGGTCGGTCAAAAACAGCAAAACCCCTTATGGGATTACTTTGAGTACTTTCTGTCAGATAGAGGTAACAGTACTTGACCCTTCTTACATGTACTACTAAAGTTAAAAAGCATTGGATTGGTGGTAGCATGGACAAGAGAGAGTACCTAACCTAACCTATGACCTGACCCATCATCTTACGTATTCTTATTGTCATGACATCCAACAAATGTAAACACCTGGAGTTAGCTAAACAGCATTGACACTTGGATTGGAACCGGTGCTATGATCAGATGACATGAAAATAGAGATTTTTTGCCACGCACACCAGTGGTGGGATTGGGGTCTAAATAAGGATGCATAAGCAGAAAAGAACCCCATACCTACTGGAAAATATGGTGGTGGGTCTTAGATGTTATGGGTCTTTTTTGCTTTATGGGACAATTTGTATTATTTCTTTTGTACAGTCTTTTTTTCTTATCTTTATCAAGGTTTCCAATCATTTTGGACCTGACTGTACTTTCTGTTCCTAACACTGAAAATAAAACTGAAAATAAACTAAATAAAAACTTGCAAATCAGGTCAGAAAAAGAACTGAAACTAAACAGATTTCCTAATAAAAATGTAATAATGAATCGAAATAAAACACAAAACTATAATAACCTTGGCACACAGACACACTCACTGTTACCAATATGTAATATTCTTCAGCTCAGGAATGGGAACGATAGCTACCTGTGGGAGACACAAAGCCATTTAATGGTGTTTCCAAATGTACAAATACGTATCACAGATGTCTTTGCAGCTGTCCATGCACGCTGTTCGTTATAGTGTGTGTGTGACTGTGAGTACTACACACATTTCATATATATTTATCCTCACAGATGTTCTTTCTGTTTTGTAGTGAATCTACTAGACACATCCTCAATATCAGGAGACTGGGGCTGGCTAACATACCCATCACATGGGGTAAGTATTTCTCCTGTGTGTGTGTGCGTGCGTGCGGGCGGTCGTGTAATCCATCTCAGGACTGAAGCAGAGATACAGTGGAGTAGTGAAGTGTATTAACTAGAACTTTTTCTTGAAAGTGCCAGTAAAGTGTAATAATGACCCACTGGACACAGACGTCAATTCAACGTCTATTTGAAATGAAATGATGTGGAAACAACGATGATTCAACCAGTGTGTGCCCAGTGGTGAAATGCTGTCAATGCATGGAACTGGTACACTGATGTCCTCATTATTCTCCCATCAGCGTCCTTTCCGCCTATCTCGTCAGTCTGACACATTGTTTGATCTCACAATACAGCAAAGAGGAGCGGGAAGACAGAGGCAGAGAGAAGGAGGCGGAGAACAAGGGGAAAGAAGAGGAGACAAGTGTAAAGCACTTTGAGACGCAGTGACAAGTGGGAAGAAATGCGATCCATTTATATAGTTATTGTTAAGAGGCAGAGGGGGAAGATAAAAGACAGAGGAAGAACGACGATGGGGGGAGTGGGGGGGTTGAGCAGGAAAGGATGAAAGGGGATGAATAAGATAAGTAGTAAATGTTGTATATGTAGCAGAAAGAAGAGACCAATAGAACTGGTGCAGGGAGGAGAAGGAGAAGCTAAGGAGAAGAGGGAGGAGAAAGAGAAGTGAAAGAAGAAGCAGGAGAGGAGAGAGCTGGCCCCTGTTTCCTCCTCAGTAAATTAGCATATTGTAACAGTGGGGGATGATGCGTGGGGTATTGAATTAGCCACTCTCAGAGTGATCAGGGCAGTGAGTTGTCCCTGTCCTGCCACACATGCTCACACACACATACACACATACACACACAAACACACACACATGAATGTGCGTTAGAGCTGTCACTTTCCTCTCCACGCTCCTGTCAGAGATGTCACCATGGTGATTTACCCAGCATGCCTCACTCCCCACTGGGACACAATTACCCAATCAACCAATCAGCTCATTGTCTGATGATGTGATTGTTAAGAAACAGACATGAGAAAATAGACTCCTCCGGCTGTAGAGTTGGGCCAGTGGTTCCCAAACTTTTATAGTCCTGTACTCCTTCAAACATTCAACCTCCAGCTGCGTACTCCCTCTAGCACCAGGGTCAGCTCAATCGCAAATGTTGTTTTTTGCCATCATTGTAAGCCTGCCACACACACAAACTATACGATACATTTATTAAACATAAGAATGAGTGTGAGTTTTTGTCACAACCCGGCTCGTGGGAAGTGACAAAGAGCTGTTATAGGACTAGGGCACAAATAATATAATAATAATAATCAATAATTTTGCTCTTTATTTAGCCATCTTACATATAAAACTTTATTTGTTCATCAAAAATTGTGAATAACTCACCACAGGTCAATGAGAAGGGTGTGCTTGAAAGGATGCACATAACTCTGCAATGTTAAGTTGTATTGGAGAGAGTCCGTCTTAAATAATTTTCCACACACAGTCTGTGCCTGTATATAGTTGTTATGCTAGTGAGGGCCGAGAATCCACTCTCACATAGGTATGTGGTTGCAAAGGGCATCAGTGTCTTAACCACGCAATTTCCCAAGACAGGATACTCTGCAGCCCTATCTCGAAATCTGGCAGTGGATTCTGATTAAATTCAATTTTCACAGAATCGCTTGTTGCAATTTCGATGAGGCTCTCTTGTTCAGATATCGGTAAGTGGACTGGAGGCAGGGCATGAAAGGGTTAACGAATCCATTTGCTTGTGTCGTCCATTTCGGGAAGGTACCTGCATAATTGCGCACCCAGCTCATTCAGGTGCTTCGCTATATCACATTTGACATTGTCCGTAAGCTTGAGTTCATTTGCACACAAAAAAATCATACGGCGATAGAAAGACCTGTGTGTTGTCCTCATTAATGCAGACAGAGAAGAGCTCCAACTTAATCATAGCCTCAATGTTGTCCTGCACAGTCCCTGTAATCCTAGATTCAGATCATTCAGGCGAGAAAAAAACATCACCCAGATAGGCCAGTCGTGTGAGAAACTCATCATCATGCAAGCGGTCAGACAAGTGGAAATGATGGTCAGTAAAGAAACTTCAAGCTCATCTCTCAATTCAAAAAAATGTGTCAATACTTTAACCCTTGATAACGCTTGTAAAAGCGTTACATGGTCGCTGCCCATATCATTGCATAATGCAGAAAATACACGAGAGTTCAGGGGCCTTGCTTTAACAAGGTTAACCAGTTTCACTGTTGTGTCCAAAACGTCTTTCAAGCTGTCAGGCATTCCCTTGGCAGCAAGAGCCTCTCGGTGGATGCTGCAGTGTACCCAAGTAGCGTTGGGAGCAACTGCTTGCACGCGCGTTACCACTCCACTATGTCTCCCTGTCATGGCTTTTGCGCCATCAGTACACATACCAACACATCTTGACCACCAAAGTCCATTTGATGTCACAAAGCTATCCAGTACTTTAAAAAATCCTCTCCCGTTGTCCTGATTTCCAGTGGTTTGCAGAAGAGGATGTCTTCCTTAATTGACCCCCCATAAATGTAACAGACATATACCAGGAGCAGTGCCAGGCCCGCCACGTCTGTTGACTCATTAAGCTGTAATGCAAAGAGTTCACTGGCTTGTATGCGAAGCAGTAATTGTTTCAAAACATCTCCTGCCATGTCGCTGATGCATCGTGAAACAGTGTTGTTTGATGAAGGAAATTTCTGTATAGTTTTTTGGGCCTTTTCCTCCAGCATTGTTCCAGCCATATCCACGGCAGCAGGAAGAATTAAGTCCTCCACAATAGTATGGGGCTTGCCTGTCCTAGCCACTCGGTAGCTCACCATATAAGATGCTTCTAGCCCCTTCTTATTAACGGTATCTGTTGCTTTTATACATGTCTTACTACTCAAAAGTTGTCTTAATTCTCGCTCAAAAAACACCTGTGGCCTATTTTTCAAATTGGCATGTTTCATTTCTAAATGTCTGCGCAAGAGAGAAGGTTTCACCCACAAGAGAGTAACGGTTAATGTGATTGGATGTTAATTATTTGACTAGGCTACCTGTATTTGTGTAACGGCTGTCTACGGAAGAAGTGGACCAAAATGCGGCGGAGTTAGGGTTCGTCATTTTTAATGTTACGAACACTATGCAATTAACAAAACAACAAAACTGACAGCCAACACAGTCCTGTCAGGTGCAACAACAGTGACAAGCACACTTACCCACACCACACAACGGAAACGTAGGCAACTTATGTGTGACTCCCAATCAACCACAACCCTCTACAGCTGTGCTTGATTGGAAGTCACACGGCCAAAATTAAATGAAACAATAAAACACTTACTCCCTTCTGCCACGTCCTGACCCAACTACACCCTCTACTGGTCAGGACGTGACAGTACCCCCCCCCTCAAGGTGCAGACCCCGGGATGCACCTAAAAAAAGGAAAACACAAAAAAAATCCCCAACAAAAAGGAACACCTAAACAATAAGGGAGGGAAGGGAGGGTGGCTGCCGTCACCGACGGCACTGTGCTACACCCTCCCTCCCCAACCCACCTATCCTGGAGGTGGCTCAGGTGCAGGACGTGGACCTCGCTCCACCTTCGGCGTCGCCCACTCTGTTGGCGCCGATCGCTGCGCCGGGCAGACGGGCCACTCGGGCTGACCCTGGCAGACGGACCACTCGGGCTGGGTCGGAAGGCATGCGGGCCACTCGGGCTGGGCCGGAAGGCATGCGGGCCACTCGGGCTGGGCCGGAAGGCATGCGGGCCACTCGGGCTGGGCCGGAAGGCATGCGGGCCACTCGGGCTGGGCCGGAAGGCATGCGGGCCACTCGGGCTGGGCCGGAAGGCATGCGGGCCACTCGGGCTGGGCCGGAAGGCATGCGGGCCACTCGGGCTGGGCCGGAAGGCATGCGGGCCACTCGGGCTGGGCCGGAAGGCATGCGGACCACTCGGGCTGGGCCGGAGGGCAGGAGGACCACTCGGGCTGGACCGGAGGGCAGGAGGACCACTCGGGCTGGACCGGAGGGCAGGAGGACCACTCGGGCTGATCCTGACAGGCCGGGCACCCTGGCAGATCAGGGCAGGCGGGCACCTCTGGCAGAACAGGGCAGTCCGGCCACTCCGGCAGAACAGGGCAGTCCGGCCACTCCGGCAGAACAGGGCAGTCCGGCCACTCCGGCAGAACAGGGCAGTCCGGCCACTCCGGCAGAACAGGGCAGTCCGGCCACTCCGGCAGAACAGGGCAGTCCGTCCACTCCGGCAGAACAGGGCAGTCCGGCCACTCTGGCAGAACAGGGCAGTCCGGCCACTCTGGCAGAACAGGGCAGTCCGGCCACTCTGGCAGAACAGGGCAGTCCGGCCACTCTGGCAGAACAGGGCAGTCCGGCCACTCTGGCAGTTCAGGGCAGTCCGGCCACTCTGGCAGTTCAGGGCAGTCCGGCCACTCTGGCAGTTCAGGGCAGTCTGGCCCCTCCGGCAGTTCAGGGCAGTCTGGCCACTCCGGCAGTTCAGGGCAGTCTGGCCACTCCGGCAGTTCAGGGCAGTCTGACCTCTCTGGCGACTGTTGACTGGCGGGCAGCTCTGACGACTGTTGACTGGCGGGCAGCTCTGACGACTGTTGACTGGCGGGCAGCTCTGACGACTGTTGACTGGCGGGCAGCTCCGACTCAGGATTCACCAGGCTGGGGAGACATAACGGAGGCCTGGCTTGAGGAGGTGGCACAGGAGAGACCAGGGTGGAGAGACCCACTGGAGGACCGGTCCGTGGAGGAGACACGGGCTTGACCAGGATAGGGAGATCCACTGGAGGACTGGTCCGTGGAGGAGACACGGGCTTGACCAGGATAGAGAGACCCACTGGAGTACTGGTCCGTGGAGGAGGCACGGGCTTGACCAGGATAGGGAGACCCACTGGAGGACTGGTCTGTGGAGGAGACACGGGTTTGACCAGGATAGGGAGACCCACTGGAGGACTGGTCCGTGGAGGAGACACGGGCTTGACCAGGATAGAGAGACCCACTGGAGTACTGGTCCGTGGAGGAGGCACGGGCTTGACCAGGATAGGAAGACATGCAGGAGGCTTGGTTCTGGGCGTAGGTACAGGATGTGCAGGGCTGGGAAGACATGGAGGAGGCCTGTTTCTGGGCGCAGGCACAGTCTTTACCAGACAACCAGCACGCACCTCAGGACGAGTATGGAGAGCTGCCTCAGGTGACATCATACCCACGACACGCTCATTAGGGCGAATGCCGTACTTTATGCACCACACTAGCAGCTCTCTCATCTCTCTCTCTCCTAATTTTCCCATTAACCCCGTCACAGTCTCTGTCTCATAGCCCTCGCTCACCTCCAATGTCATCCCGACTGGCTCTGGTTCCGACCTCAGCTCCACCGACTGTCCCGTGTGCCCCCCCCAAAAAAAATATTGGGGCTGCCTCTCGCGCTCGTTGCGCTCTCTCTCCTCGTAGTATCGCCTCTCCGCTCTCGCCGCTTCAATCTCCCACTGCGGGAGGCGATAATCCCCAGCCTGAGTCCATGGTCCCTCTCCGTCCAGGATCTGTTCCCATGTCCATTTGTCCATAACGCAGTAGTCCTGCTGCTCCTTCCTCTTCCGCCGCTTGGTCCTGGTTTGGTGGGTAATTCTGTAACGGCTGTCTACGGAAGAAGTGGACCAAAATGCGGCGGAGTTAGGGTTCGTCATTTTTAATGTTACGAACACTATGCAATTAACAAAACAACAAAACTGACAGCCAACACAGTCCTGTCAGGTGCAACAACAGTGACAAGCACACTTACCCACACCACACAACGGAAACGTAGGCAACTTATGTGTGACTCCCAATCAACCACAACCCTCTACAGCTGTGCTTGATTGGAAGTCACACGGCCAAAATTAAATGAAACAATAAAACACTTACTCCCTTCTGCCACGTCCTGACCCAACTACACCCTCTACTGGTCAGGACGTGACAATTTGACATTGTGCTGTTATTTTGATGAACACTAATTGGTTTAATTATATTTTGGCAGTGAATTAAAGGCTACTCAGGTGAGGGAAAAAACTCACCCAAATGTTGGAATATATAAATGTACTGTTTGAATTTTTTATTTTCTATGTGAATCACATTTTTATTTTGCTTACCCCCGACGGACTACCTGAGTTGGGCAAACTCTGTGAGATGTCAGTTTGAAGTTGGCATAAACGTTCCAAGACAACTATCAAGCGATGAAATCGAATAAAATGTTTGTCAGGTGCGTCGTAAAAGCTAGACCAAGGCGCAGCGGGTATCATGCTCATCTTTATTTATAGTATAAGAGAACACTTAAACAAAATATAAACGAACGCCAAACAACAGTTCCGTAAGGACACAAGCACTATACGAAAAACAACCACCCACAAAACCCAAAGGAAAACAGGCTGCCTAAGTATGGCTTCCAATCAGAGACAACGAAAGACACCTGCCTCTGATTGGAAACCCCACTCGGCAAACCTGGAAAATGGATCATAGAAAATGAAAACTAGAACCAAAATCCCCTAGACAAAAAACCACAAAACAAACACCCCCTGCCACGCCCTGACCAACTACAATGACAAATAACCCCTTTTCTGGCCAGGACGTGACAGTACCCCCCCCCCCCCCCCCCTCCAAAGGTGCAGACCCCGAATGCACCTCAAAACAAAACCCACAAAAACCACCCCAAACCTAAAGGGAGGGAAAGGAGGGTGGCCACCGTCAACGACGGTTCTTGTGCTTCACCCCCCCCCTTCCCAATCCTCCCACCACGGAGGTGGCTCTGGCTCTGGCCGCAGCTCCGGACTGGAGGGCGACTCTGGCAGCTCCGGACTGGCGGGCGACTCTGGCAGCTCCGGACTGGCGGGCGACTCTGGCAGCTCCGGACTGGCGGGCGACTCTGGCAGCTCCGGACTGGCGGGCAACTCTGCCAGGGGCCTGGATCTGGGCACAGGCACAGGATTCAACATGCTGGGGAGACATGCAAGAGGCCTGGCTCTGGGACCAGGCACAGGATTCACCAGGCTGGGGAGACATGCAGGAGGCCTGGCTCTGGGAGCAGGCACAGGACTCACCAGGCTGGGGAGACATGCAGGAGGCCTGGCTCTGGGAGCGGCACCGGATAGACCGGGTCCTGGAGACGCACTGGAGGTCTGGAGCGCACGGCCTGCACAACCCGTCCTGACTGAGTTGTCACTGTAGCCCGGCACGGGCGAAGCGCTGGCACAGGGCGAACTGGGCTGTGCTGGAGATTGAGGGCTGCCGTGCGTAGAGCAGGCGCAGGGTAGGCTGGACCTAGGAGACGCATTGGTGGCCAGATGTGCTGCGCCGGCGCACTTCTCCCTGGCTGGATGCCCACTCTAGCACGGCACTTGCGGGGGGCTGGTATCGACCGCACCGGACTGTGTGTGCAGATGGGCGAGACCGTGCGCACTTCCGCATAGCACGGTGCTCTCCACATCAACCGCTCCCCACGGTAAGCACGGGGAGGTGCCTCAGGTCTATTGCCTGACTCCGCCAATCTCCCCGTGTGCCCCCCCCCCCCAAAAAAAAAAATTGGGGGCTGCCTGTCAGGCTCCTGTAGCTGACTTAACTTCTCCTCCCAGAATCGCCGTTTCGCCTTCCAAGTCCATTTTTCTCCACTCTTCCCCTGCTCCTTACCCCGCTGCTTGGTCTTCTTTAGGTGGGTGGTTCTGTCAGGTGCGTCGTTAAAGCTAGACCAAGGCGCAGCGGGTATCATGCTCATCTTCTTTATTTATAGTATAAGAGAACACTTAAACAAAATATAAACAAATGCCAAACAACAGTTCTGTAAGGACACAAGCACTATACGAAAAACAACCACCCACAAAACCCAAAGGAAAACAGGCTGCCTAAGTATGGCTTCCAATCAGAGACAACGAAAGACACCTGCCTCTGATTGGAAACCACACTCGGCAAACCTGGAAAACGGAACATAGAAAATGAAAACTAGAACCAAAATCCCCTAGACAAAAAACCCCAAAACACAACACAAACACTCCCTGCAACGCCCTGACCAACTACAATGACAAATAACCCCTTTTCTGGCCAGGACGTGACAATGTTATTGGTCACATATTCATATTTAGCAGATGTTATTGCGGATGTAGCGAAATGCTTGTGTTGCTAGCTCCAACAGTGCAGCAATATTTAACAACTCACAACAATACACACAAATCTAAAAGTAAAATAATGGAATTAAGAAATATATAAATATTAGGATGAGCAATGTCGGAGTGGCATTGACTAAAATACAGTAGAAAAGAATACAGTATATAATATGAAATGAGTAAAGCAGTATGTATACATTATTAAAGTGACTAGTGTTCCATTATTAAAGTGACCAGTGATTCCATGTCTATGTATATAGGGTAGCAGCCTCTAAGGTGCAGGGTTGAGTGGTAGCCGGCTAGTGATGGCTATTTAACAGTCACATGGCCTTGAGATAGAAGCTGTTTTTCAGATAGGGAGTTCTACTCCGCATCACATATGTTATGTAAATCTCATCTCAGTGGTGAAAATACCCTTAAAAGCTCAGTTTAAGAAGGCTCTTAGAAAGCTCTTAGTCAGAACCATAGCAGTGCTTAGCAGAGACCTCTCTACCGCACGTATCTGCACTCAAGACTTTAGAAAAAGGGTAATTCAAAAATGTGAGGTATAATGAAAATGTACTGGATCATTTGATTTGATTTGACAGATGTGAGGATTTATCTTGATATTCCTCACTTGGTATTCCATGAATTCCTATGTATGTGTTCACATCCCTGCAGTGGCATGTTTATTGTGATGCCTCTCACACATGGGGTTCTGTATGTGTGTGAGGAATAAATAAACTGCAGGAATAGAAGGACAGAAAGAGATGACTGGCAGAAAATGTAACTGATAGTATGGGAATGCATATATATGTGGACATTTCTGTGTTTCGGTGTGTGTGTGTGTGTGTGTGTGTGTGTGTGTGTGTGTGTGTGTGTGTGTGTGTGTGTGTGTGTTTTTGGTGTGTGTGTGTGTGTGTGTGTTTTGGTGTGTGTGTGTGTGTGTGTGTGTGTGTGTGTGTGTGTGTGTGTGTGTGTGTGTGTGTGTGTGTGTGTGTGTGTGTGTGTGTGTGTGTGTGTGTTGGCAGTAGTGGTGAGTTGCTGAGCTGTGGTAGCATTGCCCTTGTGGAGGGAAGGCTCTCCCCCATGGGATCTGTGATAAACGGGAGTCATGACAGCTTCTGTAACGAAGAAGACTGATAGGCCACTACACACACACACACACAAACACACACACACACACACACACACACACACACACACACACACACACACACACACACACACACACACACACACACACACACACACACACACACACACACACACACACACACACACACACACACACACACACACAGGGTCACAGGCTCACATAAAGACAAAACTCTGGTAATTTTGCTACTCTGATGGTGTATGAAATGTTCCACCCAGCAACACCAGTTTTCTGTCATCTCATTTTTTACTTTGACCTCTCATCAGGCTTTAGAAACCCTCTGATGAAGAGAGAGAGAGAGAGAGAAAGAGAGACAGAGAGAGAGAGAGAGAAAGAGAGACAAAGAGAGAGAGAGAGAGAGAGAGAGAGAGAGAGAGAGAGAGAGAGAGAGAGAGAGAGAGATTGAGAGAGAAAGAGACTATGGACAGAGAGTGAGGTGTGCAGAGATAGAGACGTATCCCACTGCCTATAGGAAAAGAAATAACAGCAGCAATGGCTGGGCTGCTGGTAGATTAGTCTGTGTGTATGTGTGCGCGTGTCTGTGTCTGCGCACGTACATGTGTGTGTGCACGTGCGTGTGTGTCTGGTTTGTGTGTGTGTGTGTTTGTGTTACTGGGTTTGTGGTATGGATTAAAATTGTCTCCCTGCTGCTCATCGATTGTGAAATCCTGGACAGGCCTAGGAAGAGACAGAGAGAAAGAGAGGGGAGGGGAAAGAGAGCATACCGATGTGTGTGTGAGCGCCAGTCAGAGATGAAGGGAAGGAGAGAGGGAGCGATGGCGAGGTAAGCACTGGAGAGATAGAGGAAGAGGGGAACGTTCCAAAGCTTGTGGCTGACTGTGTGTCCAGGAAACATGAAGCGTAGAATGCGTATAGAACAGCCAAAGTGTGAACACTATCTTACACTTCCGCAGAGAGGAGAAGGGAATGGTTGATGTTCAGTATGGTAGGCTACATACCCGTAGAAAGAGGACAGAAAAAGATAACCTCAGAATGGAGATATCAGGTGCATGGAAAAGACTGGGCGTAATATCTAGATTGACAGGAGAAAGGTCTTAAAATACATTTTATCAGGACTGACGATGGGACATATGACAAACTGTAATAGACTGCTGATTAGCCCTGTGTGTGTGTGTGTGTGTGTGTGTGTGTGTGTGTGTGTGTGTGTGTGTGTGTGTGTGTGTGTGTGTGTGTGTGTGTGTGTGTGTGTGTGTGTGTGTGTGTGTGTGTGTGTGTGTGTGAGTGTGCGTGTGCGTGACAGATTGAGAGGCCTTTTATTAGCGCCCCTAGCTCTCCCCCCTGTCTGCGGCTCATTTATATGACATCATGAGGTATCACGCCTCCCCGTCAGGGGGCCTCCTTCTATCCAATTTAGTCAGGCTGCACTGAGGACGCCCGTGGGCAGCCCCAGGAGCCGCAGAGAGCTGCAAAACTCTCTCTCACACACACACACCACACACACATACACACACAGATGTCAGGAGCCATCAGGCAGAGCAGGAAGACTTTATTATCTTGCTGTCCACTCCTTATCGGTCATGACAGGTTCATCCACCGGCCGCCCCATGATGCGATCGATACCACTGACAGGACTGTGTGTGTGTGTGTGTGTGTGTGTGTGTGTGTGTGTGTGTGTGTGTGTGTGTGTGTGTGTGTGTGTGTGTGTGTGTGTGTGTGTGTGTGTGTGTGTGTGTGTGTGGGTGTGGGTGTGGGTGTTTGTTTGTGAAGAGCGGGGGTGATGAACTCGCAAAGCAAAAACGATGATTTGCCCAAGTGTCAAAAACCCACGAACCCCCACAGTCATTATCATCACACACATGCTATTTGTATCTTTCTCATACAGACAGACAGACAGACAGACAGACAGACAGACAGACAGACAGACAGACAGACAGACAGACAGACACGATTTGAGGCACACACACCACACACACACACACACACACACACACACACACACACACACACACACACACACACACACACACACACACACACACACACACACACACACACACACACACACACACACACACAGAGAGAGAAGCCCCCAACAGTCTGAAGCAGGTGCAGTTGTTACCTGAAACAGTGTGTGATTGATGGGACAGTACAGATGGATCCTGCCAAAACACAGGTCTGACACACGCGCGTGCGCGCACACACACACGCGCACACACACACACACACATTCGGACTAGCCGAGAGAGAGAGAGAGAGAGAGAGCGAGAGCGAACGAAGGGGATAGAGACCTGAGAGAGAGGGAACATGGCAGAAAAATGGAACACAAGAGAGAAGCGTGACCTTTCATTATAGAAAACGTATAGCTTCCTGAATATTGTCAATAGCAGTGTACAGTACAAACAGTGTTTTCAATCAATCATCAGGCCTGTTTTATAGACCATATAGAGCAAGTTTCTCTGAAATGGGCTTGGATCGTGAGAGCTTTAAGGCTGAGATTAGGTTATCTATATCTAAAGAATAGACACACACACACACAGACACAGACACAGACACAGACACACACACAGACACACACACACGCACACGCACACACACACACACACACACACACACACACACACACACACACACACACACACACACACACAGACACACACACACACACACACAGACACAGACACACACACAGACACACACACACACACACACACACACACACACACACACACACACACACACACACACACACACACACAGACACACACACAGACACAGACACACACAGACAGACACACACACACACAAAGAAACTGGATATCAGAGTCACACCATTACACCTTCTACCGCATTGATATTAGACCTGTGCAATTAATGTTATCGCTGTCACCATGCCCACACAGAGATTAGTTTATCCATATCTATAGAATAGAGAATGCCAAGAGTGTGCAAAGCTGTCATCAAGGCAAAGAGTGGCCACTTTGAAGAATCTAAAATCTAAAATATATTTTAATTTGTTCAACACTTTTTTTGTTACTACATGATTGGGAAACAAAAGACAGAGGGAGGGACAACTACGTACATGTTATTTCATAGTTTTGATGTCTTCACTATTATTCTACAATGTGGAAAATAGTCAAATTAAGAAAAACCCTTGAACGAGCACTGTAGGTGTGTCCACATTTTTTGACTGGTACTGTATGCCTCATCACAATTCTGTCTCGGAGATCTACGCACAGTTCCTTGGACTTCATGGTATAGTTTCTGCTCTGACATGCACTGTCCACTGTGGGACCTTATATAGACAGGTCTGTTTCTTAATAAATCAGTTTGAACAATTGAATTGGTCACATGTGGACTCCAATGAAGTTGTAGTGACATCTCAAGGATGATCAAAGGAAATTGGATCCACCTGAACTCAATTTGGAGTGTCGTAGCAAAGGGGGTGTGAATTCTTATGTATATTAGATATTTCATTTTCAATACATTTCACTTTGTCATTATGGGGTACTGTGTTTAGATGGGTGAAATAAAAACGATTTAATCCATTTTGAATTCAGAATGTAACAAAAAATTGTGGAATAAGTCAAAGGGTATGAATACTTTCTGAAGGCACTCTATCTGCCACTTCTTCTTTCTCGCTCCCTCCCTCTGTCTTTTTTTCCCAATCCCCCTTTCCTTCTCTCTCTGTCTGACACTCTCTCTTTCATCATCTCTCCATCTTTCTCTCCCTTTCTCACTTTCTCTCTCCCCCTCCCTCTATTATTTTCCTTTCCTCTCTCCCTTTCCCGCTCATTCTCTCTTTCATTCTTTCTCTCACCATTTCTCTCGCTGTCAGTCTGTCTCTCTCTGTCTTTCTATCCCTCTCTCTTTAACTGACTTAAAGGGTTATTCCATGCCACACACTAATCTGAAATTAAATCTCTCTAAGAGCAGAGAGTATTTTTCTCTGTGGTTTCTATCCTCTGTGATGGAACCTATGTGTTTCTGCAGACTCAAATAAAATACATTTTTTTTGCCACATGCTTCATAAACAACAGGTGCAGACTAACTGTGAAATGCTTACTTACGGGCCCTCCCAACAATGCAGAGAGAAAGAAAATGGAGAAATAATAGAAAAGTAAAACACGTAATAATAAATACACAATGAGTAACGATAACTTGGCTATATACACGGGGTACCAGTACCGAGTCGACGTGCAGTGGTACGAGGTAATTGAAGTAGATATGTACAGTACATATAACTAGGAAAAACAAATAGTAGCAGCAGCGTATGTGACGACTCAAAAAAGGCTGTGGAAGCTTTGATGACACTGAGCAGGATTCTGACTGTTAGGGCTGGTCTTTGGGTGACAAGTGTACTAAACGTGACTCTACTTCTGACTCATCCGCTACGAGGGGATTGGGAATGGATGTTATACAGACATCTTGAAAGTGTGCCATATTCACTCTCCTTCTGACGGTGTATGTACAGTGACTTTAGAAAGTACTCACGCCCCTTGACTCTTTCCACATTTTGTTGTGTTACAGCCTGAATTTAAAATCGATTAAACTTAGATTTTTTGGTCACTGGCCTACATACAATACCCCATAATGTCAAAGTGGAATTCTGTTGTTCAACATTTTTACAAATTAATTTTAAATGAAAAGCTGAAATGTCTGGAGTCAGTAAGTATTCAACCCCTTTGTTATGGCAAGCCGACATAAGTTCAGGAGTAAAACAATTGTTAACAAGTCACATAATAAGTTGTATGGAGTCTCTGTGTGCAATGATAGTGTTTAACATGATTTTGAATGACTATCTCATCTTATACAATAATCTGTAAGGTCCCTCGGTCGGGCAGTGAATTTCAAACACAAATCCAACCACAAAGACCGGAGGTTTTCTAATGCCTCACAAAGAAGAGCACCTATAGGTAGAACAAAAAAAAACAGACATTGAAAATCCCTTTAAGCATGGTGACGTTATTAATTACACTTTCGATGGTGTATCAATACACTCAATAACTACAAATATACAGGCGTCCTTCATAACTCAGTTGCCGGAGAGGATGGAAACCGCTCAGGGATTTCACCATGAGGCCAATGGTGACTTTAAAACACTTACAGAGTTTAATGTCTGTGATAGGAGAAAACTGAGGAAGGATCAACAACAATGTAGTTACTCCACAATACTAACCTAATTGACAGAGTGAAAAGAAGGAAGCCTGTGGAGAATACAAGTATTCCAAAACATGCATCCTTGCAACAAGCAACTAAAGTAATGCTTTTTGTCCTGAATACAAAGTGTTATGTTTGGAGCAAATCCAAGTATCACTCTCTAAGCACGCTCTCTAAGCACAGGCAAAATCCCTGAGGAAAACCTGGTTTATTCTGCTTTCCTCCAAACATTGGGAGATCAATTCACCTTTCAGCAGGACAATAACCTAAAACACAAGGCCAAATCTACACTGGAGTTGTTTACCAAGAAGACGGTGAACATTCCTGAGTAGCCGAGTTACAGTTTTGACTTAAGTCTACTTGAAAATCTATGGCAAGACCTGAAAATAGTTGTCTAGCAATGATTAAGAACCAATTTGACAGAGCTTTTCTTTTTTTATAAAGGGCAAATGTTGCACAATTCAGGAGTGGATGTGAATACTTACGTAAATGAGATATTTCTGTATTTCTATTTCAATAAATTAGCAAACATTTCTAAAAACATGTTTTGAGGCTGTAGGTCAAGAGGTATGAATACTTTCTGAATGCACTGGTAGGTGCTCATTGTCCTTCTGACAATCTGTAGTTATTCACTCTCACACTCTATTCACTTCCTGTAATCCTTTTCTCTCACTATGTGTAGGTACTCACTCGCTCTCACTGTGTAGGTGATCAGTCTCTTTAGACTGGGTCCTCACTCTTTCTGACAATCTGTGTAGGTATTTTCTCTCTCCCTCTTTCTCTTTCTATTTCTCTCTCTTTCTCGCTCACTCTCCTTGGTGCACACTATACTGTGTATCTATACCAGTACTGCTGTTCTGTCAGGCAGATGGACAGATATAGTGTTTCTCAGTATTAGATCTCATCACAGTGCCTTTGTGTTGCGTTTGTTACCGCTCATCTCCTCCTCTCAGTCACTTAGACAGCACAAGCCTAGCTCTTTGTGCTTAAAGGGATTCTTTCACTTAAATGGAAATGCTAAATTACTTGGAATAAAACGAAGGCATGAAAGAATACAATCCAAGGCAGAAAAAGAAGAAGGATGAATCAGAGATATTATGATTATAGATCAGAAGTGTAATAATTCCTTCAAAATATCGCCTGTGGTTCTATGTGGTTACAAATGTACTGTATGTCTGTGGTTCTATGTGGTTATACATGTACTGTATGTCTGTGGTTCTATGTGGTTATACATGTACTGTATGTCTGGTTCTATGTGGTTATACATGTACTGTATGTCTGTGGTTCTATGTGGTTATACATGTACTGTATGTCTGTGGTTCTATGTGGTTATACATGTACTGTATGTCTGTGGTTCTATGTGGTTATACATGTACTGTATGTCTGGTTCTATGTGGTTATACATGTACTGTATGTCTGTGGTTCTATGTGGTTATACATGTACTGTATGTCTGTGGTTCTATGTGGTTATACATGTACTGTATGTCTGTGGTTCTATGTGGTTATACATGTACTGTATGTCTGTGGTTCTATGTGGTTATACATGTACTGTATGTCTGTGGTTCTATGTGGTTATACATGTACTGTATGTCTGGTTCTATGTGGTTATACATGTACTGTATGTCTGGTTCTATGTGGTTATACATGTACTGTATGTCTGTGGTTCTATGTGGTTATACATGTACTGTATGTCTGTGGTTCTATGTGGTTATACATGTACTGTATGTCTGTGGTTCTATGTGGTTATACATGTACTGTATGTCTGTGGTTCTATGTGGTTATACATGTACTGTATGTCTGGTTCTATGTGGTTATACATGTACTGTATGTCTGGTTCTATGTGGTTATACATGTACTGTATGTCTGGTTCTATGTGGTTATACATGTACTGTATGTCTGTGGTTCTATGTGGTTATACATGTACTGTATGTCTGTGGTTCTATGTGGTTATACATGTACTGTATGTCTGTGGTTCTATGTGGTTATACATGTACTGTATGTCTGTGTCTCTGGTGCACCATGCTTAATCTTTATTGAAACACAAGCACATGTTGATGTTGTTGTGTAATATAGATACAATGTTAGTGTCAACAAAAGTAATTTAGTGAGCTGACAGTGTGTATCTGTGTGTGCGTGTGCGTGTGCGTGTGCGTGTGCGTGTGCGCGTGCGCGTGCGTGTGCGTGTGTGTGTGTGTGTGTGTGTGTGTGTGTGTGTGTGTGTGTGTGTGTGTGTGTGTGTGTGCGTGTGTGCGTGTGAAAGAGAGAGAGGGAATGGGACAAGTGTATTGTCTGTGGATGCCACATCTGATGTATCCTGATGGGAAATTGTCTGGGTTGGCAGGCAGGAAATGTTCTCTCTCTCTCAAAAACACAGCACCACTCGTCTCTGTGGCCATGTATATATGTTTTGTCGTGGCGATAGTCATCTCATCTCCCTGTTACTTAGGCAAACAAACAGTCCATGGAACACTCAGTGGAGCTGACAGCAGCCAGTCTCTTTAACCCTTTATCCTACTGTCACAACATATAGCCTTCTCATTTATCCCGTACGGCTCATAATCTATTCACATCACTGTCTCTTTAACCCTTTATCCTACTGTCACAACATATAGCCTTCTCATTTATCCCGTACGGCTCATAATCTATTCACATCACTGTCTCTTTAACCCTTTATCCTACTGTCACAACATATAGCCTTCTCATTTATCCCGTACGGCTCATAATCTATTCACATCACTGTCTCTTTAACCCTTTATCCTACTGTCACAACATATAGCCTTCTCATTTATCCCGTACGGCTCATAATCTATTCACATCACTGGTTCTCAAAGTGTCACAAACGTGCCAAGGAACCGCCCCAGGTGTGTCTGATTCATTATGTGAAAACACCCTTCTGCTCGAAGTTCTCTCCCGCAGAAATATGCATTTCCCAAGTAAAGAAGAGTGTGAAAGAAGATGCTAATGGGAAGGAGGGATAATGAGAGAGATAGAGAGGTCCTAGATCGGCTAATTAGAGCAGGGCTTCATGAGTTCAAGGACGATTTTAATTTAGCAGATAAGATGAGGGGAGGAGGGTGTGAAAGGGGTGAGACGGGTGAGACTTCCAAGATCTTAATTACTGCATTGATTTCTCTGTGGTGCTGCCTCGGGGGAGGAGGGGTGAGGAGGGAGGTGGTGGGTCTCTTTGGGAAGCCCAGTCTTCTTAGCTGGAGCCAAGTTCATTTGACTCCGGCCAAAAGCTCTGCCCAGGTCAACTCTTTCCCTTTCAATTACTCAGACACTCACATAATGCATTCAGCTCAGGAGGAACCCGCTAAGCCCCAGGGATGGACACACACGCATGCACACTCTCGCTCTCTTTCTCTCTCTCTTCTCACTCTCTCTCTCCCTCTCTCTTTTATTCTCTAGACTCTCTAGATTCTCAAACTGTTACATGAAAATAATAATTTTTGCTAACCGTTGAGGAATTCTATCAAATAGGACAAAAACCACCTCCCAACCTCATTGTCAATTACCCTGTTTGACCTGGGTTCTACATCTAGATCTCTTGAACGTTTTGAAGTAGGAACAGGCCTACATTTGAATGCGGACTTGGAATAGTACTTTGTCTGTAGCACTGTGTGTGTCCGTGGTTGTGTCTGTGTTTAGTAGCAGCAGTTTGGGGCAGTCCCGCTCCTCATGTGCTGAAATAGCAGTGGGCTGGATTTGAACCCATGCTGCAGTGGTATATATGTTATCTGGAGGCAACCTTAAAGGCCCACTGCAGTCAAAAACATGATTTGCCAAGGTTTTATATTTATTTCCTCATTATGAGGTTAGAATAATGCTGTGAAATTGCGAAAATTATGATAATACCTTTTTAGTATAGGAGCTGTGTGAAAAGACTGCCTGAAATTTCAGCATGTTTTGGTGGAATGGAGTTTTGGCCTGCCTGGTGACATAACCAGGAAATAAATTAGATAATAAACCAATAAGAATGAGTTCCAAATCTCTCTGCCAATGACAGCTAATTTTCAGTTTTCCCCTCCCCACTTAGACCACTCCCAGACAGCCCTAGCAAAATTCTTGCTTGAGAAATTGCTCTTTGCTAAGAACCTATTTTTGTTTATTTTTTACAATTTTAATTGAAAACAATCACAGTAAGGTACTTCATTGATACCCAGAAATGATTTTATATTGAGAAAAAACAGCTGCATTGGACCTTTATGCTTGACTCACAGTCAGTCCACTATTCCTGGTCACAGCTGGATAGAGGCAGGCACGAGCGCACGAATACCAGGGGTTATGAGTTAATTGGCAGCAGAAAGCCTGTACACCCCTATCTAGGTGTCATTACAGTAATCTACAGGTGTGTGGATGAAAACCTCTCTGTCATGACTTGTAGCTACTGCTTGTGTTCCCTCTAGACAGCTAGGCTAATCATAACACATTTATCTTTTTATTTGTATTTAACTAGGTAAGTCAATTAAGAACTAATTCTTATTCACAATGACGGCCTACCCCAGCCAAATCCGGACAGCGCTGGGCCAATTGTGCAGCGCCCTATGGGACTCCCAATCACGGGCGGATGTGATTCCGCCTGGATTCGAATCAGGGACTGTAGTGTCGCCTCTTGCGCTGAGATGCAGTGCCTTAGACCGCTGCGCCACCCGGGAGCCATAACAGTAATTCCATATAACGCATACATTATACTAAGAGAAAGCATTGATGCATTGAGTCGCTAGAGCGCAATGAGCCAAGTAAAGCCCCCTCGGCCAAACCCTCCCCTAACCCGGATGACGCTGGGCCAATTATACAGTGGAACATCCTGCTTTTAGAGAGTGAATGTTGTTGTGTATCAAACACAGAGTGACATACCGCGCGTTACGGAAATAGTCACTTAGAGCTGATATGCAATTGATATGCCCGTTGTATAGATGTCTGACTCCATATTACAACACAAACAACACTGTCACAGACACAATGTGTTTCTGACTGATGCTATTACTGGGAGCTGTGGATGTAAGCATAACCATGCTGTTACTGTAGCAGATCTGCCTGACTTACATGGCTGTTCATCCTATGATGCTACTCAGCCTGCACTGTTTTATACAAGTTTTCTGGAACAAGTCATGAATATATTTTGTTTCAGAGAAAACAAATTTCAATCTAAATATATTTTAGTAACTACTTACACAGAAAATGGAGTGTGGGTATTCTCTACACTTGATTGAACAGGACTGTTTCCCTCTCCCTTCTTGTCTAACTTTTTCTCTTAACCCCTCACCCCTCTCTCTCCCTCCTGCATCTTCCTCTCCTCTTCCTGCAGTGGGATTCCATCAATGAGATGGATGAGTATTTCAGCCCCATCCACACGTACCAGGTGTGTAACGTGATGAGTCCCAGTCAGAACAACTGGCTGAGGACAGGCTGGATCGCTCGTGATGGAGCCAGGAGGATCTACATTGAGGTCAAGTTCACCCTCCGGGACTGTAACAGCATGCCTGGAGTACTGGGAACCTGCAAGGTACGAGATGGAGGGGGGAAAGAGTAAGACAGATGGAGAGGGGGAGAAGATTTAGACAAGGATTCACCAACTTCCCCCATTTATTTATTTTTATTGTTGGACATTAAGAATGTAAAAACACCAGCAAATCAGCTCCAAGTGGTTTTAATGTTGGAAAGACTGTATGTTCCAAAGTATTCCCTCACATAACAGAGAGATCTACACAAAGTATACAAAACATTAAGAACACCGGCTCTTTCCATGACATAGACTGTCCAGGTGAATCCCTTATTGATGTCACCTGTTAAATCCACTTCCATCAGTGCAGATCAGTAGTTCCAAAACTTTTTATAGTCCTTCAAACATTTAACCTCCAGCTGCGTACTCCCTCTAGCACCAGGGTCAGCTCAATCTCAAATGTAGTTTTTTGCCATCATTGTAAGCCTGCCACACACACTATACGATACATTTATTAAACATAAGAATGAGTGTGAGTTTTTGTCACAACCCGGCTCGTGGGAAGTGACTAAGAGCTCTCATAGGACTAGGGCACAAATAATAATATAATAATAATAATCAATAATTTTGCTCTTTATTTAGCCATCTTACATATAAAACCTTATTTGCTCATCAAAAATGGTGAATAACTCACCACAGGTCAATGAGAAGGGTGTGCTTGAAAGGATGCACATAACTCTGCAATGCTGAGTTGTATTGGAGAGAGTCTTCGTCTTAAATCATTTTCCACACACAGTCTTTCCCTGTATATAGTTGTTATGCTAGTGAGGGCCAAGAATCCACTCTCACATAGGTATGTGGTTGCAAAGGGCATCAGTGTCTTAACAGCGCGATTTGCCAAGGCAAGAAACTATGAGCGCAGCGCTATCCAGAAATCTAGCAGTGGATTCTGATTAAATTCAATTTTCACAGAACCGCTTGTTGCAATTTCGATGAGGCTCTCTTGTTCAGATATCGGTAAGTGGACTGGAGGCAGGGCAGGAAAGGGATAACGAATCCAGTTGTTTGTGTCGTCCGCTTCGGGAAAGTACCTGCATAATTGCGCACCCAGATCACTCAGGTGATTCACTATATCACTTTTGACATTGTCCGTAAGCTTGAGTTCATTTGCACACAAAAAATCATACAATGATGGAAAGATCTGTGTGTTGTCCTTGTTAATGCAGACAGAGAAGAGATCCAACTTCTTAATCATAGCCTCAATTTTGTCCCACACATTGAATATAGTTGCGGAGAGTCCCTGTAATCATAGATTCAGATCATTCAGGCGAGAAAAAACATCACCCACTGGTTTCCAGTGGTTTGCAGAAGAGGATGTCTTGCTTAAATGACATCCCATAAACGTAACGGACATATACCAGGAGCAGTGCCAGGTCTGCCACGTCTGTTGACTCATCCAGCTGTAAAGCAAAGAATTCACTGGCTTGTATGCGAAGCAGTGATTGTTTCAAAACATCTCCTGCCATGTCACTGATGCATCGTGAAACAGTGTTGTTTGATGAAGAAATTGCCTGTATAGTTTCTTTGGCCTTTTCCCCCAGCATTGTCCCAGCCATATCTGTGGCAGCAGGAAGAATTAAGTCCTCCACAATAGTATGGGGCTTGCCTGTCCTAGCCACTCGGTAGCTCACCATATAAGATGCTTCTAGCCCCTTCTTATTTACGGTATCTGTTACTTTTATACATATCTTACTACTCGAAAGTCGTCTTTATTCTTGCTCAAAAAACTTCTGTGGCTTATTTTTCAAATTGTCATGTTTCGTTTCTAAAGAGTGAAGTTTTCCCGCAAGAGAGTAACGGTAATGTGATTGGATGTTAATTATTTGACTAGGCTACCTGTATTTGCCATTGTGTTGTTATTTCGCTGAACACTAGATGGTTTAATTTTATTGTTGGCAGTGAAATGAGGGGACTCAGGCGAGAAAAAAACCTCACCCAAGTGTTAAGCCCTGTTGGAAAATATAAATGTACTGTTGAAATTGTGAAGAAAAATGACATTGCGCGTACCCCTGGTTTGGGAATACCTGGTGTAGATGAAAGGGAGGAGGTCAAAGAAGGATTTTAACACTTGAGACAACTGAGACATGGATTGTGTATGTGTGCTGTTAATAAGAGTGTAAATGGGCAAGACAAAATATTTAATTGCTTTTGAACGGGATATGGTAGTAGGTGCCAGGCTCACCGGTTTGAGTGTGTCAAGAACTGCAACGTTGCTGGGGTTTTTATGAGCAACAGTTTCCCGTGTCTCTACAAATTCCTGTGCAGTCAACAAATTATTTGTAATTATAAACTGGGTGGACTGAATGCTGATTGTCTGAAAGCCGTGGTATTTCAGACCGTATTCCACAGGTATGAAAAAACAAATGTTCTAATTACGCTGGTAACCAGTTTATAATAGCAATAAGGCACCTTGGGGGTTTGTGGTGTATGGCCAATATACCACAAGGGCTGTATCCAGGCACTCCATGTTGCATTGTGCATATGAACATCCCTTAGCCGTGATATATTGGCCATATACCACACTCCCTCAGGCCTTGTTGCTTAATTATGTTCTGGATTCCTGACCATCCACTCAAGAAAAAATTCGGCCCGAGGCTGAATCTAAGTGATGTTCTCTGATTTAGACTTTGACACCTAAAATGCAACTTGTTGACTTGGTCATTTCTATATGTCTCATCAAAGAAGAGAAACAAATGTATTTTAAATAACCTTACTTCCAGGAGTGCAGTCCTTTATTTCCTCATCATTGACAATTTGATGTCTCTTCTCCCAGTAAACCTGTAAACAACTGTGTGCATGTGTTCTGTTATCTGATGAACAGGAGACATTTAACCTGTACTACTATGAGTCAGACCGAGCGGTGGGCACGGCCATAAAAGAGACCCAGTTCACCAAGATCGACACCATCGCTGCTGATGAGAGCTTCACTGGAGTGGACCTGGGAGTCAGGAGACTCAAACTCAACACTGAGGTTCGCTCACTTATTAGAAACCAAAGTGCAGGCCTCCTGAGTGGCGGAGCGGTATAAGGCACTACATCGCATTGCTTGATGTGTCAATACAGACCCGGGTTTGATCCCGGTCTGTGTCACAACCGGCCGTGACCGGGAGTCCCATAGGGCGGCGCACAATTGGCCCAGCGTCATCCGGGTTAGGGGAGGGTTTGGCCGAGGGGGCTTTACTTGGCTCATTGCGCTCTAGTGACTCCTTGTGGCTGGCCGGGTGCCTGCAGGCCGACTATGGTCGTCAGTTGGACGGTGTTTCCTCCGACACATTGGTGCAGCTGGCTTCCGGGTTAAGTGGGAGGTGTTAAGAAGCCTGGTTTGGCAGGTCATGTTTCGGAGGACGCATGACTCGTCCTTCGCGTCTCCTGAGCCCATTGGGAAGTTGCAGCAATGTGACAAGATTGTTATTGAATATCACAAAAAAGGGGGTAAAATACCAACAAGCAAAAAAAGATTTGAAAAAAAGAAACCAAAGTGCAAAATTATGTTGGTTGATATAGACTTTGAAAACTACTTGTTTTGAGTGAGCAGTGTTGATTTCTACGTCTTAGCCAGCATGGTGCTGAAGTGAGTGGAGCTCTCCATGGTGCTGAAAGTAGTTCTCTTCACCTGATCTCATGCCTTTCACAGTGCCACATTTTTCTTTGCTCCCACTTTTACATTTTGTTTTATGAATCATTGAGAGGTAATGTCCTCTCCTTCTCCTCCAGGTTCGAGGTGTGGGCCCCCTCACTAGACGAGGCTTCTACCTGGCCTTCCAGGACATCGGGGCGTGCATCGCCCTGACCTCTGTGAGGGTGTACTACAAGCGCTGCTCGGGCGTGGGCCGCAACCTGGCCGTGTTCACTGACGTGGTGACGGGCGCTGACTCCTCCTCCCTGGTGGAGGTCAGGGGTCAGTGTGTGGACCATGCCGAGGAGAGAGACACACCCAAGATGTACTGCAGCGCCGAGGGGGAGTGGCTGGTGCCCATCGGGAGGTGTGTCTGCAGTGCAGGGTTTGAGGAGCACAGGGAGTCCTGTATCGGTGAGTCACACACTGGGTCACTGATGTTGTGTTAGACTACCTTGTTTTACATTATGTTACTGTACTGCAGTACTTTATCTATACTTTGCCCTACCTGTGCTCAATCTGTGCATTTGTGGTCAATTTTCAGCTTTGGATGTTTTCTGTGTGTTTTGTGTGGTTGAGTTGATGGATGGTTTGGTTGAATAGCTCAAGTCCTGATTACTTTTAAGATGATAAGCTATGGTGAGTCATGGAAAATACCTCGTCTTTTTTCTTTTCTTGACTCTCTTTAATTTTTATGTTGTTTATTTTCTCTGATGGACTGACCTCATTTAGGGACCAGTGTATATTTTAGGTGACCAGGGTTACGGTAATTAAAAACTATTATTCACTTCCCCTGGATAATTAAACATTAAAAGCATTCCATCGGCTAAATGTGCCAAACGAGGCGAATGAGATACGGAACACTGGTTCACCTGTCTTGTTTCTCTCTCACACACACACACACACACACACACACACACACACACACACACACACACACACACACACACACACACACACACACACACACACACACACACACACACACACACACACACACACACACTCTTCTCTCATCTACATACCTGTTTACGCCCTGAAGGAAACACACTCTCTTGGGGAGCAAGGCATTGACGGCTCTTGGCACACACACAAACACACACAGAGAGATGAAGGGAACTTATGTGTATGTGTTTGTGTGTGTTGCGGCGGGTAGACACTCACGCTTTCCATAATTAGTTGGCGGCTCCCATTAGCACTTAGATCAATATGTATGCAGAAAAGCAGTCAGCTAGAAAATGTTTTAGTTTATGTTTTAGATGCTTGTCTCGTGAATCTCTCCATTTGTGTATAGTCAAGACATAAACATATAGCATTACAGTAGTGCCTAGTCCTTGTGGTAGCTGCAGTAGCTGTAGTAGTGGGCTGACGTGTGTGTGTGTGTGTGTGTGTGTGTGTGTGTGTGTGTGTGTGTGTGTGTGTGTGTGTGTGTGTGTGTGTGTGTGTGTGTGTGTGTGTGTGTGTGTGTGTGTGCGTGCGCACATGCGCGTGTGCTGCTGTGCGTGTGTGCCTCATTTGTGTGTGCAGAGGACTCTTCTCTCTGTGACCTAACTGGGTCACTGTGCTAATTCACCTCTCTCCAGTCACGCACATCCCAGGACACGAGACGAGACCAGCCAGGTCGCTCGAGATCCAAGACGATATTCAACGTCCTTTCAGGTCCCAGGACGTCAGGAGATACCTTCAAAACCAGCCGCAAGGGGAAACATTGAGCGCTATTACCATCAAGTAGGGTTGCGGTTTGCTAGGGCGCTGTGGACGGAGATGGCAGATCATTTTTGCAGCCTTCATTTTAACCCTGTTCCAAACCTTAACCCTTACCTTAATCAT
The DNA here is from genome assembly GCF_965601325.2 of Salmo salar. Classification (NCBI taxonomy): domain Eukaryota; kingdom Metazoa; phylum Chordata; class Actinopteri; order Salmoniformes; family Salmonidae; genus Salmo; species Salmo salar. Next base: position 70,492,628 of record NC_138302.1, on the reverse strand, counting down.
TCGAATTAACTTAACTGTCAAAATGTGATGTTTATCCCTCCCATGGACAAATGTCGGATATTGTAGTCAGACACGGAGCATGCTGACAGCCCTGAGAGAGAGAGAGAGAGAGAAAGAGAGAGAGAGAGAGAGAGAGAGAGAGAGAGAGAGAGAGAGAGAGAGAGAGAGAGAGGTACAAAACAAAGCTCCTCAAGGACAATCTAGAGAACCTATTTGCTGACTGCTACAAAGAGGGGATCATAAGCAACTTGATTTTCCCCACAGACCATCCCTAGCATGGCACAGTGCTATAAGAGCACACTACCCCTATGTCAAGAGAGAGGGTGTTGGCCCAGGATGGAAACTCAGAATACTAGACATTGAGGAAATTGAAACAATCTCTGTCAACGTGTACAAGTCTGGGACGGTAATGGTGCAGGGCATCCTCATGCAGTTCCAGCAAGACTTTTACGGGATCAAATAGAGCTCTCTCTCTGTGACGACTCCCCCAACCTGAGTTAGTCTGATCACACCTCTACAAACTGTCCTGCAGATGAGGATAGTCACCCCCCCAGCACTGAACACACTCAGGTCCCACAACTTCCCTGCTACTCCATCATTGAGAGGGATAAATTCACAGAGCTGGAGAGAGACATGGTGGAGCACAGAGAGCTAGTCCACACAATCCAGACAGAACAAACCCGCAAAACAGACCAGTACACCCCCCCCCCCCCCAACAAGACCCGGAGGACAGAAGGTGAAGATGGATGGCTGTCTGACAACCCCAACACAATCACTGAGGACACACAAAAGCCAGAGATTGTGCTCCTCATTGACTCAAATGGCAAATACATTCAAGAGGATAAACTTTTTCCCAAACACAAAGTGGCTAAACTCTGGTGCGCAAACACTAGGCATACCCTGGAGCTGTTGTCAGAGGACAGACCAGCGATTCACCCTCCCAGACCTGCAAGGCCCCCTCCTGAAGGACCTGCACTGAGAGAACCCACGCCAAGAGGATCTACACCCAGACCACAGCATCACAAGCCACACCCCAACCAGCTAAGACCACCTCAAGCAAACCCTGGCCACACCCTATATAGGCCCCCCCATATCAGACCTATGCCCCTTCTACCCACCCCATGCACTCCACCCCTGCGTCAAGGACCTCAACATGACAGCAGGACATATGCCCAGGCCGTGAGCAGAGAAACAGGCCCAACCCCCATTATTACACCCGCCCAAGCCCCATCCTGCGACCTAAGAGGTATGCATCAGATGCTCAACATGCTCTGCTCACAGCTACTGTGATGGTCCGGACCTAAACCACACAAAAACAACACTAGACACTATGGAACTCAAAGCTTTTACTATCTCATCCTGGAATATACAAGGTCTGAGGTCATCTGCCTTTGGCCTAAAGAGCAGGAACCCAGACTTCATCAAAGAAATTGGAAATACAGACATTGTCATCCTACAAGAAACATGGTATAAAGGAGACGAACCCACAGGTTGCCCTCTAGGTTACAGAGAGCTGGTATTCCCATCCACCAAACTACCAGGTGTGAAACAGGGAAGAGACTCAGGGGATATGCTCATTTGGTATAGAGCAGACCTAACCCACTCTATTAAATTAGTGAAAACAGGAACATTTTACATCTGGCTAAAAATTAATAAGGAAATGATCTCAACAGAGAAAAATGTACCAATAGAATCACCATACTTTAACGATGACAGCTTCTCCATTCTAGAGGGGGAGATCAACAATTTCCAGGCCCACATGTACTACTCTGTGGCGACCAAAATACCAGAAATAGACAAGAACCTGACACCCTCAGCCCACAGGTGAACAAACACCTACCCGGAGGTGACAGCATTCCCTCCCCCATATGCCCCCCAGACACAACTACGACAACATAACCAACAAAAACGGGTCACAACTCCTGCAGTTCTGTCGGTCGCTGGGTATGTACATAGTCAATGGTAGGCTTTGAGGGGACTCCTTTGGTAGGTACACCTATAGCTCATCTCTTGGTAGTAGTACTGTAGACTACTTTATCGCTGACCTCAACCCAGAGTCTCTTAGAGAGTTCACAGTCAGTCTACTGACACCCCTATCAGATCACAGCAAAATCACAGTCAACTTGAACAGAGCTATACTCAATCATGAGGCATCAAAGCCAAAGGAACTGAATAATATTAAGAAACGCTATAGATGGAGAGAAAGTAGTCTGGAAATGTACCAAACAACAATTAGGCAACAACAAATTCAATCCCTTCTAGACAATTTCCTGGACAAAAAGTTTCACTGTAATAGTGACGGTGTAAATTTAGCAGTAGAAAACCTAAACAGTATATTTGACCTCTCAGCTTCTCTATCAAATCAAAAAAATTCAAGCAGACAACCTAAGAAAATTTCCAAAAATGACAAATGGCTTGATGAAGAATACTAAACCTGAGAAAGAAATTGAGAAACCTATCCAACCAAAAACGTGGAGACCCAGAAAACTTGAGCCTATGCCTTCACTATGGTGAATCACTACAACAATACAGAAATAAACTACGGAAAAAGAAGGAACAGCACGTCAGAAATCAGCTCAATGTAATTGAAGAAACCATAGAATCCATCCACTTCTGGGAAAATTGGAAAACTAAACAAACACTAACACGAAGAGTTATCTATCCAAAACCACTTCTCCAATCTTTTTGGCTCGATAACAAAGTACAAACAGCAAAAACATACACAGTACCAGTCAAATGTTTTGACAAACCTACTCATTCAAGGGTTTTTCTTTATTTTACTATTTTCTACATTGTAGAATAATAGTGAAGACATCAAAACCATGAAATAACACATGGAATCATGTAGTATGCAAATTAATGGTATGCAAATATTTGAATTCTTTAAAGTAGCCACCCTTTGCCTTGATGACAGCTTTGCACACTCTTGGCATTCTCTCAACCAGCTTCATGAGGTAGTCACCTGGAATGCATTTCAAATAACAGGTGGGTCTTGTTAAAAGTTCATTTGTGGAATTTCTTTCCTTCTTAAGCCAATCAGTTGTGTTGTGACAAGGTAGGCGTGGTACACAGAAGATAGCCCTATTTGGTAAAATACCATGTCCATATTATGGCAAGAACAGCTCAAATAAGGAAAGAGAAACAACAGTCCATTACTTTAAGACATGAAGGTCAGTCAATACGGACCATTTCAAGGACTTTGAAAGCTTCTTCAAGTGCAGTCGCAAAAACCATCAAGCGCTATGATGAAACTGGCTCTCATGAGGACCGCCACAGGAAAGGAAGACCTAGAGTTACCTCTGCTGCAGAGGATAAGTTCATTAGAGTTACCAGCCTCAGAAATTGCAGCCCATTTAAATGCTTCACAGAGTTCAAGTAACAGACACATCTCAACATCAACTGTTCAAAGGAGACTGCATGAATCAGGCCTTCATGGTCAAATTGCTGCAAAGAAGCCACCACTAAAGGACACCAATAAGAAGAAGAGTCATGCCTTGGCCAAGAAACACGAGCAATGGACATTAGACTGGTGGAAATCTGTCCTTTGGTCTGATGAGTCCAAATTTGAGATTTTTGGTTCCAACCGCTGTGTCTTTGTGAGATGCAGAGTAGGTGAACGGATGATCTCTGCATGTGTGGTTCCCACCGTGAAGCATGGAGGAGGAGGAGGTGTGATGGTTTGGGGGTGCTTTGCTGGTGACACTGTCTGTGATTTATTTATAAATCAAGGCACACTTAACCAGCATGGCTACCACAGCATTCTGCAGTGATACACCATTCCATCTGGTTTGCACTTAGTGGGACTATCATTTGTTTTTCAACAGGACAATGACCCAACACACCTTCATGCTGTGTAAGTGCTATTTGACCAAGAAGGAGTGTGATGGAGTGCTGCTTCAGATGACCTGGCCTCCACAATCACCCGACCTCAACCCAATTGAGATGGTTTGGGATGAGTTGGACTGCAGAGTGAAGGAAAAGCAACCAATAAGTGCTCAGCATATGTGGGAACTCCGTCAAGACTGTTGGAAAATAACTCCAGGTGAAGCTGGTTGAGAGAGAGTGTGCAAAGCTGTCATCAAGACAAATGGTGATTACTTTGAAGAATCTCTAATATAAAATATATTTTGATTTGTTTAACACTTTTTTGGTTGCTACATGATTCCATATGTGTTATTTCATCGTTTTGATGTCTTCACTATTATTATTATATAATGTAGAAAATAGTCAAAATGAAGAAAAACCCTTGAATGATTATGTGTGTCCAAACTTTTGACTGGTACTGTACATGATCAAAAACAAATCTTAGAATCAATTATTAAAGACTACCAGAATCCACTGGATTATCCAATTACATTGAATGAACTACAGGACAAAATACAAACACACTCCAACCTGAAAAGACCTGTGGGATTGGTGGTATCCTAAATGAAGTGATAAAATATACAGACCACAAATTCCAATTGGCTATACTTAAATTAACATCATCCTCAGCTCTGGCATATTCCCCAATATTTTTAACTAAGGACTGATTACCACAATCCACAAAAGTGGAGACAAATTTGACCCCAGTAACTACCGGGAGATATGCGTCAACATCAACCTTGGGAAAATCCTCTGCATTACCATTAACAGCAGACTCGTACATTTCCTCAGCGAGAACAATGTACTGAGCAAATGTCAAATTGGCTTTTTACCAAATTACCATAGCAATATATGTTACTCCCTCTGGTTCCTTCCCCAGGTGGCATTGTTTCTGCTTTTGTTTCATGTCTGTGCGTTGTTCGAGGTTCTTGTTCTGTATTATGTTCCATTTATTTTATTAAAACACTCACTCCCTGAACTTGCTTCCCGACTCTCAGCGCACATCGTTACAGCGGTTAATATTGGCAGAAAACACACATTTCATTCCACAGGGCCATGGAGTGAGACAGGGATGCAGCTTAAGCCCCACCCTCTTCAACATATGTATAAATTAATTGGTGAGGGCACTAGAACAGTCTGCAGCACCCGGCCTCATCCTACTAGAATCTCAAGTCAAATGTCTACTGTTTGCTGATGATCTGGTGCTTCTGTCCCCAACCAAGGAGGGCCTACAGCAGCACCTAGATCTTCTGCACAGATTCTGTCAGACCTGGGCCCAGACATTAAATCTCAGTAAGACAAAAATAATGGTGTTCCAAAAAAGGTCCAGTTGCTATCAGTTTTAGAACCCATTGCCCTTTATGGTTGTGAAGTCTGCGGTCCGCTCACCAACCAAGAATTCACAAAATGCGACAAACACCAAATTGAGACTCTGCATGCAGAATTCTGCAAAAATATCCTCCGTGTAAAACGTAAAACACAAAATAATGCAGAATTAAGCAGATACCTGCCAGTTATCAAAATCCAGAAAAGAGATGTTAAATTCTACAACCACCTAAAAGGAAGTGATTCCCCAACCTTCCATAACAAAGCCATCACCTACAGAGAGATGAACCTGGAGAAGAGTCCCCTAAGCAAGCTAGTCATGGGGCTCTGTTCACAAACAGACCCCACAGAGCCCCGGGACAGGAAAACAATTAGACCCAACTATAAGGGCACAAGGCGAGACCCAGATGCAGACGGTTAGCGTCCAAGATGTTTATTAACAATCCAAAAGGGGTAGGCAAGAGAATGGTCGTGGACAGGCAAAAGGTCAAAACCAGTTCAGTGTTCCAGAGGTACAGAATGGCAGGCAGGCTCGAGGTCAGGGCAGGTAGAATGGTCAGGCAGGCGGGAATGGAGTCCAAAAAAACAGGCAAAGGTCAAAACCGGGAGGACTAGTAAAAGAGAATAGAAAAGCAGGAGCACGGGAAAACCACGCTGGTTGACTTGAACATACAAGACGAACTGGCACAGAGAGACAGGAAACACAGGGATAAATACACTGGGGAAAATAAGCAACGCCTGGAGGGGGTGGAGACAATCACAAGGACAGGTGAAACAGATCAGGGCGTGACACCCAACCAAATAATGAGAAAACAAAAATATTATTTTCTTGACACATTGGAAACAATTTTACAGAAAAACAGAGCAAACTAGAATTATATTTGGCCATAAACAGAGAGTACACAGTGGCAGAATTAAGGAAAGCTTTGACTATGTACAGACTCAGTGAGCATAGCCTTGCTTGAGAAAGGCCGTCGAAGGCAAACCTGGCTCTCAAGAGAAGACAGGCTATGTGCACACTGCCCACAAAATGAGGTGGAAACAGAGCTGCACTTCCTAACCTCCTGCCAAATGTATGACCATATTAGAGACACACATTCCCTCAGATTAGACAGACCCACAAAGAATTCCAAAACAAACCCAATTTTGATAAACTCACATATCTTTTGGGTGAAATACCACAGTGTGACATCACAGCAGCAAGATTGGTGACCTCTTGCCACAAGAAAAGGGCAACCAGTGAAGAACAAACACCATTGTAAATACAACCTATATTTATGTTTCTTTATTTTCCCTTTGGTACTTTAACCATTTGCACATCATTAAAACAATGTATATATACATAATATGACATTTGAAATGTCTTTATTCTTTTGGAACTGTTGTGAGTGTAATGTTAACTGTAGATTTTTTCTTGTTTATTTCACTTTTGTTTATTATCTATTTCACTTGCTTTGGCAATGTTAACATATGTTTCCAATAAAGGCCTTAAATGTAATTGAATTTAATTTACAGAGACAAAGACAGAGACAGAGACAGAGAGAGAGATGGGTTAAGTGGTTAAGCAGTGTGTGTGCACAATAAAAAAGTATTAACTGTGTGTATGTTTTTATGCACCATGTATGTGTGTGTGCATGTGTGTGTGCATGCGTGTGAGCAGGAGATCTTCTACGTGAAGGATTGTGTGATGCCACTTTAAAAGTGTCAGGGAGGAAATAGAAGAGGGTGAAGAGAAAGATAGAAGGAGAAGAAAGAAGAGAATGGAAGAGGAGAGAAGAGACGGATCCCTCACTTTGATATAGAAGGCTGGTCGACAGCTCCCTTGTCACGCTAAAAGTGACATTCAAATAGAGCATGTCACTGCGGTGTGTGTGTGTGTGTGTGTGTGTGTGTGTGTGTGTGTGTGTGTGTGTGTGTGTGTGTGTGTGTGTGTGTGTGTGTGTGTGCAAGCTCGCCCCAGGGCTTTTGACTGCTAGGGGAGAATGAAGTAAAGTGGTTCAATCCCATACAGAGAGATAGAGAGAGATAGAGAGAGAGCGACTGAGGACACACTGATACGGGACACACACACTTAGCCTGATTACATTCACTCAAGTCAACCAGCCTATCTGACCTTGTTACAGAGGGTGGGGGGAGACACACAGACACAAACAGAGCGACAGAGAGACAGAGACAGCGAGAAAGTGAAACAGACAGAGAGTTAGAGGGAGGGAGAGAGAGAGAGACACTGAGACAGACAAAAAAGTGGAGGGAGAGAGAACGAGATAATGAGAGAGCAAGGGAAAGAAAGGGGCAGAGTGAGAGATCCTTATCCTCCCACCGGCCCACCTCAGTGGTTTAGCTCACTGCAATAGTAAACACATTGTGAGCGTGTTTTTGTTTGTCCCAGACAGGCATGGCATTAGATCTATGAATCTATGAAAGAGATCAAGTACACACATCCCTGATTTCCATGCTGGACAGAAAACATGGTGAAAAAATACTTGATGTGTGCAACAATGATATGATCTTCTATTTCACAGACAAACATATTTTCACATATTTTAAGTGAATCTAATTGGTGAGGTCTTATTTTAGTGGATCACCATCTGTTTAAATTTCCTGTGTTGTGGAATTTCATCTAGTTTCCTTTTTTCTAAGGATACCAGTTTCCCTGAGGGTTAGTACTGTAGTTAGGGAAACTTTATTTAATGAGGAAACAGAACACAGGGACATACTGTACAATTGACCCTTCGCTGAATGAAATATTTAGCATATAGAATAACAATCCTGGCTAGACTTGCCTGGCCAAAGAATTAAACTATTGATTATGGAGAACAATTGCCTATTCAGATAATGAGCTAAATGCTTAAAATGTTACAGACTGCATCCCCCTTCAATGTGAGTTTAAAATAACTGCCAAATAAGGGCAATGCAACATTGATTTAGGGCCAGTTTCTCAGACACAGATTAAGCCTAGTGTTGGACTAAAAAGCAAGCTCAATAGCAAATCTCCATTGAAAGTGCTTTTTAGTCCATGACTAGGCTTAATCTGTATCTGGGAAACCGGCCCTTGAAGTTTAAGTGTCTGAATTTTCTTATACATTTTTTATATTTTTTCTATAAAATATATACAGTCCCAGTCAAAAGTTTGGACACACCTAATCACTTACTTTTTCTTTATTTTTACTATTTTCTACATTGTAGAATAATAGTGAAGATATCAAAACTATGAAATAACACATATGGAATCATGTAGTAACCAAAAAAGTGTTAACAGGATCGGTGTCCCGACGTCGGGACAGTTGAGCTAATGTAGGCTAATGTGATTAGCATGAGGTTGTAAGAAACAAATACAAATCCCAGGACATAGACATATCTGATATGGGCAGAAAGCTTAAATTCTTGTTAATATAACTGCACTGTTCAATTTACAGTAGCTATTACACAAAAAAATTGCATTCTATTGTTTGAGGAGATTGCACAATTATGAACTTGAAAATGTATGAATAAACCAATTAGGCACATTTGGCCAGTCTTGATATAAGCTTTTAAATAGATACGCAATAGTTCATTGGATCAGTCTAAAATTTGCACACAAACTTTGCACATACACTACAAAGTCTAAATTACGCCTGGGCTAGATGAATTCATTATGGCCTTTCTCTTGCATTTCAAAGATGATGGTACAATTATTTATTTTTTTAAACACATTTTTTTTCTTTCTTCTTTGTCTTTTTACCAGATCTAATGTGTTATATTGTCCTACATTAATTTCACATTTCCACAAACTTCAAAGTGTTTCCGTTCAAATGGTATCAAGAATATGCATATCCTTGCTTCAGGTCCTGAGCTCACGGCAGTTCGATTTGGGTATGTCATTTTAGGCGAAAACTGAAAAAAAGTGGCAGATCTTTAAGAGGTTTTAAACAAATCAAAATATACACAACCATAAAGCCACCCTTTGCCTTGATAATGTCTTTGCACACTCTTGGCATTCTCTCAACCAGCTTCATGAGGAATGCTTTTCCAAAAGTCTTGAAGGAGTTCGCACATATACTGAACACTTGTTGGCTGCTTTTCATTCACTCTGCAGTCCAACTCATCCCAAACCATCTCAATTGGTTTGAGGTTGGATGATTGTGGAGGCCAGGTCATCTGAAGCAGCACTCCACTAATCTCCTTCTTGGTCAAATAGCCCTTACAAATAGCCCATCATGACTGACCTTCACACCATCACACCTCCTCCATGCTTCACGGTGGGAACCACACATGCAGAGATCATCCATTCACCTACTCTGCATCTCACAAAGACACGGCGGTTGGAACCAAATATCTCAAATTTGGACTCATCAGACCAAAGGACAGATTTCCATTGGTCTAATGTCCATTTCTCGTGTTTCTTGGCCCAAGCAAGACTCTTCTTCTTATTGGTGTCCTTTAGTAGAGTTTTTTATTCAGCAATTTGACCATGAAGGCCTGATTCATGCAGTCTCCTCTGAACAGTTGATGTTGAGATGTGTCTGTTACTTGAACTCTGTGAAGCATTTATTTAGTCTGCAATCTGAGGTGCAGTTAACTCTAATGAACTTATCCTCTGCAGCAGAAGTAACTCTGGATCTTCCTTTCCTGTGGCGGTCCTCATGTGAGCCAGTTTCATCATAGCACTTGATGGTTTTTGCGACTGCACCTGAAGAAACTTTCAAAGTTCTTAAAATTTTCCAGATTGACTGACCTTCATGTCTTAAAGTAATGATGGACTGTTGTTTCTCTTTGCTTGTTTGAGCTGTTCTTGCCATAATATGGACTTGGTCTTTTATCAAATAGGGCTATCTTCTGTGTACCACCCCTACCCTGTCACAATACAACTGATTTGCTCAAATGCATTAAGAAGGAAAGAAATTCCACAAATGAACTTTTAACAAGGCACACCTGTTAATTGAAACACATTCCAGGTGACTACCTTATGAAGCTGGTTGAGAGAAGGCCAAGAGTGTGCAAAGCTGTCATCAAGGCAAAGGGTGGCTACTTTAAAGAATCTCAAATATAAAAAAATATATTTTGATTTATTTAACACTTTTGGGTTTCTACATGATTCCATATCTGTTATTTCATAGTTTTGATGTCTTCACTATTACGCTACAATGTAGAAAATAGTAAAAATAAAGAAAACCTCAAGAATGAGAAGGTGTGTCCAAACTTTTGACTGGGACTCTATATACAGTTCATTCAGAAAGTATTCTAACCCCTAGACTTTTTCCACATTTTGTTACGTTACATTACAGCCTTACTCTAAAATGGACACACAATAAGCCATAATGGCAAAGCAAAAACAGGTTTCTTTACATTTTGTAAAAAAATAAATATATATAGTATATCACATTTACGTAAGTATTCAGACCCTTTACTCAGTACTTTGTTGAAGCACCTTTGGCAGTGATTACAGCCTCGAGTCTTCTTGGGTATGACCTGTATTTGCGGAGTTTCTCCCATTTTCTCTGCAGATCCTCTCAAACTCTGTCAGGTTGGATGGGGAGCATCGCTGCACAGCTATTTTCAGGTCCCTCCAGAGATGTTTGATCGGGATCAAGTCCAGGCTCTGGCTGGGCCACTCAAGGACATTCAGAGTCTTGCCCCGAAGCCATTCAGAGTCGTTGCCCTGTTGGAAGGTGAACCTTCACCCCAGTCCTGAAAGCTCTGGAGCAGGTTTTCATCAATGATCTCTCTGTACTTTGCTTTGTTCATCATTCCCTCGATCCTGACTAGTTTCCCAGTCCCTGCCGCTGAAAGACATCACCACAGCATGATGCTGCCACCACCATGCTTCACCGTAGGGATGGTGCCAGGTTTCCTCCAGGCGTGACGCTTGGTATTCAGGCCAAAGAGCTCAATCTTGGTTTCATCATATCAGAGAATCTTGTTTCTCATGGTCTGAAAGTCCTTTAGGTGCCCTTTGGCATATTCCAAGCAGGCTATCATGTGCCTTTTACTGAGGAGTGACTTCCGTCTGGCTCTCCCATCTCCACAGAGGAACTCTGGAGCTCTGTCAGAGTTACCATCGGGTTCTTGGTCATCTCCTTGACTAAGGCCCTTCTCCCCTGATTGCTTAGTCTAGGAAGAGTCTTGGTGGTGCCAAACTTCTTCCATTTAAGAATGATAGAGGCCAGTGTGTTCTTGGGGACCTTCTATGCTGCAGAAATGTTTTGGTACGCTTTCCCACATCTCTGTCTTGACACAATCCTGTCTCAGAGATCTACGGACATTTACTACAACCTCATGTTTTACTTTTTGCTCTGACATGCACCGTCTTCCTTATATAGACAGGTGTCTGCCTTTCCAAATCATGTTCAATCAATTGAATTTACCACAGCTGGACTCCAATCAAGTTGTAGAAGCATCTCAAGGATGATCAACGTTAACAGGATGCACCTGATCTCAATTTCCAGTCTCATAGCAAAGGGTCTGAATACTTATGTAAATAAGGTATTTCAGTTTTTTAGGTTTAATACATTTGCAAAAAATTCTGAAAACCTGTTTTCAATTTGTCATTATGTGATATTGAGTGTAGATTGATGAGGATTTTTTAAAATCCATTTTATAATAATACTGTAACATAACAAAATGTGGGAAAAGTCAAGGGGTCTGTATACTTTCCGAATGCACTGTATGACTTTTTTTTGGTAATGCTTTATTTGGTTACCCTTTCCAAGGGACCTAAAAATATAATAGTGAAATATTTCGTTTTTCATATTTACATAAATTGTCAGGCAATCCCGAAAGTTCCTCTCAGACTGAACTGCATTTTCAGTCCTCTCTCTCTCTCTCTGTGTGTGTGTGTGTGTGTGTGTGTGTGTGTGTGTGTGTGTGTGTGTGTGTGTGTGTGTGTGTGTGTGTGTGTGTGTGTGTGTCACAGCGGCTGGCAGCTCTTGTAATTTGTCACTTTCCCTCTTAAGCAGACAACAATTATTGGCTCCTTCAGACACTGAGGGATTGTGGGATTGTTTGGGGCCTCTTTGACTCTCCTGTCAGCACAATCTCATCCCTGTCACTCACAGAGAGCGAGAGAGAGAGAGAGAGAGAGGAGAGAGAGAGAGAGAGAGAGGGGAAGAGAGAGAGAGAGAGACAGAGAGAGAGAGAGAGACAGAGAGAGAGAGAGAAAGAGAGAGGTTGAAGAGAGAGAGAGAGAGAGAGAGAGAGAGAGAGAGAGAGAGGGGAAGAGAGAGAGAGACAGAGAGAGAGAGAGAGAGACAGGGTAAAGCAGCCAGAACGCTCAAGATCCAAAATGAAATGCAACGTCTGTCCAGCTACCCAGGACGTTGGGAGATTACTTTAAAAACCAGCCACTAGGGGCAACGGTGAGCGCTAAACCACGAGCTCCGGCTCCGAGGGTCTCTTGTTTTTTTTATTTTTACCCTATCCCAAACCTTAACCATTTTGGAATTAGTTCCTAAACTTAACAGTCAAGTTTTTTCTGTTGTAACCGTAACCCTATCTCAAACTAAACTGTTGAAACTTCTAAATTTGACATTTTGGAGAAACGTAGACAAACGTTGGAATCTGAAGTCAAATTAGTAAAACCGTGAGATATTGTAGGGTAGAGACGGAAAAAGAGAGGGAGAGAGCGAGGGTGTGGTGGAAAGCAAAGGGAAAGAGAAAGGAGAGAAAGAGGGAGACAGTATGACACTTGGCCACATATTGTGATCATTATCTGTCAATGTGCCGCTGTAGAAAATATCACAGAAAGGCCCTGCGAGTCAACAACGAGAATTTAATATGCATTTATTATTTATTAAATTCATCAAACAAAGACGATCGAATCCCCCTGGAGGCGTCCTTTCAGATTGCCTGTCCTTTCACTGGCCTGTCAACATTTCCCTCCCTCTGTGTCTCTTTCTTTCTCTCTCTCTCACACACTTACACATGCACAAAAGCACACACACACACACGCTCACACATTCAAGTCAGTCAGACAGCAGGCAAAGAGCTGTGTGTGCCCTGCTCTGACAGGGAGTCAAGGTGGAGCACCTGAAGCACCTCTGGGTCCCTGGGGTCCTTCCAGAGGGGAACACCTGACAGTCAGCTGAGAGAGGGACATCAGAGGGACACTACTGTTGTATAAGTAGTTGCTTGATACTTGACAGAAAGGACAGAACGGACAAATGTGGCAATATCTTCAGATCTGATGAACAATAGAACCTCTATTTGTATATCTTTTGGATAAATTGGACTTTAAATTGTACTTGGTCTCAGAGTAAAGCGTATTATATTTTACAAAACTTCATGCCACTCCATTTGGTATGATATGTTACTTTACGTTAGATTACATTACATTGGCCTACCAATGTAATAGCGGTCGTACAATACGAATGTCTTGATTGCAATTTACCCATTTAGTATGATATGCTACGTTCGACTGCTTTAGTATGATATGCTACATTCGACTGCTTTAGTATGATATGCTACGTTCGACTGCTTTAGTATGATATGCTACGTTCGACTGCTTTAGTATGATATGCTACGTTCGACTGCTTTAGTATGATATGCTACGTTCGACTGCTTTAGTATGATATGCTACATTCGACTGCTTTAGTATGATATGCTATGTTGTTAATGAGCTAAAATGCTAAAGTTGTCCATGATGAGATTCCAACAGTCAGCCTTTGGGTTGCTAGACATTCACATTATTCGCCAACCCACCCATCCACAACCAAC